>NC_046288.1:24658722-25258722 GCF_004115265.2 Rhinolophus ferrumequinum | reverse complement strand
TCAGCAAAAAATGTCTAAATATCAAAAAGACAATTTGAAGTGTTAATGTACATATGTAATTAATACAATATTTAAAATAAATGTTATTCATTTTAAAACCCCTGCATTTTGTGATGGTTTACAGTGTATATAATGTATTAGTAAAGAAGCACATATACATAATATGTAAATAAATAAACATATTTTGGCATACATATTTGCCCAAAATATTTGAATGATGTGATGTGTTATCAAAAATCTTTGGGGACCACTGGTCTGGATAAAGTGCTAGTGTTGAACTTTTCTATATGATAACAAGAAAAGTTACAATCACTCAGTAGCTGCCTATCTAGAAATTTTGTCAGTATTATTTCCTCTTTATATATTTTTACTAAATGGCAAATATACAATAAGCAGTGAGGTTTTGGGAGAGTATATTAACAATGATGCTTTTGACAATATAACTATACTCCTCTATATGTATAAATAGTGTAAATGATATGGTTTTTAGATAATTTATATGTAAATAATTAAAAACAATGATTTTTTTAAACAACAGAATATAAAGGTTGAAAAAACAAGTATGTAGACACAACTTTCTTTTAGGATGAGTCATTTCTCAGCATCATTATTAGTTAACGTAAATTTCAACAGAACTTTCAAAATGAGTCATGAGCTGAACACATTTGTCTCTGCCTTTCTACCAGAGAGAAGGCGTCTGCAGAAACAATCTCTAATCTAACAAGTTGGCCATAGCTGTATTCACCATTCTTTCACAAATACAGAGTTTGAGTTTAAGATTTTTTGTGTGTCCTATAGCCCTTAGCAGATGTTCAATTTAGTGATAACATTACGTTAATTTACGTGATTCACCTTAACAAACATGAAACAATATTTTCATTTCACTGCTGACCAAATTATAGGTACTTCATTTCTAGAGTATGCAAGACTTGAAATATCAGTGTGCTTTAATGTAATTAATAGGTATGCGAAATGTCTTCCAGCTGAGTTTCTTTTTTCCGATTTGAGAACTGTAATCCAGAAAGAACACAAAGAAAGTGAAATGCAACTCAAAGCAGAATACAAACACCTGAAAAAGAACCAGAATGAACAAATTGATTTGTCTGCATTAATTAGCCATTTTCAAGCTACGACATATGTGAACAGATTGAAGTACAAGGTTCAGGCTGAAACTGACTTGAGAACAATCAAAAATCCAGTTCTAGAAGTGGTTATAGAACAGAATTGTTAAAATTATGAAAAGGGTTCTTCACTAGGCTTTGGATTTTTTTCAGCCACACTTGGAAACACAGTTGCAACAATTTTACTAATAGTTGTGGCAAATTTTACTAGTGTGGGCAAATTTGTACAGTTTCACTAGAATTTAATGCATGCCTTTCTAAAATATGTTAATGAAAAGTTAACTGCTTTTTACTTAAATAAAATAGTAAAACTGATTTCAGGTACTCATAACTAAGACAAGTTTATTTTTTCTCTTTTGCTTTGTAAGTTAGACTTTTATTTAAAATTGATACTCAGGATACCATCAAAGAATTTTCATTAGCTAGAATGAAAAGCATTATTCCATACAAAATAAATAAATAAATAAATAAATAAATAAATAAATAAATAAATAAAGTGCAACATAAAACAGGGTCTAAGTACTAATCTACATTTAATCCTTGATATTATAGTGACTTTTGTGGTTTTCTTAAGCTAATTATAAAATATTTAAAACAGCCCCAGATGGTATCTTTTCCACAATTTGTATCTTTTGCTACTATTCCAAAATATAACCCATTAAAGACTGTTTATTAAGAAGATTGGAAAAAGTGAAAACTAGGGGGAAAATGCATGGCATATTTATTTATAAAAATCTATGTTATTTTAATATATTTTTGTTTTACTAGACTAAAAATCTGTTAGTCTTTTAAATGCAAAGGTACTTAAAAATCAGAATCTTACTTTCAGCATTTTGTAAGTAAACATACCATGATCTTAGAGTCTGAAAACATTCCTGACACATTCAGGGACGCACAAATCAGAAATAATTCTAACAGTGGTTATTAGAAAAATCACAAAGTATGATACTTTATGAAAAGTTATTACCTATGAATACGGAGGCTGAGAACATTAAAAAAAAAACTTCAATCTGACTCAATTCATAAACATGGTTTAAATGTATGATCATCTCAGATTCAGACATTGACAACAAAAATTACAAGTGTGTGTTTTCTGTTACTAAAGACTTTATATAGTAGGGTAAAAGTCATTAGTATCACCAAGTCTAAATGCTACCGTGGAAGTACATAAAACTACAAGGGGAGAGGGTCATTCATTCTTTAAGGCTGTGGCCTGTTGGGAAGCATTTGAGTAAGAAGTGATATTTGAGCAGATTATTATAGAATGACAAAGAATTCCACAGGCAGAGACGTCAAAAGGATATTGCATTCCATTCTATTATTAACATCTTTTGTATTTTCTCATTTTCTCTTGCATTTCCATCATTTCAAATATTATCTAAACCATTTTTAAACTTTCTTATCCCTCAGGTTTTGTCTGAAAGGACATTTTCTATAAGAAATCATCCGTGAACCAACAACGTTAAATAGTTTTCCCTGTTATTCAATATCTTAACTTTTAATCAAGGAATTTAAGCAGCTCATATTTATTTCCATAACATTATGTTAGTTCCAATGCATAATTTTATTTTGTGCTTATTTGAGGTTCCTTTTGGTTCTGTCTTATGTTTTACTGACTTAGTTTTTTCTGCAGTGATTTAAAAATTAGGGTGCTAAATAAAACTCAACTACTTAGATTTTGACATTTGTTTTAAAAAACTAGAGTTATAATATTAAAGTTAAGCTGCTTATTTTTAGATTCTGTTACTCATTTTCCTTATATTATTTCCCTAACATTTTACCCAGTTTTTATTTAATTCATCTTGAGGTCACAAACCCCATATTTAAAGAAATTTTCCTTCAAGTATTTTTAGACTTAAACATTCTATTTGGGATACGAAATTGGAATAGTTACTTATATACATGCATTAAAACACTACACTTTCCCATAGACTTTAGTACTTTTATACATCTGTCTTGATTTTTAACAGTTGAATGTTCATAGCCATTCCATACCTCATATTTTGTTCATCTCTTGGGGATGTGGAAAAATTCTTCAGAAAGATTTTTGAAGAAATATATGTGAGTGTTATTCTTTTGAGGTTTTCAGGGTTCTGAATATTTCCTTCACACATGAACAATATCGTTGTTGGGCATAACAGTTTTGAATTGCAAACATTTTTCTATTAAACCTCTATTGATTGTGTTTCATTGTCCTCCTGAATTTATTGGTTATTGAAAAAAAGAAAAAAAAAGAAAAGAAAAAAGAAATCCCATCAGCTCCTAAGAGGAAAAAGAATTATACATAAAATGGAGAAAAGAAAGTCTCTTCAATGATTGGTGCTGGGAAAATTGGACAGCCACTTGCAAAAGAATGAAATTATACTGCTATCTGTCTAAATGGATTAAAGACCTAAATATAAAATCTTGGTTACTAGAAAGTAAGTGGGGAGGGAGGCTCTAAAAGAGGGTAAACGAGGTCCAATATATGGTGATGGACAGAGAACTGACTCTGGGTGGTGAACCCACAATGTGAGATATAGATAACGTATTACAGAATTATACACCTGAAATCTATGTAACTTTACTGACAATTGTCATCCCCATAAACTTTAATTAAAAAAAAATCTGAAAAAAATAAATTGCATTAAGAAAAATATAAGTACTAAACTAATAGACCTTGGTTTCAGAGAGGACTTTATGCATTTGACCTCAAAGGCAAGGGAAGTATAAGCAAAAACAAACGAATGGGAGACTATATCGAACTAAAAAGCTCTGCACAGCAAAAGAAACCATCAACAAAAGAAAGAGGCAACCAGCTGAATGGGAGAAGATATTTGCAAACAGCTCTTTCCATAAGGGATTAGAATCCAAAATACATAAAGAACTAATGCAACTCAACAACATAAAAACAAACAATCTAATGAAAAAATGAGCAGAGGACATGAACAGACACTTCTCCCAAGAAGACATACAAATGGGCAACAGATAGATGAAATAATGCCCATCTTCACTCTCTATTAGGGAAATGCAATTAAAATCACAATGAGGTACCACCTCACACCTGTTAGAACGGCTATTATCAACAAGACAAGCAATAACAGTTATTGGAGAGGCTGTGGAGAAAAAGGAACCCACATACACTGCTGCCGGGAATGTAAATTGGTACAGCTGCTGTGGAAAACATTATGGAGGATCCTTAAAAAATTTATAATAGAAATACCATATGACTCACCAATTCCTCTTTTGGCTATTTACCCCAAAATCTGAAGACATTAACTGTAAAGATATATGGACCCCCCTATATTCATTGCAGCATTAGTTATCATGACTAAGACATGGAAACAACTAGTGTCCTTTGATAGATGATTGGACAAAGATGATGTAGTACATATATACAAGGTCTGACAGTTATGTTCACGAACTCTCCACTGTGCGCTTAGATTGGCAGCACTGTACAAGCAGCTCAGTAAGATTTCATAATCTTGGTATATCATTGTCTCACAGCTGTATTTGTGTCAACCTGTGGCAGTGTCTTGCTGAGTGGCGTTCATTACTGTTGTGTGTATTTGTGTGCCATCGTGAGAATGTCTGAGCTTGAAGTAGAGCAACAAACACACATTAAATTTCTTGTTAAACTTGCCAAGAGTAGAAGTGAAATAAAGGACAGATTAGTCCAAGTTTATGGGGATAATGCCATGTATAAAACGGCAGTGTACAAATGGATTAAACGTTTTTTCTGAGCGGAGAGAACACATCACTGATGAAGAGAGGTCAGGGTGGCTAGCAATCAGCAGAACTGATAGAAACATTGCAAAAATTTGTTGAATTGTGTGTCAAAATTGTTGGCTGACTGTGAGTAGCATAGCAGACTGAGTAAACATCGATAGAGACACAGTTAGGAAAATCTTAACTGAAAATCTTGGCATGAGAATGGTGTGTGCAAAAAACGTCCCGAAGGAGCTCACTGATGAACAAAAGCGAAGGAGAGTCGAAGTTTGCCAAAACCTTTTAGAGAGGCAAGCCAATATTTTGGGTCGTGTTATCACTGGTGATGAAACATGGGACTATCAATACAACCCTGAAACAAAGCATCAAAGTGCACAATGGAAGTCAGCGAATTCTCCATGACCAAAAAAGTTCCATCAGTCCAAGTCAAGAGTCAAAACGATGTTGCTAGCCTTTTTTGATATCAGAGGGATTATTCATTAGGAATTTGTACTAACTGGACAAACAGTTAACCAAAGTGACTATTTGGAAATGCTGAAAAGGCTGCATGAAAAAGTCAGATGACCTGAACTTTTCACCAACAATTCATGGCTCTTGTATCATGACAATGCACCAGCTCACAGGGCTGTGAGGGAGTTTTTAGCCAGTAAGCAAATGACTATATTGGAACACCCTCCGTACTCATTTGATTTGGCCCCAATGACTTCTTTCTTTACCCAAAGATAAAGGAAATATTGAAAGGAAGACATTTTGATGACATTGAGGACATCAAGGGTAATACAATGTCAGCTCTGATGGCCATTCCAGGAAAAGAGTTCCAAATTTTCTTCAAAGGGTGGACTAGGTGCATAGCTTCCCAAAGGGAGGACTTTGAAGGTGACTGTACTGATATTCAGCAATGAGGTATGTAGCACTTTTTCTAGGATGAGTCCGTGAACTTAATTGTCTGACCTCATATACATTACCTATTAATTTTGTAATTATAAATATATAATGGTTCTCTTTCATCATTCCCTTCTATAACCATTAACCATTCCATCACAGCTTCCTATCACTCCTGTTTACCAAAAATTTTATTAAATCTACTTTCACCATTTGCTTTGTTATTACTGTGTGAGTACTATTAACGAGTCATTCAAGAGGTATATTATTTATTTGTCTTTTCCTTAAAACTTTGTTTTCCCTGAATAACTGTCTTTTTCTTTCTACCTATCACTAAAATAATCCCAAATTATTTGCTAATTTTATGACTCTTTGCTTTGCATTAATATGCATTAGAAATGCTATCAATTTTATCTTCTCGATTAAATCTTTCCATCAACTTTCTGATCTCTCCAATCTGGACTGTTTGGCTTCCATGCCTGATCTCATCTTGAGATCATCCTTGACTATATTCTAAGAATTCTATCTCCTTTATCTCCATGATGGAGACATGTTTTCTGTAATTATTTCTTGGTTTATTTCAGTAAAGCACCCCATCCAGTACCTTCTTAAGAAAGGCTGAATGTGAAGTACCGAGGCATATAAATTTATTCAGGCCTCATACATATTGGTAATTCAACTGGATGTGAAATTCAAGGTTGGAAATATCTTTTCTATTCAATTTTGAAGACACTAGTCCATTGTTTTCTATTATCCAGTTTTGCTATTCACACCCTTAAAGTGATTTTGATGCCTGACTCTTTCTGTGTGTATTTTTTATAAAACTTTTGTATTTCTTTAGAAGCTAATATATTCTCCTCTTTTTCATTATTCCTCGAAAATGTCATGTCAGTGTGCCTTTGAATTAGTGTATTTTTATGCATTTTGCTGATCCCTTGGTATGAGGTATGGGCTTTTGATAGGCAAACTTATGTCATTTTCAGATGTTTTACTGTAATTATTTCTTCGATGATTTTATTTCTTTTACTCTCTTTTCTTTCTACCTGGAATTAATATTTTGCATGTTTGACCTTCTGACAAGTTCTCTGAATTTCTTATATTCACTCTGCTATATCCCAAGTTTTTGACTACTTCATTCATTTTCTTCAATGTATAACCAACACGTTTATTGAAATTTTCATTTCAATCATATATATTTAACTTTCAAAATCTTTTTTTACACTCTTCCATATTTATGTCTTATTCCTCTTTCATGGATTCTAAGCTGAGTGAGAAAGGAAGGCTGGCAGTTTTGTAGTTCCATACAAAAAGTCATGTGTGGTGGGCACACTTACCTATATGTCCCCCAGTGACCACAGTTTCTGATATTCATATCCTGTGTGTAATCCCCTCCTCATGAGTGTGGGTTGACCTAGTGACTTGTTTTTAATAAATAGGCAAAAGTGATAGAATACAATTTTGGAAATTAAGTTGTAAAAGTTTATAACACTTGTCTAGCTTACACACTCTTTCACCTTGTCAACTTGCCCACTTTGATGAAGCAAAATGTAATGTTGAAGTGATTCACATAGCAAGGAACTGAGGATAGTCTCTAAGAGCTTGCAAGGAACAGAATCCTGTCAACAAAAAAGTGACTGAACTTAGAAGTAAATCCTTTGACAGTTAAGCACTGAAATGACTACAGTTCCATCCAACAACTTGGCCTCTTAGAGACCATGAGTCCGGCTAAGCTGTGCCCAGTTCCCAGACCTACAGAAACTGTAAGGTGATTAATGTTGTTTCAAGTAACTGAGTGTTGGGGTAATTTACTTCACAGCAACAGGCACCTAATATAACATATAATATTCAGGAAACTATTCTTATCTGCATTCTGCTTAAAATAAACTAGAATAGAGGCATTCTGTTTAACTTTATTCAGAGAATAAAACTCCAGGTTTGAGTTGGGCAAAGAAGGGGCAATGCATCTAACTACATACATTGGGGGACATGAGGTGGGAATCCAATTCTTTTTAAAACACACTTTCAAACAAAACTCATGTTTTTATTCCATTATTCTACTATCAGAGGTACCTAATGCTATACATTTAAGAGCCTTCTTGGCACTCATAAAAATTAGGTCGCTAATTAGTTTTTGCGCCTATTGATTTAGGATTCAATTTTCTTGGACTTCTTAAATTATTTATTACTCACCCATTTTCAGTTCATCCTCCAAAATATTTTTTGTTTTCTGCTTTTCTGTTCTCTTGCTCCTTATGACATTGTGTGGTTTTTTTTTTAAGTCCCTTTATTAGTAATTTTAGTAGTTTCCTAGGCAATCTAAAGTGGTTGCATGTGTTCAATCTACTTTATACAATGCAAAACCTCATCAGTATTTTTAATGATTTTAAGAAAATATTCATGTGGGGTTAAAAGTAGATGAATATTTTATGTGGTTCTTTGCAATTTAAAAAAAAATATTTTTAATGTCAAATGTAGGTTTCAAATAATTCTATTAAAATATTTGGTCTACATCATGGAGTTTTTTTATTTTTATAGTACTATATTACTGCACAATAATGAAAGTTTTAACCCACTTAAAGTGATTAGAAAATCCAAAATGAAAGGAATAAAAAAAGGACTTCAAGTAAAACTCCCAATACAAATTAATTAAGATGGCTGATTTTTACTTAAGTGCTTTTTCTTTTCTTTTTCCTGGAAAAGAAAAAACGTCCACATAGTATGACAGTTTTAGTATGACTAATATGACTTTAGTATGACATTTATTAGTATGATTAATAAATGACAGTTTTCCTATAGTGTGCCCAGAGAAACCAAGGCATAATCCTATACTCACATGTATGATGATGTTTAAAAAGAGATCTGTTCCCATTTTCCTCAGGCCAGCCACCTGACATTTCAAAAGGTAAGAAGTACTGCTCAGCTTGAATGAACTGAAAAATATCTCTGCAAATGTATTTGAACTCATCTTTTGAAATGTCAGTTTGGAATAAATGATATGAGTTACTCATTCAGGTACTTTAATATGTGTTAAGAGTCTAAAACAGTTTTTTTAAAGAGAGAATGAGATTCGAGAATACAAGTATATTTTGAGTAAATCAAAGAAGTAAAAAGTGTCTGTGAGTATTATTTCATTAAGATAATTAGTTATTTACTATTAAGATACTTAAAGTTTAAATATAGAAATGCTATAGAATTTATATATCAAGATATTCATTTGATTTTCTGAATTTATTAGTTATTTAATATTTCATTGGCTATTTCACTTGCTGTTTTATGTGCATGACAAATGTTTTTGTGTCCTAATATTTTCTTTTTAAAGAAATTTATACAATTGGATCTGATTCATTCTGTTTCTATTGGATAAGTTGGAGGTGTAATGGGCATGGCTATAAACCATATATTACAAATTAATGATGAAAATTGACATAACATATGGCCCAACAATGGCACTCTTGGGCATTTACTCCAAAAATACAAAACTTAATTTCATCCAGGAACTGATACCAAAATGTTCATAGCAGCTTTGTTTGTGATAGCCACAAGGTAGAAAGTACCCGCTATCATTCAATGGGTGAACTGTTAAACAAACTGTGGTATATCCATACCATGGAATACTAGCCAGCAATAAAAGGGAATGAGCTATTGATATACCAGCAACTTGGAAGAACCTCAAGGAAATTATGCTGAATGAAAAAAGCCAATTTCAAAATAGTACATACTACACAATTCCATTTATGTAACACTGTGAAATAGTATAACAACATAAAGGGATAATTTATTAGTGGTTTTCAGAGGCTGGGGGTGGATGGACACATGTGGCTATAAAGAGGTAGCATGAGGGAATATTTTAGTGATGAATATCCTGATTTTCCTGGAGGTTACACAAGGCTATAGACACAGGTAATAAAATGGCATAGACATGCACACAGCCATACAAACTCATACACACTCATGAACACACACACACACATACACACAAATGAGTGCATTTATAACTGTTGAAACGTGAAAAAGCTCTATAAATTGTACCAATGTCAATTTCTTGGTTTTGACTTTGTATTATAAATATGTTAACTTTGGGGGAGATTTAGGGATTTAGGAGGGATATTCGGAACATATCTGCATTTCTTTGCAATGTTCTGTGAATCTATAATTATTTTATAATTAAATGTATGCAAAAACTCACTCATAGTAAAATAATTTGATAAGCAAAACCTTAAGAGAAAATGCAATGTAAAAGTTTGCATTTTGGGACCCTGTCATATTTTGAGGGTACTAATGTTCACTTCTATTCACCTCCCATTGGGAGGCCTACAAAAGCTGTTGTCCTTACACTATTCCACTGTGTAAGTCTGCAGAAAGTCCTCATGCACATGCCCACGAGCAAGAGGTTAAAGTGTTTTATTTTTAAATACCAAAGAGGTCATGTCCATTCTGCATTTTTGGACTTTTTTTTATTATTCTTTGTAAACATAGAACGGAATCTGATTTTAGGGTACAATAATATTGGGAATATAATTTATAAAGGTACAGAAAAGGAAGATATTTTTTACCTAGATTTTTTGTTTTCTGGAAAGAAAAAGTTTTATATTTAAAATAAATGTCTATGAATGACACACCCATTTTCAGATTTTTCTTAATCTCAATTTAACAAACAAATTCAGGCCTAACAAAAATTATTGGTGGATTCCAAAAATGGTTTCGATTTGTGATTTATGTTCATGCATAGGCCTTTTGCTGAGCCATGTTCTTTCTCAGAGGCAATAGGTACTACCAGTTAAATCCATTTTCAACTACCAGTCATAGGACGTGCCAAAAAGTGATCAAGTCAAACAAACAATTACCTTTAGTTATTTTTAGAATAAGGCGGGGCTAATTGAAATTATCTTATTAATTTATGGTAATATAAGGTTACTCATTATATCCATCTTTCAACTCTCTTCTGTACCTCCCTTTCTCCTTTCTCATTTTGTTTCTTTCCTTGTTGTGTGGTTGAGTGTGTATGAATGGGTATATATTTCCTTCTGAAATATGTTTTACTTCTATTTTTCAATTGTTATACAAGTTATAAATGCTAATTGTAGAAAATAAAACGATGAAAGATAGAAAAATAATTCCAAATTATCCCACCAGTCATATACGAATGTCAGTAATAGCACATAGATTTCCAAGTTAAAAAAATATATATATTTGCTTCACACTATGCCTTTATAATGTAATATTTTAGAACTATCTTTTTATGTACATATATTCCAAGTATTTAAATGGTTCCATGGTATTTTATTATACAGATGTATTTAACAGTTCTTATTGAACATTCGAGTATTTCTGATTTTTATTCATTGAAAACACCACTATGTTTAATCTTTTAGTCCATTTTAATTTGCTTAAATTTTAAAAAGTGTAATTACAGGATGTAAAACTATCCACATCTTAATGGCACTTGAGGATATTGTAAAACCACCCTACAAAAGATGTTCTAGATTTACTTCCCACCAACAGAGTATGAGAGTACATGAGTGCCTCATTGCTACCGTTTGCCTAGTAGCCTGTTCATGGACAATTAGCAATGGTGTCAAGAGCCTGATTGCATATGTATACTTTTTTATACTATTGCACAAATTTATCAGCTTTCCCTCTAGCAAACTGTAGCTACATTATAAAATGTTCATACATGAGTGGATTATTTATAATAGAATTTTAAGTCAGTACATACATTGAGTTTAATAAAAATCTTCTGAATATGAAAAATATTACAGCTTATTTTTCACCTATCAGCAATTACTTCTGGATTCCAGAAGATGGGTTAGAATAAGTAGAATTTTAAGTGAAATGAGTCATACTCACTGTGAATCATTTCAGTCTTGTGACTCTTCTACCCACACTTTTCCTACTTCTTCAGTCCTGAGAGTCCGCATTATTTCAGTGTTCACATCTTATGTGACTCTAGTTGTCCAAAATGCTGGAGGCAAACAACAGCCAGAAAACTTCCTGGCAGGTCAGTTTGGCTCCTCATTAATACCACAGCTTTGGCCTCCGCCTGTGCTGCAGTGTTGGCAATCCTAACACACTGGTATTGGACTGACTAGAGAATAAACCAACCACCACCAGCAACAATGAAAATCTGAGGTTCTTTGGCTTACTGTAATTGATGTGGATATCTCATTTTTTATTCTTTGCTACAAAACTCTCTCTTAATACTCATGGAGAATAGAGTATTTTATTTTGTTCTCAATATTTACAGAAAAGAAAAAAAATGAGTGCTGATTATGATATAAACATGTTTAATAAGTAAAGTTTCTGATGAGTAATACTTTAATGTATTGTTAAGTAATGAAATTATATATTTAAAGCTTCATTATTAAAATGCTTTTAATTCATTGTTTTTAAATAAAACCCCCAATTTATAATCAATTAAATTTAAATAAAACTCAATTTAACATTAATAGGTAAAATTGGGGTCATTGATAAAGAGAGGGGATTCACAGATTTCAGAAAAATTCTTAAAAAACAAAATAACAATAAACAAAAATTAAAATGTTTTCTATGTAATTAATTTAAAATGCAACATATAAAATAATGAATATGTTTGAATTATCTTGGTTGTGAACTTGAGAACTATTGAATGCTTAAATATATTTTAGTCAGTCTTTACCTTTGGGGTGAAAATAATTAACATCACCATATATCTATCCTCTTCAGCAAATCGTGGACCTGAAAAATTAACTTCATTAAAGTATCTTACATTTGCATTAGTGTGTCTTATACTTTCATATCTAAACTCTACCGGGGGTTAATTTTTGTTTTTTCTTTTGTTTGTTATTTTTTCCCAAGGAAAGAATATAACTAAGTGACAATAACATTTTAAATAGATATGTAAAAAATTGCTAAGATTACATTTTAGGAAAAATATGTTTTGGTTCATAGAGTTGTATTTAGATTAGTTTTGTAAAGATTGTTACTTATGTTTTCTACCATGGTTTACATGGGCTTCGTGCCATATGTTTGTGCTAGTATTGTCTGTCCACACACCTCAATCTTGTTAGTTTTCTTTTTTTTTTTTTTAAGTTTTCTTGATTTGGTCCATTATCTCCATTTTACACAGATAAATTGTGTGCCTGTTTTTGTGTACCCAAGACAGTCTTTTCTTCCAAGTAATGCATATTTACAATCCTTCGTTTCTTGTTTTCTCCTATTCATTTATCTGACCTATACTTTATTATCTGGTTAATTGCTTTTGGATTTATACGAACCTGAATATTGGAATATTTATATCTATTAACTATTCCTGTTAATGCAGAATTTTGGGGGTTGTCCTCTTTTTCTTTTTCTGAACAACTGGTCATCGATTTATTCTTAACTTCAGTTACATTACAATTTTCTCAAGTGCAGTCAGTGCCATGGGTTTAAATTTCCATGTTTTCCCATTAGTGGGACTACTCAGGTCATCTAACCTCATTGCCTCAGTCTTCTAATCATTAACATGGGGCTAATAATTACATTGATATACAGTTGAAGTGTCAGCATTAAGTAAAATAATGAATGTAAAACATCCCATACTGTTTCACACATAGCAAAACTTCAGTAAATACTAGCATGTCTGCTTATTATGATTGTTTTTGTTCTACTCTGCATGTAGTCAAGATATATTCAGGTTTATTAATATATTGAACTTAACTATTATACCTTCTATAGGGTAGTAAACTTTCAAGGTGTCTTCTGAATATCTTTCCTTCACAAAAGCCAGATCCACGCAGAGATCTAGGGAGACACCAATGACTTTCATGTTTTGAGGTCACAGCAGTTATCCCAACAATGAGAAATGCAAACAATAGGACATCCAAATCAGTACTGATGTGGTAGCCTTTTCTTGTGCAAAGCAGAAAGTAGGAGTGAAGGAAAGGAAAAAAATAAAAGTCTCCTTTTCATGCAATGCCATGGTCCAATGTAAGTATGCTAAGAGTATTTATATGCCAAGAAATCAACACATGGCCAAATGTAACATCTCCTTTGAGATGGAGGCCAAAGCCAAACCACCCTCATTATCTTCTCTGACTAACCCTCATTAGACCAAAAAAAATAACTTTTATTGCTGTCAATGAGGCTTCATTTTACAAATGTTCATTCCTTTAAAGTTATTTAATAAATATTGTTAAATAATCATAAGAAAGATGGCTGCTATTTAAGGTGAAGAATACAAAGGATTTTGCATTCTGTTTTCTTAGTCACTTAATGAATTAGCTATCTTGGTTAGGAGATCACACAATTACCCACCATAAGGTGGTGTCCCAGGTTTTCTTTGACATTCCTAGTTTAAATTTTGTCTCTTTATTCATAGATATGTAATTGTTAGATAATTTGTTCCAGTTTTTCTTTCAGAAAATATTGCCAATTGTGTTGATTGACATAAATCATAAGCTATGGATACTTAAAGAAGGGCAACCAAATCACTTCTTTTTGAAAAAAGCAAAGATCAGTATTGAATGCCTGACTCTCCTTGGGACAATGGGTAGGATTTAGATGAGAGTGTGTGTGTGTGTGTGTGTGTGTGAGAGAGAGAGAGAGAGAGAGAGAGAGAGAGAGAGAGAGAGAGAGAGAGAGAGAGAGAGAGAGAGGTGGGGGGATGTTAAATATGTTTGGGGTAGAACTTCTGTAGAATGGACTGACAGATGTAAAAGCAGGGAGGTACAGGACAATTTAGGGGACACTAAAATTTTAAATTTTGGTGTAAAATAAAATAGAAACTTTGTTTAAGACCTTTGTGGTAGAAAGCACTAAATGCTATGCTGAAGAAATTTGGTAATTTAGTAGTCAACATAAATAACTAAAGATAGATGAAAGGAGTAGTAACAGAAATACAAAGAATATGGAAGAGAAGGGAGCTTGAAGATCTCCAGATCTGTCACTTTACTGATGAGGATACTGAGGCATATAGAAATAAAGCAACTAGCTCAAAGCCCCATTAAACTGCTTGTGTCTCATTATCACGTATTATCACGTATTCCTAGGCTTTAGATAACTTACTTGATATTCTGTGTAAATATTTTTAAATAGCTCAAGTATAAATTTGGGGGGAGGAGCTTACATTTTGAATGGACTTCAAATCGAAATATAAATTTTAACTTTGCATCTCACTGTGAAGCTTTTTGCCAAACTGAAAGACTGATTCACTATTATTCCTTTAAATTTGCTTCATGCATTTGAAGTACATTGTAATAGAAAGCAGCAGCGTTTAGATTTCTGGTGACAAAACATTGCAGGGAAAAAAAAAATCCAACATGAGCTCCCACCTCTTTACAAAATTGCATCTCTCCTGCTTTATTCTTTCATATTTACTGTAAATATTCAAACAAAAAATAAATGTCGTCAGCTAAAGATAAGAAATTTACTGTGAAGACAAACAGGACTCTAGATGTCAAAGCATGTGAGCAGACTCACCCTTATTAGGAGTGAATGCAAGTCTAATCCTTACAGTAGTTACTACTATAATATATGCCAAATTAAACAAGATAGTTTTCCTCTAAAATTACGCTTTTTTGTAAATGCTTTCTTTGCAATCTTTTTTGTTATGCCAGTATACTCAAGTTGCCCTTCAGAGGTATCTTTCTGAAAGAATGAATAGAAAATTGAAGAAAAATATTAAAACAAGAGAAAACATATAGAGGTGAAACAGAAAATTCACTGTTTTAAACTGGTTTTTTTCTTAGTTATGTGTAAGTCTCTCAATGCAGTAGAACAGACGAAATTCAAATAGTTAATTTATAAAAGCCGTAAAATTATTTGACCAGTGCCAATTTCAATGGGATAAATAGCATGTATCTTCATATCACACAACTAAAATACTAAAACATTCTATCAATGAAATTAATGAATTAAGTTATCACATTCTTAAAATACCTGGCACACCACAAATCTCAATAAGTCAAATTCTTTGACTCCCTGAAATCTCAATCATAGCCACCGTTTCTATATTTAGAAATGCTACAATTTATTTCTGAAGATAAGGTTGAGTATCCCATTCCAGCCGCCAAAGAATTGAAGGAATAGAAAGGGTCAGCAGCACTGAGCGATATGGGTGTTTAAGAAACTAGCCACGGACCAGCAGAGCCTGTGAATGCGTGGCTATGTGACGACAAGGCTGTTGATGCCAGGAGCCTGTGATGGGCAGCAGGCAATATGCCAAACCAAGGGACCCGCTTCTCTAGGGGTTGCTGATTTCCCTTCTGCCTCCCAGGAGCCCGGGTCCTCGCAGGAGTCGTCAGGAGGATTCTTCGTCCTAATTAACCCAGGAGGGAGACGCGCCTTTACCGGAGACCGCTAGGCAACACTCACCACGGCAGCCTCCAGATTACTTCCCTCCGTGGGTGTGTGACTTCGTCCAAGCAACTCACACACAGTAGATCCTCACCCGCGAGGCGGCGAGCAGCAGAGGGAGGGGGAGCTGGGAGAAGGAGGAGGAAGAGGGGGGTGGGGAGGTGCAGAGCCGGGAGGAAGAGGAGACGACGGAGCTCCAGACACAGCGGGAGCGCGCCGTGGCGGTGCAGTTCCCACCTGGCCTTCGCAGCCGCGCACACACCGCCTCCTCCCAGAGCAGCGGGAACCGCAGCAGCACCGCGCCGCCGGCCTCCGCGCTCCTGCCGGCTCGCCGCCGTCAGTACCTCCCCTCGTCAGCGCGCAACCCGCAGCTATTTCCTTCTGCCAGCCTCTTTGAACTCTCTGGATCTTTTCCTTTGCTCGCCTCTTTCGTAGTTTCCCCACCATATCTTTTCTCAACTCCTCTTCCTTTATCCTTAGCTACCCAGTTTTATCTTCCCCCCTCCTCTTTTGATTGAGGATTTCTTCTTGACCTAAGATGACTTGTCTTCCTTACCCTCTTCTCCTTCAGCCCTGAAGACTGAGAAGGAGCCTTTATTTTTACCCCCAGTGGCATTGAAAAGACCTCAATCCTTAAAAGTCGTAAGAGGCAAAGGAACAGGATACGGGACCTTCTCGACACCCTTGAGTCGAGTCCAAAACCGCACTATCAACCATAACTAGTGTTTCATTTAACCTCACTGGAGAGAGAGGAACAGGAAGCAAACTTCAGCGGGCTCAGGATCCGTGGTATCCGCAATCGCAGGAGCCGCGTGCCAGAAGGCGAAGACCCCACGGGGAACGAGGAGGAGCCGTGAGCCTCCCTCGCCCCCTCCGCGAGGCCGGAGCCGTGGACTGAGCTGCGCGGGACAGGAGAGGCGGAGGCGGCTAGGAGAAGATGCGGGGCTCAGGGCCCCGGGGTGCGGGACGCAGGCGGCCCCCGAGCGGCGGCGGCGACGACCCCCCCAGTACCCCTGCGTCTCTGGCCGGCTGCTACTCAGCACCTCGCAGGGCTCCCCTCTGGACGTGCCTTCTCCTGTGCGCCGCGCTCCGGACCCTCCTGGCCAGCCCCAGCAACGAAGGTAGAGCAATGGGGAGGTCACCGCGGCGACCCGGGGCGGACGGTCGAGTCGGGGCCTGGAAGTGCGGGTCGGGGCGCGCTGGGCACTGCTGCCGCGGACTAGATCTCACTCTTCATCTCGAATTAACATTTGTCTTCGGCTTTCTCTTGCCTTTCGCTCTCTCTGCTTTCTGTGGCTGTATTGTTTGCTATGAGCTGCGGAGTGCTGGGCGAAGAACCTGCCTGTGCACAGAGGCTGTTTAGGGGCTGGGAAGTTGGAAGCCAGGTTGAAAGAGGGTTTGAGACCCGCGCTAGGAGGTTGGGTGCGGCAGGGGCTCACTAGAAGCGCGCGGGGAAGTGACATTTCGGGCTTGAAGGAGTGGGAACTGTTTGACGTGCAGTGACAAGGATCTCAGGAGCAGTGGTGGGGCTTTTAGAGACCGTTATCTGAGGCCGGTGATGGGAAACGTCGCGGGGGTGGCTGGATGCTTTTATTTTGAGGGAAAGTGCCTTCTGGGAGCTGTTATTTAGAGCATCGCCAGCTGCTATTCTGGGGTGGGTGGCAAGAGCTGTTATTTCTCCAGGGAGTCCTTCTCCAGGGAAGGACTGTAGGCGTTCCACACTGTAGGGTGCCTTTTACTTTGGGGGGCTCATAATCACACCGAGGCGAAAGTGGAAGAAGGCGGAGAGGTGGGATGCAGGGTGAAGCAGCGGGGGATGGCGGAGTGTCACTGCCAGGAAGTTGCTGTTGGACCCCCCCACCCCACCCCGGGGCTTGTCTCTCGGTGTTTCTGAGATGGAAAAGTCCCGCTGCAGCCCGGCACTGGATCTCAAGTCCCAACTCTCCTCCCAACTATCTGGACCCAGAAGACTGTCCTCACCTGCCACTGGAAGAGTAGGGCTGGGAGCGGGGGCAGCGGCCCTCCTCCCCTGGGCCTGCCACCTCCCAGCGCGCAGCCCTTGGCCTTCTGGGCTGCTCCGGCCAAGCTCGCTCCTCTCACACACCCGGACTGCTCTCTGCGCTCGGGTCTCAGCTCCAGGGCTCTTTCCTCTAGGGTGTGGGGCAGCATCTCACATCCCAATCAGAGCTATAGAAGCGCTCATCTCCACGGAAACATCCGTAAACCATAACCCCTCGCTGGAAGGCTAGCGTTTTGCTTTGGGGCTCTGGATACCACGAGTGAGGCAGAGAATCTTAAAAAAATTTCTTCCACTCCTGGGGCAGGGGATGCTGGACTGGGAAGATGAAGCAGCAGCGGCAGAGTCGTGTGTGTCCTCGTGACTCGCACCGGTTTTGTCTTGGCTGTAGGAGAAGGCGCTGAGCTGGTTTCGGAGGGCTGCCAGCTCCCTAGCAACCTTGTGAAAGCAGAGCAGATCGCGACACCCCACCCCACCCCAACCCATGAACTTCTCTCCTTAATTCTTAAATTTATTTTTTGAAATCTGATTTGAGAATTATATGCAGTTTTATCTATCTGTTCACCTATCTGTCATCTATCTGCAATTTCCCGTGCTTAATCCAAGCAGTCTGCATTTTTTCCTTCTCCATAAAGTTGAAAAAGTGTTATCTGTAGTCGTGGTCCTTTTATTAACATCTCGTTAGATTCATTATGTTAGAAGTCCAGATTGTGACAGGGTTAGGAGTCGTTTTATTAACTGTTTTATTCCACTGACAGGAACATCCTGGTTTGGATTTAAAGAGTAATAGTCATTCTCTCCGGCTCTCCTTATACTTCTCTTCCACCCCAGGTGTGGTGGGGTAAAGGAGGTACGTAGTGATGAAAGGGAATAGTAACTCTTGGTTAGAGACTGGAGAGAAATGAAGTCACAGGGAGGGTGGTACTGAATGGGAAGGAACATGGGCCAAGACTGTGTGGAGAGGAAGCAGCAGCAGAAGGAAATGGAGGGAAGCAAGGAAATAGCCAGTCTCCTACGGTGTTAGTGGAGCTTGAGGCAGATAGACTGGGGGATTTTATAAACTTAACACCCACGGGTTGTATTGTCCTTATCTCAGCTAGTGGAACACGCAGCAAAACTTGGGCTACAGTGAGATGGCGATTGCAGGGTCTGACCAAAAATGAATGCTACTTTACCACCAACTGCTCTGAAGACACTGAAAATAAAAGCATGTCTGCTGTTTAGAGCACATTTTGTAATGTGTCACTATTTTGTGTCATTAGAAATAAAATCTTAATATATACGACTTCACATCATTCATCCCATCTCTCCTCAACAGTTTTCCATCTTTCTGTTAATATCATCCCAGACTTTTATTTCTGTATTTTTCTAAAATTTATGTTCTTTTTGTTTCTCTATGGTAGTGTTGTAATTAGAACTACAAGAATATATTAAGATATTTATAATAGCAGTCAATCTATTTATTTATTTATTTAAAGATTCAGATTGGAGTTTTAAAGTTCATTTTTGTTTGTTTTGGAAGGAACTTTGGAAGATCAGGGGCAGAAAGATTTGATGAATGCACTGAATCCATTAATAACTTGCTTGCATATGCTTTGCTTTCTGCAACCTATAGAAGCTTAGTGATTTCCCAGACAGTACTGGTAGTGTGTGTGTGTGTGTGTGTGTGTGTGTGTGTGTATACATATATACATATATACATATATACGTATAACATATATATGTTATATAAGTGTTTAATGTAATACTCCCATTATGTGAGAAAAAATTCAAGGCAGATAGAAATCAATATGAATTTATATTCACAATTAGTATTCCAGTCATTTTTAAAATTTAACTTGTTAGATACAAATAAGCAAAATTGAACAAAAAAAGTAAAACATATATCTAGAATATTGGATTGATATGATTACATATGGAAGAAACCTTTGAACTACAATATAATGCACGAAACTTTTTATTGTAAAATAATTCAGAGGTGTATTTAGCAAGAAACTATTCTAAGATTGATCAGGCAGGACAAATGTATCAACAAGTCAAGATTTTAATAGATTTAATAAGTAAAGGGAGCATGTCCACTGTTAGGAAGACTGGAGGTGTCCCTGAACATATTCAGTAACTGCCACTTTTTGCAGTCTGGAGATATATTTGTAAACAAGCATTATTTGACAAGTGCTTTTCACAGCGGGGATTCTTGGCCAATTACTGTTGAACAGCTCTGCATTGAAAATGATTCACCAGTGGTGAATCAAGCTTAATTCATTGAAGCTACAGTCAGTAATGTCCCAGTAAAGTGCTTCTGACAGTTGTCAGCAGTTTGTATTTGAAAAGTCCAGTTTCTTGTCTCTGAATGTTTTGTATATTTGAGAAAGTGGGATGGAGGGGCTCTGCAGGAAAAATAAAAAAAACCATAAGGGGAAAAATGTGGGGCTAAATTGTTTGAAAAACAATCATAAATTTGTAGATGTTTTCAATGAAAAGAAAGACAAGGAAGAACATTTGTTTTGGGGTTTTTCTTGGTTTATTATAGGACCCGGCCCATAAAGCAGATTGGACAACATAATAGATTTGTAAAACTAAATGGCATTGTTGTGTGGCCTTGTGATCCTGTTGTAATTCATTTCCTTTTAAATAAAGTCACAGGACCCCCTCCCCCCAGAAAACGGATAGTAAAATCATTCCTTCACCAGGACACTACTGAAGAAAAAAGGGAACCATTACCCCTATTTATATCATAGATTGTTGGAACTGGAAGGGACCATGAAGGGTTTTGGCTTTTGGCTTTATAAACCATGAAAGAGCAGGGCAGAGGATAGGGTCTTGCTATTTTGAGCTTTTTTTTTTTTTTTTTTTGGACATATTTTCTTGGGTGTCAGGGTGATAGGTAGGAGGATTTCATTTCCTTATATAAGACAGAAAAGAGGGTGGACAATTCCTGCATTTACCATGGAAACTTCCCCTTTGAAAATATTCTTGTTGTAATATTGCCATTAGTAATACTAGTAATTCTTTATTTCAGTTGACATAGGATACAACTGGTATAGGAAAAGAGTTCATTTTTTTATACTTAGAAATGTATTACTTACTATTATTTATATCATTAATATTCTGCTCTACAAAATGTGACTACTTGAATTATGTCTACATAAGATATCAAAATGAGATGATATAACTATTTATAGACAAACATCCCCAAACTATTTAATTAAATACTAGACATTATGCAATATCACTACTGTTGAAAAAATAGCTATGGTCTAGTTATTATCACTACATTTTTGATAATTGACTTGATCACTTCAACCTCCTTTGTTTGGAGTGCTTTTTTATGTATTTGCTTGAATGACTAATTCATTTCTCTTTCATTTTTACCTTTGACTGTAAAAATAGAGTATAGTATGCATGATTACCGTGTTTCCCCGAAAATAAGACCTAGCTGGACCATTAGCTCTAATGTGCCTTTTGGAGTAAAAATTAATATAAGACCCGATCTTATTTTACTATAAAATAAAATAAGTCTTATTTTGTAGTAAAATAAGACCGGGTCTTATATAATATATAATATAATATAACATAATATAATATAATATAATACTGGGTTTTTCGTTAATTTTTGCTCCAAAAGACGCGTTAGAGCTGATTGTCCAGCTAGGTCTTATTTTAGGGGAAATAGAGTATATTAACTAACGACAGCTATTTTTCCTTTTATGAATCTAACTTAATATTTTTTAAAGGAAAAATATGCTGTTAATATCTAAAAGAAATAGCTACTGTAAAAAGTTTTAGTAACACTTTATATTTTGTTTTTTTTTTTTGTCAATTTAAATTAGCAGGTATATTCCATTTTACTAACGAACAGTTTGAATTTAAGTTAGCAGAGTTACCTAATTATTCAAAGATGAATATGGCACTTTTAGCAATCTTAAAATAGTTTTCCAATTGTTTTCATAAAGCTTGAAAATTAAAGTTTGATTATCCAGCCTTGCTTATGAATCACTAAAAATTCATTGACGTATTTGTCCTTTTTTTCCTTTTAGAATGAATTTTAACTATAAAAACAGCTAAAAATGTAAATTGTTGCCTTAGGGACTCAGAATGATTCTTGCTGTTCTATTTGGTGATTATGTATTTATCTATAGAGAAGAATAGCTTCTACTGGTATGCTTTACTGGGTAAATACATATTTAGTTATTTTATCAAAATTTATAGAATCAGTTGGTTAAGTAGTAATTTCTTCAAAAGAGTTATTTATCTTAGTCAATTTTATACATAAACACAGCTGATGGTGCTTTTAATTGACATTAAAATAAGTATCATATATTCTATCCCAGATCAATTGGTACACTTACATTTCTATGTGTGTATATAAGAGTAGCTAATAATATCACCCCAATAAACTCTTTTTAATTTAAAAAGAGTGGCTAACTAATAAAATGAGTTCTAAAGATGTTGTAAACAGATTAAAATGGTTCCCATTATTTTACAAAAAGTTTAATAGTATATATCTTTAAAGTAATAAACAAAATGGGTTTATTCAGTGAGATGTATTGACACAAGAAACAGATTAATAACAGGAGAATCTCCGATCTATTCATAACAATTTTAAAAGCATTAGATACCTATTAGAAACCTGGAAGATTTGGTAGTTGTTCACTGTGAAATCTTGTCTGAATTATTGGTTCCATTGAAAATGTTTAAATCAAAATGTAAATGATTCATTTTGAAGAATTTAGGTTTGAACTTCCAAAACAATTAGCATCAGTACATAGGGTTGTCTCCTTTTATTGTATATTTACTTTTCCCTATTTAGCTTCTGACTTTCCAGACATTTTGTTTATTCAGAGTTAAAATATTTGAACGTGACAAAACTTTTCTTCTGAACAAGAAAAAAATGTTTAAGATTTTTAAATCCAAACTTGTACAACAGCTCATTTTTGATAATACATTTAAAACGTATGTAAGGTGTCTTAATGAACTTTTCAACAAAAATACTGCTATGATCACTAATACCATTAATTATAGTATGAAACAGCTACTTATAAGTCAAGTTACAAATAGATAGGGGTACAGGTATTCTTGAGTATTAAAATTTGATTGGAATTTACTTTTTTCTTCTGACTATAGATTTCACATATAGTATTGAATTTATTCATTGCATTTATTATGATCCCATAAAATCGAGATCATTCGATTTAAATTTTACATTACAATAGCAGTAGATAACACTTAATTGAATGATTTAAATATAATTCTAATCAATGAATTTCATGAGAAATTGAGATTTTTAAATTACCTTTTAGCTTCTTTCATTACCATCTTAATTACATCTGCCCCATGTAATCTATTAGTATAAGGCAAAAGATAAGTGAATAAAAAGAACAGGTACTATAAGGTACATAAGAATTTGAATTGTGTCTGGTGAAATGTCTGATAATTTATGGTCTTGCTCTTTTTTCGTTTTCTAAAAATCCTAAAATTTTCATCTAATGAGAATGTCTAATGAGAATCCCAGGCATTGCAAAGTCATAAAATGAAACTAATTTAGTAGGTGTACCACTTGGAGTTTTTGAAAACAATGTGGTTAGCATGATGAATTTTATTAACTGTCATTTAATGTTAGTATAACTTTTAAATAACTTTTTATCTTTAGTGATTTAAATTAACCACAAGGAGTCATTTCTATTATTTAAAAATTGCCTGAAAATCCTCCAATATGTGTGAGCTTTGCTTTAGAGTACTATTTCCAATCGTTCCCAGTTAAGGAAAACCTAGTAGCTTCTGGTCATAATTAGGCTTTATTCTAGCTCTTCTGTTCCAATAGGTTCCACAGCCTTTAGTCTCTTATCAGTTTATGTATTACTTTGTCAATACCATTTAAATTATTTCTTAAATTAATGAAGAATATATAAAACATTGTTGATCAAATTTGACCATAGGTTGTGCAACCTATGTATCTCCAGGCAACTCAGTGTTTAGAACTTTAATTGTGGTACGTGTATGAAGCAGAGTGCATTAACTTGGCCAGATGTTGGTGTATGTGCACATGGACACATTTTGGGGGGTGTGGGAAGGTCATGGTGAGGCTGGAAGGAAGAGTGGGGAGGGATGTTAAGATGGTATAAATATGAACTTGATATTAATAAAAAATGGTTGGGTTTCATTTTTTATATTATTTAAAAAGACACACACATGTGCGCACACTTTAATTTTTTTTAATTAAAGCTTATTGAGTGACAATTGTTAGTAAAGTTACATAGATTTCAGGTGTATAGTTCTGTGATACATTATCTATATGTCACATTATGTGTTCACCACCCAGAGTCAGTTCTCCTTTCATCACCATGGATTTGATCCCCTTTACCCTTATCTATCACTCCCTTCCCATCTTACCCTCTGGTAACCACTAAATTATTGTCTGTATCTATGAGTTTTTGTTTCTTCATTTGTTTGTCTTGTTCTTTTGTTGTTTTCAGTTTTATATACCACATATCAGTGAAATCATATGGTTGTCGACTTTTTCTGTCTGATTTATTTCTCTTAGCATTATAATCTCAAGATCAATTTTATATTTGTTTCACTGTTACTCTAAAGGTATATTAATAAATACCAGTCTAATGAAATAAAATGAAGTAAGATGTCTTAATTCATTTTATTTCATTAATTTAGGTTTTATTCTTCTTCTGTTTCTCTGTAAACTGTACTGTTTTATTGAGTCATGCCAAATACTTGTGGCATTAGACACCCCACGGATTAAATAATTGGGATTAAAGTATCTGTGATGAACCTAATTCTATTTTAGTGGTTGGACTATTGTCCAGGCTGTTTTCTACATCTATCACATGTGTTTGGTTCTAACTAAACTGGGCCGGTAACTCTGTTACGTAAATGATTCTGGTAAGAAAAAAAAGAAAAAAAATCAAAGAGCCAAAACCTGAGGGTTGAAATAGTTTGCATATGCTTTGTGAGAAAATGTTCCTACTTGGAAACATGTTTCGGGCTAAGTATTGGAAGATTTAGAGAAAATACAATCTGTTCTTTTACTCTGAGATGGGTAGTGTCTTTTTTCTCTCATAATAATTTCACACCCACATCTCTCTTCCCTTTCTTCCCCTCCTTTCCTCAGTCTCTCCCTCCTTCTCTTCCTTCCTTTCCTTTTTTTTAATATGCATATTTTGATTTAATACATTTTTATAGAAGTGTAACTTATAGCAAAGTGCAGAAATCAAAAGTATACAAATTGATGAATTTTTCATTAAGAGGACATACTCTCTTGCTTCCTTTCTGTCTTCCTCCCTCTTTCCTCCCACCTCCCCTTTCAGACACTCCATTCCTATGAAGTCAAAACAAGGTAAAAGGATCAGAGCCAAGAACTGTTATGTTCCAACACCCCCAAGGAAGTTGTGATTTCAAATGGCGTGATAAGACAATAATAGTCTTCTGTTAAATAAATCATGGGACCTAGTCTCTAAAGGTAAAGAGTAGATTGTGTCAAAGTCACATATTTTTTACTTAATTCATAAATCAGAAGTACAAGAGTTTAAAGGCGTCTCTGTTAGTTTTGTATTTATTATAAGATAGCTCACTTATTTACTTTGCACTGGCTGTCCCTTCCTGTTCCAGGATGCTTGTTAATGTCTGCTGTGGAAACACAAACTCAGCAGGTAGGTAGATCCTGCTGGCACCAGTTCAGCCAGGCAGTCCACAGCAGGAGCTTTCTCTGTGAGCCAAATTCTAACTTTCACCCAGAGCCCTGGCCTTGGGTGGTAGCTGGACAGGTGAGACAGACAGCCAGGTCTTGTGGAAGATAACAACGGATTCTCTTCTCCCTTTGAGTTTCACTCTAGGCAGTACAGTGAGGCAGTAGGAAGTCTCCTAGGTAAAAGGGGGTACAATAAGCCTTCTGACAAAAGTAGAAAATATTTGGAAACTGCTATGTCTGGGACATTTTAATCATGTCTATTTTCAAACCATCATATTTCATTTCATTGGAAGTGGGGAACAACAGATTTAATCTTGCAGATTTGGAGTCACTGTTTTTTCACTGAAGTTTGTAAAACCAAGTAAGGAAAGGATTTAATAATATGGAATCACAGAAAAAATAAACAAGGAAAAAAATACCCTGGCTTTGAAAGTAAAAAACAAAGTAGTCTTTTCTTTGTTTGTTTGTTTGTTTTGCGGAGGGAGGTTATTCTCCATCATTTACTAACTCTAAGCTTTGTGGACATGCATTTAGTTATTTTTTCTTAACCTCACTTCACTTTTTTTTCGCTTGGTACTTTCTGCTTTATATAATTGTTGTGGAGGACAAGCAAAATGAAACCGTCTTCTAAGTTGTAGAGCACTATACAAATGTAAGTTGTGGAAATGTAGCTGATTAAAGCTCTGCATAGCCCATGTATGTAAATACCTCACTTGCTGGGTAAGAATAAGGATATATAAAAGCACTGGATACAACAGTTTTGTGGACTTCAGCTTATGTTCTGTGAGGAAACTTTCTTAAGAAACAATATAAATATATCTTACTTCTGCAAATGTAACAGGAAAGGACTCAGTAAACACTTTGCTAGTGCCTCAGTAGCATGGAAATGGCCCATGTCATTGAGTGCCCTGTAGCTTAGTTTTGATTAACTTCACAATAATTGTGTCTCTTTCTGGGTAGTGCAAAAGGGGAGATGTAAAGACCATGAAATGACCTCTGCCATATATGAGCGGTATGGTCTTGAACCATCACTGCAGATTCCACGTAGTTAAAATGAAATGTTAACGCACACTCATAGGGTTGTTGTAAAAATAAAACAAAAATTTATGTACTCGTATATTGCTTAGTAAAATTCCTAGAGCAAAGCAGGTACACAACAAATGTTAATCCCTATGTTTCCCCAACCACTAAATATGGGATATTTGGGATAACATTCCACAATCATAGTTCATCATCTCCCTTGCATTGGATGATTAAAGGGAATCGGGGACAAAAGAACAATCTAACAAAATAATTGCATATGCAAATTTTTCAGAGCTATCCAAAATAAAAATCAATCACATGATGATGTCCTAATTTTCTGCTACTTATTTAATATTGGACACTAGGATTTGATTAGGAAATAAAGTGGAAAGCCAGCAGTATAAGGAACTTGGGTTGTAAATGTTGGATTTTACCACAGGTAGAGGTCAGATGTTACTTATTAGCCACAAAATATATCAAGAGATCGCTTCAAATATTTAGTCTTAGCATAGTATGCATATACATATATATATATATATATATATAGTATATATAGCATAGTATGCATTATATATATACATATATATACACACATACACACACACACACACACACATATATATATATATATATGTGTGTGTGTGTGTATATATATACACATAAGGTGCCAAAAAAATGAAAAATGTATACAAGTGGACACTTTGGTCAGCTTTGCTCAAGCAGTAGTTCGCTGTAATCAGAAGTGTCTGAACGCTGATGGTAACCACTTTGAGCACCTCTTGTAATTGCAGAAGTCAAATGTGACTTGTATTCATCTTTTGTTATCAGTATATATTGAGTATTACAATTTTAATACAGTTTTCCTTTCTTAAAATGTGTATATATTTTTTCACACCCTCTGTATGTGTATATGTGTATGTAATAGAGAGAGAGAGAGAGAAAGAGAGAAAGAGAGAGAGGGAGAGAGAAGGAGAGAGAGAGACATTTAAATGACCTATAAGATGATGCTGATTGTGGATAGTTGGGACAATTATATCCTTAGAAGTTTCCTGAAACAGATATCTGACACTATAATTTGACACCGCTGTTTTAGTCTGAAATATGCAATTTTCTGATGTGTTCAGCTTTATTCAGAATTTGAAATATTACTTGGACATATAATTGGGTTTTACATTTTCAGAAAGTTTTTAATATAATTCTGTGAGGGTTTTTTTTTTTCCTTTACATAGGTAAACATAAACAGGTATAAGGCAGTATAGAGCATACTGTATTTAGATCTGCTTATGAAATGTATGTGTGTTTGCGTGCTAAAGAGTTTACATACCTGTATACAATAATTATAGCTAACACTCATTGTTGAACATGCAATGTGCCATTGTCCTAAGTAGTATATAAGGTGTTGATTTATTTTCCACAAAACAAGCCTAGGAAATGGTAATAGTAATTATTAGTATTATTCCTGTTTTACACATGAAGGAAGTGAGGCAGGACAAGTTATTACTTGTCCACAAACCTGAAAGTGATTCAAATCTGCATTCAAACCCAAGCAGTCTGACTCTAGCAGGCTCTCATCAACTCTTCTACACTGGGAGAAGCAGGTGACTGAAATATAATATATAAGAGCATACACTGAAGTATAATAAAGGAGCATACAAAAATTTATATAGAGTCCTGGGGGTATTTGTTCTCATGATCACTCCTACCTCCATTTTTTTTCCCCTCGCACTAAATAATTGATAAACTGCTCATCATGGGGCTGTTATAGACCCATGTTGACATCTACCCTTTTCACTTCCCTGAACCCCACTAGTACAAGGTAAGATCTCTTCCCACACATTGCTTTTTTTCCATTTCAGGGCATGCATCATTCATTCATTCATTCATTCATTCATTCATTCATTCATTCATTCATTCTGTTACTTTAGTATATAAGCAACCCAGTTGTCAATTCCCAGCCCAGGCTACATGTTAGACCTAGTTTAATATACCCAAAAGCCCATAAGAAACTCTCTCTGCAAAAGTGCTCTCTATTTCTGATCAGTACCCTTGCTTTATTGGTAATAGAGGGCAACTTTGAAAATATAGTTTTAACTTGTGATATTACATTTTTTAGGCAATACTATTTCTTGTTACAAGTAGGGGACTGAAAATTTCAGCAGAAAGTGTATTAACCTGTTCTCCTATTCAAGCCAACCCTTTGGCTACTTTTTATCTCTTTGTATAGGGTTATATTTAATATTTTATGATCACTTTTATGTAGTTTATATTTTTAATGACTCTGTAGTTTACAAAATGTACTAACCTACATCATTCTATGAGAATATCATTAAAACATTCTGTAGTATAGTTTAGACAAATCATTGTTATAAACAAAGGAACTGAAATGAGAAAGTTTGATCTATTAAAAAAATGAGAAGCAGTTTCAAAGCCAAAGTCTTAGGACCCCAGAAACAGTACTCTACTTCGGAGACAGTACTACAGAGTGGTGAGAGCACAGGCTCTGGACCCTGGCTGAGTCACTTAGAGCTGCATGACCTTGTTCAAGGTAGAAAACCTCCCTGAGGCTATGCTCTCTTCTCTGTAAAATAGGAATATTAATATGGTTGAGTATTGTAAATATGAGTTGAATTCACATCAATATAGTGTTTTTAAAATTCTGGTACATAGTATTATATAAGTTTTAAATATTATATGTGCTGAAAAAAATTACTGTGGTTTGGCACTCTGACATTTAGCAAGGTCTAATTTTCTGCCTTAGTCAGTGAGTACTGTCTAATATTATGATGAGTGGAAATGCCAGAAGAAAAGCACTTGAGTTCAGTTCAATTGCCCAAGCAACCCTTGTTTACTCCCTGGGTACACACCCTTCAATGGCTCTCCAGTATTCTAAGGATAAAATCTAAACTCCTTAAGCTTGAGTACAAAGCTCTCAGCGGTTTGCTTCTGGCCCCCCTCTCCTGCCACTTCCCCTTCTGTCCTGTACTGCAGGCTCCTGTGAGGGAGACCAGCTCTCAGTGTACTTGGATTCCTGGTACTCAGTATGAAACACACAGCTCCTTTCTTCACCTAGGTAATTCTATCTTTATGCCTGGGTCTATATGCTACCATGTTTCCCCAAAAATAAGACCTAGCTGGACAATCGGCTCTAATGCGTATTTTTGAGCAAAAATTAAAATAAGACTTGGTCTTATTTTACTATAATATATGACCAAGTCATTATAATATAATATAATACAATATAATATAATAATAATAATAATAATAATAATAATAATAATATACTATAATCCTGGGTCTTATATTAGTTTTTGCTCCAAAAGACGCATTAGAGCTGATTGTCTGGCTAGGTCTTATTTTCGGGGAAACATGGTAGGTAAGACTTTTTCCCAATTTCCCCAAAATTGTCTATCAATTTTTACTCCATGTGCAACATATTATACTGGGCTGGAGTTGGGTTTTTCCTTATTTGCATATTTCTGATATTTGATCATAATAGAAATCGCTGTAAAAATTAAAGGTTAATCAGAGAAAAAATTATCTTCTGAACTGAGAATTTTCTGCTAATGGAGATAGTATAATTTGCCAACCAAAGCAAGTTAATGCAAAGAAAACTAGCAGTAGAATTTTTTTTTTTTTTTTTTTTTTTTTTGCATTTACCAAATGTACCAATATGAAGAAAGCTTTGCCTGTCTGTAGACTCAATGAAAGCCAACCCCAAGTATGCTATACTGAAGTATGGTATATTCTATAGTCTTATGTTTATTATAAGTTTATGTTTAAGTAGTGATGTTATTAAGTAACCTATGTGTTTCTTTAAACACACCACTTTTAACCACACTCAGTCTCACCTCATTATTTTGCTGGTGGAGCCAGTATAGGCATTTTCATAAATTCATAACTAATAAAGTTTAGGATCCTAGTATCATAGAGTCTCTTCTAAACTGTGAAGTTACCAACTCAAAGATTTTATGATTGCCAACCCAAATAAGTTAATACCAAGAAATTTGGCCATAAAATACTTTATTTTAGATTTACCAAAAGTATCCAAGAGAAGAAAGTCTGAGATTTGGGAACCACTAGAAAATAATTCATAGCTATCCCGTGGTCACTATCCATGATTTAATCGACTACTGCTTTCTGCCTTCTTCCTTAAGATAAATTCTCAGAATTCATACAACTTAGCCCCTATCAGCCACCATAAAATAATGTTTTCTGCTTTAAGCATGACTTAATTTTACCTCTAGAAAAACAATTAATACAAAACATCTGTTTTTTAATGGTTCAAATTTCTTGGGAGAGGATGGGTTTACCCTTTCATTTGTTCTAGATTTCCTGGATTATTTAGACTGTCACTTACTTTATGAAGAACTTTAGATTTATAACTTGGTAGGAATTCTTATTGCAGGGAAAGTAGCAGGAAAATGGACGCCATCAACACTGTGAATAAAATAGCATTAAAATTGATTTATGAAGGAGAAATTTTAAAATGTAATGATGAGTGTCTTTTTAAGTATAGTTTGTTTACTCTCTGGTTATTGTGTTTAATTCTAACCAGTGTCTGGTTAGTATATATAAGTAACTATTCCTCTTGACCATATTTTTATTTACTCTAAAAATTATGACAAATATATCAGAAATATAAGTGAGTTGATATTGTATTCTACTGAGCTAAGACTTCTTTTAATTGAATATTTCTCTAGATGTGTGGGATAATAATAACTGCTTATGAAGACTATTACCACATACTCTCCTTTAATTCTTACAACAACCCAGTAAAATGGACATTGTTATTCCAGTTTACGGGTGGGAGATTCGATTTGGGAGTAATCAAGGAACTTGCATTAGGTCACACAAGAAACACACAAAATAGGAACCAGGTATATTTAATGCTGAAGCTCTTGGTTGCACCAACTATGCTAGAGATTAATTTTATCTAAGTGTACTTAGTATTATGATTTTTATTTGTGCTTACTATCTTTCAAGGAAGGAATCATGTTTTATTACCAACATGATTTTATGAGAAAATCAATGTGATAATAATACAAATATAAGCAAATTATGTGCAGACATGGACAACTTATATCAAGAAAATCTGACTATCATCAATGCTAAAGCTATTGAATAGAAAAGTATAAGCTTTTACTTACACAGTTTTCATTCCCTGGCAGAAAAATCTGTCAGTTCATCCGGAAAGAAACACTTTTTCCTGACAGGGGTTTGAGAGAAGTGGTGTTTGGTCTCAGTGGTGTTTGTGTTTGGGGTATTGAACAATGTCATGAAGAATGTTCTTAACAATTTTCAAAATAATGCAGAACTGATTTGTACTAATAGGGTTTTATATAAGTTGTCATTGAAAGCCAAGTATTAGAAGTGGTTTTCAAACTTTTTAAAGCAGCAGAAACTCTCATTCAAAAGAAATCACTGTGGAAGCCCAATACATGAAGCAGGTAGCAACAGAGTTATTGGGTTTCCTGGCTGTATTTCTACCTCCTCCCTTCCCTCATCTGCTGATACTTCTTAGCCATCTCTTTAGAACCACAGGGGCCATCGTGAGCTCAGTGTGAAAACCACTTTATTAAAATATAAAAGCAATGTACTATAGAAGATCAGAGTGCTGTGATCCTGACTTGTAGCTTTCTAACTCTCTAAAAACAAATTATAATATGTGGTAAAGTTTACTGTGACCCAGTGGTTTCTAACCTAGAGGCACTCATGAGAGCCAACCTCAGGACATTGTTAAATATAGTGTTCCCCCTTACCTTTTTTTTTTTTTCTTTCCACAGTTTCAGTTACCCATGGTCAACAGTCTGAAATATTAAATGGAAAATTCCAGAAATAAATAATTTATAAGTTTTAAATATCCGCACCATTCTGAGTAGGGTGATGAAATCTCACAACGTTCAGCTCCTTCATGCTGGGACATGAATCATCTCTTTGTCCAGTGTATCCTCTGTAATACTCATTAATCACTTCACAGCCATCTTGGTTATCACATCTACTGTTGAGATATTGCAGTGCTTACATTCAAGTAATCCTTATTTTACTTAATAATGCCACATTCATATAATTTTTATTATATTGTTTTCTGTTTTATTACTAGTTATTTTTTCTAATCTCTTGCTGGGCCTAATATATCAATTAATATCTGCATGCATAGGAGAAAACATAGTACTGTGTTTCCTAGAAAATAAGACCTAGCCATACCATAAGCTCTAATGTGTCTTTTAGAGAAAAAAAATTAACATATGGCTCAGTATTTTATATTATATTATATTATATTATATTATATTATATTATATTATATTATATTACATTGTTAGAGTCGGCCTTATATTATATTAAAATAAGGTTGGGTCTTATATTAATTTTTGCTCCAAAAGACACATTATAGTTGATTGTCCGGCTAGGTCTTATTTTCAGGGAAACACAGTATATATAGGGTTTGGTACTATCCGAGCTTTCTGGAATCCACTGGCGTTCTTGGAGCATATCCCCCCGGAATAGACAGGACTACTGTATACCATGTCTGGACCTCTAGACTCACTGAATCAAAATTCATGAAAGCAAGTTCTGTGGAAATCTGTGAACCTGGGAATCTGTAGTTTTAGAACATACATAAATAATTCTGACTTTTGGCCTGCTAAAGAACCCTTACTTAGATTAGAATAGAGCTACTCAAAAGGGGCCTGGGGTCTGAAAGTGGTGGCAATCTGAAATGGTACCAGTATAAAAAGTAAGAATTAACTTTTCCAGACTCTTATTGTGATTTGACATTGCCACAACAATTCAATTTTGTGATAGGTAGATTTGCCTCATTGGATTCGGAGATAGCCCAGTTTGAACCAGTTCAAACGTTGTTGGACTTGAGTTAAGTAAGTATAAGAATCACTTGGGTGATTTCTAAGACTTGGGGACTTTCTAAGATGTAGTCTCCTCCTAACATCCTAATTTTGTAGGTTTTAGAATGAACCAATGGGTTTACATTTTAAAAAGCACTGCAGGTGATTCTAATGCAGGTGCTAGAAATACCACACTTAAAAAACACCGAAAAATACCAGGGTGCCAAAAAATGTATGCAAGTGGACACTTTGGTCAATGTTGCTTAAGCGGTGGTTCGCCGTAATCAGAAGTGTCTGGACACTGATGGTAACCACTTTGAGCACCTCTTGTAATTGTAGGAGTCAAATGTAACTTGTATTCATCTTTTGTTATTGGTGTATATTGAGTATTACAATTTTAATACAGGTTTCCTTTCTTAAAATGTGTATACATTTTTTGGACCCCGTGTATGTATCTGATTAATACTCAGAGTATTAATACATATATATGATTAATACTCAGAAAATGCTATATAAATGTTTTGTATTAATCTTAAAAACGAGACTATAAAAATGTGCTAAAGCTAAAGGTGATGTATATTATTATCAGATAATACTATCCACAGTAAGGAAATGCAAGATGTTAGAGAGTTGTGAAAGCAAATAACAAAATGCAAAAGAAAAAAATTCTAAGTATGGTTTGATATCTAATCAGTGATAGAGCCATTGATATCAGAACTGATCTTTAAGGGGTGTGCTTTGGTTAATACTTCTTTACATTCCTAAATAATATTAAATGCATTTTGAATGTGTTCACATATATCCCTCAGTACCAAATATTAATTTATATAATTACATTCTAAGAGAGTCTGTCTCAGAGGGTACAGAGGATTATTTCAAAGGTAATATAAACTTAAGTAAGTGTCTACTCTCAGGGCCTTCAACTGGAAGTTTGAACAATCAGCAAGTTACTTCTTGTTTGTTCACTGGTGTGTCTTCATAGACTAGGACAGTTCTTGGTACTTAAGTAAATGCTTAATAAATATTTGTTGAATGAATGAAAACTCATTCTTTGCAGGTGTCATATTCCACAGAACTTGAGTAGACGTTAAGATAGTGAGTTAGAAGTTTTCCTTCGTTGTATAAATGATATACAGAGGATACAAAAAAAATGTATGCACATTTTAAGAAAGCAAAAAACTGTATTAATTGTAATACTCAATATATACTGATAATAAAAGATGAATACAAGTCATGTTTGACTTCTGCAATTACAAGAGGTGCTCAAAGTTGTTACCATCAGCGTCCAGACCCTTGTGATTACGGCAAATTACTGCTTGAGCATAGACAACATTGCTTAAAATGTGCATACATTTTTTGGCATCCCTGGTATATATTATATAGGATTTGATTAGGTTACAGATAATAGAAAAACTGTCCCACAATAACTTAAAAAGTAGAGAATGTATAGGCCTTTTTTCTAATGTTTGAGACAGAAGTTTCAGGGCAGATAGCTGGTGGATTGGGTTGAATGCTTTATAATGTCAGGACAGGAAACACTGTGATTTTTTGGGGGGCCTAACTATCAAGCTTATTGCCTCATGGCTGTAAGAAGGCCGATGCATCTCCAAGTATCACATCCAGTTCAGTACAAGAAGAAGAAAAGAGAGAGAAGAACCAGAATCATGTCAACTGTACTATTCCTTCAGCTAAGGAAGTGAAACTTTTCCAGAACTTGGCGAGCAGATTTCTATTTATATCTCATTGGCCAGACCTGTGTAACAAGGCCACCAGATTCAGTAGAGGCTAAGATGATAGAAACATGATTATCATTATTTGCTAAGGCTAGTCATGATCCATTGTCTGGTGCTGGGCACGTCACCCCTCCAAACACAAGTAAGATTTTGATACCAATGAAGGGAGGAGAAATGATGTAATTAATAGGCGTAACACATCGTCTGCCACAATGCCACAGAAAATTGAAAGTACATTCATTTTATTTTACTTTATTTCCTTCTTTTCTTATTCTTTTCATACTTTGTAAGAAGAATTAACAAACTACTGATGTTACATTTTGAGCAAAAATAGAAATTTAGACACCAGGTTAACTAGGCAAAAATGATTGCTGCTAGATAATCAATTTATACCATGTTAATACATATCTATATTTATGTATAGATATATAGATATATAGATATAGATATATTTCACTGTATTTTAATAGACTGACTTAAAAAGTACTTTCCTGCTGTCATGAATGCTTCTAGCTGTTTTGAGGTGGATAATTAGCGCTGGGTACTACAATGTTTATGTTCAGCCACCTAATGTTTTGAGCACAGTATCTGTTTACACTTCTGTCTCCGTTGCTTTATATTTTTGATTAGTTTTTTTAATGACAAATCCTTATCCAAAGATTTCTTGTAATATGATTTTTGTCTATTTTAGATAACAAAGAGCCATTATGTTGGGTTTACATTAGAATTAAATTTTAAGCAAGCTGCAAGACTGATATGAGAATAATGACTTAAATTTCCAGCAATAAAACTGGTTCATTTCTCATTTTACAAAAAGGGCTACTGGGCCACCCAGTTGCTTGCTCATTTTTGGAAGTATCACCTTAAAATACAGACTATGAATTTGTGCAAGTTTCTGTCTGTTTTAGTGCATGTTCAGATCTAATCATCATTTATCCTACCTTGAAGTCTGGAAAGCTAATAATTATATAGATTCTTTGCAGTTTGGTATATTTCAGTCAAGCATTAGGGGTAATGAGGGACTGAGGTAAGATTCATTCAAAACAAGGAATACATACATATTGCATACATTTGCCATTTCGTTTTTACATGATTTTTTTAAATCAATGGACAAATTATATTTGGGCAAATGTATGCCCTGTTTTGCCCCAGTTAATATGCTTAAAGAATAATAAATAACAAAATAAAAAGTTAAGAAAAGAGGGTTCATCTTTTTTGCTTACCCTTTTGCTTTTAGGAATCTTGTAATTTAATTGAATCTTGATGGAAATTGAATACTGAACTTGTAACTTACTTGAATCTTGTTGGAAATTTGATATTAAACTGTGATTTCCCCAGGAAAACCAATACCTGCTCTGTTTAGATTAATATATCTGAAAATTTTCATCTTATATATGGTATTATTACAACATTATGGTAGACACTGACTTAATGTAACATGCTATTCACCATTAATTGATTTAATGAAACTCATTGATACATAGGTGTCACGACTTTCAAAGGAGTGAACATTTGGATTCAGCAAGTCCAACATTAGGGCAAGTGTGATATAGAAGCAAGAAAGAGAGAGAGCTCTGGGGTTAGATAGACTTGCATTTAGATTCCAGTTATGTGCTTATTTGCTCTGGGACCTTGGACCACTGCCCTAGTTTAGCTTTCCTCAACTTCAATTTCCTTCTCTGTAAAATGGGGAACACAGCATACCAAAGGATTATTGTTAGGATTAAGTGATATAATATATAGTAAGTACAGACACATATAAGTTATTAGTCTCAACCACTGATATTACAAATATGAGAATTGAAGACCTCAAGGTAAAATCACTTTCACAAGCTCACGTAGTAGTAAATCAGAACCAAAGGACTAATGAGCATTCTCTGTGCAGTGAAGCATTCTCAAAGTGAATCGTGAATAAGCAAATTTATTTCAAGTGTTGAGGATTTACCCTACTGTGTTTCCCCCAAAATAAGACCTAACTGGAAAATAAGCCCTAGCATGATTTTTCAGGATGACATCCCCTGAACATAAGCATCTTTTGGAGCAAGACTAATGCATCTTTTGGAGCAAGACTTAATATAAAACCAGGTCTTATTTTCGGGGAAACATGGTACTTTGTAAAGAATATATTCATATATTATCTATATAAATTGTGGTGTGGAACTGAGCAGGTATTAAATGAGTGTATTCTGTTATGTGATGATTTTCAAGCTTGTTATTTCATCTAATTTTGATTTTTTTTTTAGAATAAAATAAATATGTAAGATTTGACAAGTTTAGTTACCACACCTAATTAGGTAGTCAGTAAAAACCATATGGTTTTGCTCTTTTCATGCCATGTGTCCTGTGAGTGTAGCAGACTGCTCATTAGTAATAGTTTAGCTGTCAGTGGGTTTCAGTGTTACCTTTGCCTAAATACTTTGTATGGTCAAATCAGTGGATACTAATTCTGAATTCCCCTTTGGCATCCACCTGAGTATACAATTTTACAGTTTATTAAGATTTCGAAGTCTTTAGTATACATTCTGATTGATTTTACTTCCTTCATAGCTGTATGCTTCATCCTCTTGCTTAATTTTCAAAGAGCAGTGGCTAAAACTTCCTTGTTTATGATGATGAAAAATATTTAGAAACAAATTGAAAAAGAACCAAAGCAAAATGAACAAAGATGAAACTATTTTGAAACAAACAAAGGCAGCAGTTCTTCACAGCCAACAATTAAGCTTAATGTATTAAGAATCAGTTGGAAATGTCACTGGACTTCAGTAAGTAGAATTTTGAAACTATCAAGACATGATGGAAGGAGAACAGACTCTGGAATAAGAGAGACGAGATTGCCTTCCAATTCTGCCACTTAGCAGTTGTATCAGTTAGGATGCCTTCCCCTGCAAATAACAGCAAATCACTTCCCCACTGGATTAAGCAACAAAATTGATTTTTTTCCCCACGTAACAGAAAATCCTAAGAGAAGCAAGTTTCAAATTTAGGTGGATTAACAACTCTATGATATAATTTGGAACTAGATACTTCTCATCCCTTCACTCTGCCAACCTTAATCCACAGGCTTTGCTCTGCTGCTGACGCTCCTTATTTGCTCTAGATGACTGCACCAGCTCCAGGAAATACACCATACCCAGTGACTTCCAAGGCAGCTGGGACTTTCCTTTTCTAATGTTTTCTGCTCAAAAACTCCCTCCCCTTGCAGATCACCTTCACAGCTCATTGGGCAGAACTGAATCTATAGTAAGACCACATAATTGGAAATGAAATAAATTCAGGCTTGCTAAATTGTGGAAAGAGAAGGAGGGGAAAAGCCTGAATAAAATTGGAGAAGAAAACATAGACCAATGCTGAAAGGACTTATATTAGAAGCAGTAAGATACAACAAGGTTTGAAGTACGGGAGTGCCATGATCACATTGGTGGCTTAGAAAGATCTTTCTGGATGCAGTGTTTTAAAGAAATTACCAGAGATCCTGCCTCTCTACTAAGAAAACAATTAGGATTTTTCAAGTGAAAAATTATGGAAAGGATTTGGTTGGGCTGCTTATGCTGTGGAATGAAACAGAGTGGGCAGCTCAATTATATGCAGAATATAGTTAAAAATCGGTGGGATTTGGTCACTGATTTAATGTGGAGATAAAGGGAAAGGAGGACAAAAGCTACTCACAGATTTCTGGATAGAACAACTAGTTCCATGATATTGCGTTCATTGGAATAGGAAACATAGTTTTTTGTTGTTGTTGTTGATGTTTTGTTTTGGTTTTTGGTTGTTTTTTTCTTGTACAGGGAAAATATTTCATTTATTTTGGGACAGGTTTAATTTGGGATGACTGCATGTCATGAATGTGTAAATAACTAGCAGGCAGTTTTGTAAACTGTTCAAAATTTCAGGAGAGAGAAATGAACAAGATATATGGATTTGTAGAGTCATTAACATTTACATTATAACTGAAGACTTGGCAGTTCATGAGCTCCTCTACAGGGGTTCTTCCATAGGGATATATATCCTAATATCGCCTTTAAAACCAACCGCCAACCCAACAAATAAAAAAATAAATATATTAACCATTCTCCATCCTAAATAGTCTGATTCAGTATGCATAGACTGGCAGTAAAATATTTGTTCTCTCACAAAACCTCTTTTTGTATACCCATATTAATTCCTAGTCAGGGATCTTTGGCGTCGAGTGAGAAGTGAACACAATCTACAAAAATAGAGTATTGATCAAATCCAAGGTTTGGTACAGAAAGAGTAGTTTATAATGGAAACCTAGTAGCCAGAGCGGTAGAAGAAAATCAAAGAAATATATTGTCACTGAGCATCAAAGGTTAGCATTTGTCCATTGGGTCATGACCAAATGCTGCCATAGGATAAGGCAGATTAGGGACTCAGAGCTATGTGATTATCACAAGTTTTCAGAACCAATCTTCTAGGGTGTGAGATTTTTCTCAAGAAGTGTTCAGCAGCCATGGTTCATGTACAAATAAAGTAGATCCATTTATAATTAGGCTTTAGTTCATGGCCTTTGGGTGTCCAGGGAGATAAGTTGCTAAAATTAAAATATTTTATGTCTAGGCTCTAAGTGAGGGATTTCATTTGGGGAAGCCATAAGCTTTACGCATCATGATGTGTCATGAAGGCCTCAGGTTTTCTTTCTTGATTTCTCTGCTGGGCCAATGAACGGGATTTCAAACTGTCAGTGTTCTGTTGAGCCTACATGTTTGTTGCAATGATTAAACGAAATAACATGTATAATTGCCTAGCACAGCAACTGACACATAGTGTGCACTGAATAAGTTCCTTTCCCCATATTTTCTTTCTTTCTTTCCTTCTTTCTTTCTTTTCTTTTTTTTTTTTCTAAAAAGTTGTACACATGGGTTGCTCAGAATTTCAAAATGAATGGATACTCTCCCATTCTTTGTCTGTGGAAATACAGTTGGTTATAGATTCTTGTCTTCAAGTAAAGGGATGCCAGAAATCTCCATAATACTCCTAAGACTATAACATAATTTTTACTAAATTTACAAATTTAGTTTTCCAATGGGAAACACATGTACTCTTTCGCTATACTCATTTTGTCAACTGTTCTTTGTTCCCTGCAGTAGTTGTCAAATTACAAAATTTAGCCTGGAAGCAAGAAATCACATCTGTGCTGAATGGGACCATGGAGAGAGACTGGAAAGCTATATATCTGGGGTTTATTTCCACAGATTAGTAAAATGTGTGCTGTAATTGAATCCAGTAGCTTTTCTGATATTGTTAAATGGAAATCAATAAGCAGACATGCATCAAAATGCTATATGCAATGGGACTTTGATTCCAATCTTTTAGAGAAACAGAATGACAGTCTATCTGTTCTTAATCCAAATTAGTCTCTCTTCATACTGTAATGGAGGACCAACTACCATTTTAATTGTGTTTGTTTGTTACTGTGACAATCATGCGGTAAACAGAAACAACATAAGAATAAGAAAATGCCTTCAGGCTCTCTACTTTACCTTCTTGTGATGAAGGATCACACATTCTCTCAAGGCCTTGCCCAATGATGGTGGAGGGAGCGAGTGTCCTTGAGCTGTCTTTCAACTCTAAAAGTCTCAAAACACATTCATCCTAATATGTCAATTTCCTGGAGAATTCAATTTTTTTTTTTCTGGTTCTTGTTACTAATATGTTAAGCAAGATGTTAAGGAAGAAGCATTGTAGCCAAAGGATACACAGAAAGTCGTGAGTATTTGGAAGTTACCATCACTGAAGACCATATTTGAATTATTAACTCAACTTAATCTTTAATTGTTAGAATGTGTGAAATTTAGGACTTAGGAAGCTTCTTATGGATATTCCATTTTATTCCTTTGGTCTTCTCCTTGTCCCCCTTGAATCCCAACAACAACAAAAAAGTGAGTTAGCTTCTCTCTGGCTTTTCTGAAAGTAAATACTTTAAAAGCTATTCTCCGTTCAAGAAAGCATTGACATTATTAATGTGTAGTGATAAAAATAAAACATACGTAAGATTAGTTTGAATTAGTTTTATGATTATCTTTTATTTGGTTGGGCAGTAAACTAACTTTTGCTTATTAAAAATTTCCTGTATTAATCTTTTTTTCTTCCTATTTAACTTTAGGCCATTTGTAATAGACTACATATTCATTGACCTCTGTAGAGTTATTTCTCCTAAAGAATCTGTCTTCTTAATTACTGATTAGAATACCAAACAATATGCCCATCTTCATTGTACTTATACAATGACTCAGGGAAAATAACCTTGAAGGCTGTCTGTCAGTTTAATGGTGTGGCTTGTTTCAAAATATAAATAATGGTATAAAAACATTTTCCACAAGATTTCTAATATCTAATTAATGTCTTCCAGAGTAACTGTGGCATCAAACATTTCCTTTAATTATATTCATTAGAGGCTTCTTCTGGACAAGTTTTAATTAAGTTGTACAATGAAGATCAATACTCGTTGTGCATTCATTGCAATTTACAACAAGCATATATACTGTTCAGAACAATTTAATTACTGTAATTGTTGCACAAAAGCTACTTACTGACTGTGCTCCATTACTGCCAATTCCCTTTTAAAATAAATTTTGTGATGAAATTGGGAAATAAATTTGTGAAAGTTCACATTTACATATACCCTAATCTTCTAGTTTTTATGTAACTAGCTTAAGGAGTGGGGGAAATGGAGGCATTGATAATATCGGTGGCAACATGCATGCCATCATGAACGTTAAGAAATGCTTACAGCATAAATAAGAATCCCTGTAATAATGCTTATATTGGTTACATGAAAAATAATTTAGGAGTGTTGAGTAATAAGAAAACTCTACATTTTCTCTAAATAAGACTTCGATTTTTATCACTTTTATTCCCTTAAAATAGGAGCAGTATTTTGATTCATAAGGAATGTCTCCAAATATGCTAACTTCTGTTAATGAAGAACCTGAGACTGATGTACTGTACACATATTTGTGAAAGTAAAGATTTTCTGGTAGCATCAAAGGTGTCTACCAGGGTCTCTCAACTTTAGCACTAGTAAAATTTGAGCCAGATGATTCTCGCCTGAGGGTGGGAAAAGTTTTGCTGTGCATGAGGGATGCTTAGCTGCATGCCTGGCTACTCTCACCACCCTTCAGTTTTTTGTGTTTTTTTTTTAATATTATTAAAGTATAGTTGATATATAATATTACATTAGTTTTAGGTGTCTAACATAGTGATTCAACATTTATATACCTTACGAGGTGATCACCATCTCACCCACCCTTTGATTGTTTTAACAATCAAAAATTGCTCCAGACACTACCAGATACCCATGTTGCGAACCACTGCTGAATGTGGATTCAGACACACCCTCCTGACCGCCACTGACCAAGATTCATTCATAAGACAAACAGCTATTCAGTTGTGCTGAGCACAGGATAGGTTCATAGGTGTGAGCCAAATAAAGGTGTTCTTTTAAGGAAACAATACAATTCTGTGCATTTTAGTGTTTTTGCAGGTAAGAATTGGGTGCTAATCAAATATTCAGTAATAATACCTCACCTAGATTTAGGAAAGGGAAGATCAGACATGGCTTCCTGGTGAAGGCAGCTCCTGAAATATATTTGGAAGGAAGACTCAGCAATTCAGAAAGGGGGAAGGGCACTTGAGAGCAGCTAAAGCAGCATGTGCAAAACTTGGAGCTATGAGAAAGCTATCTGTTTGATTATCTATCTAGCTATCTGTCTACCTATCATCTATCTATTTCTGTATCCATCTATATAGAGATAGATATGACGATCTATATATAAATTATATCTATAGTTATATATGTATATATCTATAGATATATATATATCTATATATCTATAATTATATATCTATATCTATATCTATCTATCTATCTATCTATCTATCTATCTATCTGATTTTAGTTGTTTTCCCTGAGGCATCAAATCCTAATTTGGTCTGCATTATATGAACAAAATTATAATATATAATGTGCAAGTAATTGCCTAAAACATCTATTTTTAATTTTTTTTGTCAATTTCCAATCCAGCCATGGTATATGTAAAGATGGTCTTTGATTGTGAACTTTATGAAATCATCTGTTTCCAAGAGGAACGCAATTTTAGACAGTAGTGGGAAGTGACATACATGTAATTTTTTTATAAACCTCCTAATCTATCTATTTGAAGAAAAATAATTTGACAAATCACCATAAGAAAAATACACATTCCTATTGTTGTTATTTTCATGTGTTTATTAATGTATTCCAATATTGAAAATTCCCAGTAAATTATATTAATAGCCAAGCTAGTATTTTGATTTCATTCATTTACTTTCACATATATGTATATTGAAGGCCGAAATGAGTAAAAATAGTAATTTAGATTAAAGTTAATTTAAATGAGGGTAAGTAAACTTCAGAGTGATGTGTGGAATTCTGTTGGTGAAAATGAGTATTTCAAGATACACATATTATTAAAAGGTCTGCTAAGAATGCTGTGTTTCTCATGGCAGGCTGGTTATGAATTCCTAGAATTCCTGTGCACATCCATTTGCCACTACAGGATTAAGTTCAGTTTGACTGCCATCATATTAGAAGGCCGTTAGTTTGCTGATTTTCTCTACTTTATCTAGTCTACCCAGATATGCTGCAGCTCAATATCAAAGATGAATCAAATGAATCAGAAAGATGAATAAACATAACGATTTAGGTTCTGTACTCCCCTGGTGTTTAGTCATGTCTAGACACAGCTCTAGTGTCCCAGAAAAATCAAAATGAGGACAAGGACATTTAAGTTTAATGTAGCCTTATTCCCATGGAAACCAGAAAAGCCAACAATAGAGTAAAAAGAAAAGAGTATGGATCTAACTGAAAAATTAGATTTAGTGGAATGACTGCTGGATTTGCAAGGTCAGTGGGTAGCAGAACAGTTTCTTTTTTGTTGTTGTTGTTGTTGCCATTTTAAACAATAGTTATTCAGTTGGGCCAATTTCCTCTAAAAAATAATTCCACAAATTATTTTTTTTATTATTCCCTAAAGTCAAGGTGATGTGTGTAGGCTAAAGATAATACAACCATTCTATACGCACACACTTTTATAGTTAAAGAGCTCAGAACTTGAGGAAAATAGACAAATATATTGAATGTGGCACACACGTGTGTACATACTGAGTATATTTCTGTGTTTTGTAAAAATTTTAAGTTTTTGATTTACCTTTACATTGCTAATATTATATAGACAGTTAACTTAGTGTTTAAGTGTGATTGATGTTATATGAAATAAAATGATTAAAAATAAGGGTTAAATAATTTCCATAATGTATAGAAAATTTCTATTTCAATTATGTGATCTTGATTTCCTTGGTTATAGAAATTCTGTCTGACATTCTTTTATAGAAGTATCATAACACATTTCTCAGACAATCATCTGTTACTCCATTAGTACCCCAGGCTTACGTGCAGATAGAATCATCTCTTTAGAATTGCTATAATTTCAAGATACTAGCTTTTGAATGTAGTTAGAGGAAGTGTCATACCTCTGACTAGGGATAATCCGGTTCTTCTTCTGGGTCCACTTGCCATGCTCATTCAAACTGATTCAGATGCACAGTGGGTGAGGTAGATCCATTTGGGTTAGGAATGATAAGTTGGAAAGATAATGATCTCCGATCAAGATCTAAAGCATTTTGACAATACAGCACCCTTTTGGCTAATTTAATTTTGGGGAGACAGTAGGTGAACTTGTTGAAATATAAATACTGTAGTGTGACGTGGGTACACATTTGTATACATACTATGTGGCTTCATTTTGCAATGATGATATTCAGACTTGCATTCTGGGAGTTCCAAATGTTTTGAGATATCAAACAATAATTGATCTCTGCCTTTCAAAAATGTAGCTGATAGTCCTATTAAAAGCACATTTGAGACTATGGTTATATATAAGTAGAAGATACCTTGGAAAGGTAATGGAGTAATGCAGACATAAGTGTAATAATCCTGAAAGCTGTTACACTTTCTATGGTGTAGTTAAGGGTGTGTAGATTTATATCTTAATTAAACTTGCAATTTGGATTACAGATTTTGGTTAATATCACAAAAAATGTTACAAGCTTGGAGATAGTACATTAGTGTTAGGTGTAAATTATTTGTAAATTGCTTCATAACAGCTTTCCGGAAGAAAATGCAGTATGGCCAGCCACCATTTTATGGCTGAAGTGTAATCCCGAGACCTAGAGCATGAAAAAAAAAGTGACATGGTCCTTATATTGTTTTCTGTGGACATTTGGCAGTTTTCTTTTTCTTATTTCAATTATTCTCCTTTATTCTTGTTTGACCAAAAAAAAAAAAAAAGAGCACTTAGGTTAATGACTTGTTTATATATATTTGCTGTAATTATTCTAATGTTAATTTAAAATCACTTGTTCTCTTGCATAGAAATATTTTCTTTAAACTATAACTTATGTATTCATCATAATGAATGTTTAATCTAATTTCAGTTATGGGTTGTTAATATGCACTTTTAATAACACTGTGAAAATAGTAATGCATTTTTATATATCTGACTCAGTTTTGTGTTCTTTCACTTACAGTGAATTTATTGGATTCACGTACTGTCATGGGGGACTTAGGATGGATTGCTTTTCCAAAAAATGGGGTAAGCCTTTATGAAATTTTCCCTACAACTTAAGCTACCCAAGTAGACATCATATTAAATGTCACATATGACTGAAAATTCACTAGATATATTATTGTTGTTAATAGAAGAGGGGTGTGTGTGTGTGTCAGAGGGAGGGTAGAGACCTCAAATTTGTTTTGATTGGGAAAAGCAGGTAAATTAGGGAAGGGATTTGAATGACTGAATAGCATATATTATTTTCCTCTCTAAGTATTTCTCTGTAAAGAAATGTGAAGTTGTCTTCAGCATTCAAGAAAGTTTCATATTGAATAAACCAATGAACTTTCACAATTGGTTTATTTAAAAAAAAAGAAAAAAAGTTAAAAAATAAAAAAAAGAGATTTGCTGTTGATTTGCCCTTATCCTGGTTATACTGAATAAGAAATGAAAAAGAAATAAGAGATCAAAAGATACATAGAAACAAATGAGAATGAAAACACATCCTATCAAAATTATTGGGATGCAGCAAAAGAATTGATAACAGGTAAATTTGTATAGCATTACAGGCCTATCTCAAGAAACAAGAAAAATCCCAAATAAACAACCTACCATTAAACCATAAAGAACTAGAAAAAGAAAAAACGAAACCGAAAGTTAATATGTCAATCAATGACCAGTGTCGATTCAAACACTGGAACCGATTTATTTGTATTTCTTTACTACGCTAGGGAATGAAAATATAAGAAATACCTTTAAATTCCATTGAGCCTTAAAGTCTTTCAGATTACCAGGTCAGTCATCATTCAAAAGTTTTCTTTCAATTGTTGAATTTTTCTTTATTGAAAACGTTCAGAAAAAATGCTTCGTTGGAAGGTTTTTGTAATCAACAATTATTTTTACTTATAAATTATTTCACTGGTGTATATTAAAAATAAAATCTTTTGGGTGGAAATTATGGAAGCCATTTTAACAATATGCATATTAATATATTTATAATACTAACAATCTTAATAGATTACACAAAGAAGTATTTCATTACCTTCTGTTCAATTAAAAAGACATCCATATTAATCATTCTATTACAAGGAAATATTTAACTATACTGCATGACTTTTATGTTAAAAACAATTCAGACTTTGAAAAATTTTTATTATCTAATAACTTTAATATTTAACCATTTTCTAATTTCCAAGTTAAAACTACCCAAATTCATTGTACAACCACATTAAAAGAAAGACAAAAATATTTTCAATTCTCTATTTTAATAAAAAAGTAAACGCTTTGAGTACTTAACTTTATAAATATAGTATATATGTGCAATTCATTTAGAAAATTACACACACTAATAATATTTCATAGGACTTTGAAGGTTAATTGCAGCTTGATTAAGTAATTGAATATTATTAAAAATCTGGTTATAACAAAACAAATAACCAATTTTTTTTCCAGTTGATAAGTAAACAAGTAAACCATGTTAATCAGTCCTTTACTAAGAAAGTTAGTACTATGGACATAAAACAAGTAGTAGTAATTGTTCTAAGTCATAATAATTTATGTGTTAACATCCTAATCTCAATGAGTTTTATCTTTTTTCATTAACTTGGTATTTCTTTATGGTTGTTAAAAAATTATGGTTGTATTTAGAGATATAACATAAATAAACTAGTTCTAGTAGATTGTTAACGTATTCAAACATAAAGATAAGCCAAATGAAAAAAATAATTTTCCCACTCAGAAACAGCCAGTGCCAACATAAAGGTATGTATTCTCTTAGTCTGTCATTCTTTTATCTTTTATGCTCTTCCTTCCTTCTTATTTTTCCTCCCCTTCATTCTCACCCCCAAATTATTTTCTTTCATCTATTATTACCCTAAATAGGCAGATGGCTAACATCCATCTATGAGGACCTGTAAATATGTTTTGTACGCTGCATTTTTTCCACACACCAAAAACGATTTATTACATAAATATTTTAAATTGCCTTTCTCAGAAGATGACTGATACGCTGAGCTGTAATCAATTTTTTAAAAGCCTGAGAAAATATGTCACATTATCTTTGAATTTAGTTTTGTGTTTCTCCAGTTTCCATTCAGAAATTATTTAGAAAAGCTTTAGCAGAGTTTAACTGTAAGGGTAAATATGATGTTGTATTTGCTCTTACAACTAGAAATTTTTGGGGAAATTAATCAATTCTGTGCCTGATTTCTGTATAAAGCACAATTTACTTCTTTAAAAATACATGATCCTGTATATCACCAATGGGCTCCTTCCAACCATTCTAACAACTTTATGCTTTCTTTTTCTCTATAATTGTTAGTATCATTTTTAGTTTTTAGTATGCAGTTTTACTTAGTATTTTGTTCAGTTTTTTTAGTGATATTTTCTCAAAATTCTTACAACTTTTAAAATAGTGTTTCATTTGGTATAGCAATGCCTGATGTTACTATTAAAGAAAAATAAATTAATTAAGAGAAATTTAGTCAATGTGCACTTGTCTAAGTATGACAAATGTGTGTGGAATCCAGATGTTAATATTTTGGGTTATGTCACTCAAATGCCAATTTGTATTTCGTAATCTCTTCATCTTTTTCACATGCCCTCAACACCCCCTCCCATCTATCACCAACAAATCTAGTAACCATCTGACACAATACATAGTTATTACAATATTATTGACCATATACTTAGGCTATATCCTACATGCATGGCTGCTGTATGAAAAAACCGCTGGAAGCAGCTCCGGTATGCAGGAAAGTTGGGTGGGGCGGGGTCTTAGAATCACAAGGGCATGGCAAAGGAACTCAGATATAGTGGCCACCTGTGTCTGCACGCCAGGAAGGAGGAGGGCTCAACAAAGAAACAATGGCCTCTATCAGCTCCTCCATCAGGGAGAAAGCTGCCCCTCCAGCCCCTGTTTTGAAGCCAGACAACTCATTTCATGACCATATGTCCCTGCTGCCTCTCCAGCTGCTTCCCAGCGTTGGATCTCAGAGCTAGTGATTCCCTCGGTAAGTCCATGTGTGGACCCTTTAAGAGCAGTGCCTGGGACACCAGCTGCCCTCCATCTCACTCAGTTACAATCTCTGCTGGTTTCCACAGCGAGAAGTTATGGGGAATTCTCTCCCCAACACTGGAACCCTGGCTGGGTAGCCTAGTGTGGGATTGGGACCCCTGGCTTCTCCGGGAGGGACCTCCACAGCTGAGATACCCCTCCCAGTTAATGGTCTCACGTGTGTGTGGGACCAGCCCGTTCAGTGTCTCTGTCTCTCCTTCTACTCTCAAGGTGGTGTCTTCTGTGTGTCCTTAGTTGTAGGGCTATGGTTGAGCAAGATTTTAGGTGATTCTCAATGGTGGTTGTTTTGTAGTTTAGTTGGAATTTTGATGTAGTTGTGATAGAAGGTAAGTACAGCGTTTACCTACTGCACCATCTTGATCAGGACTCCAGGTGCGACTTTGTTTTTAAAAACCACTGATGATTGTTACACGCTGAGATGGTTTTTCACTAGTTTTTTTTTTTTTTGGGGGGGGGTACTTTTTTCTTTTTTTAGTACCTGAGTTAGGACGCATCATCTGGATTTGGACTTCATCATGTTCTTTTTAGCCACAGAGTATAAGATTTTGTGTGTGTGTGCGTGTGTGTGTGTGTGTGTGTGTGTGTGTATGTGTATGTGTGTGTCTGCCTCATGGTAGTAATTTGAATTCTCTTTTTTATTTTGGACATGTCTAGAAGTACTGTGTTACAGCAAAGTTTCTTTTATGCAAATTTGCTGTATTCATTCATTCAGCAGATATGTATTGGGCACTTAGCGTGTGCGAGTCAATCTTCTAGGCACTGGGGTAAAGCAGTGAAGAAAACACAAAAGGATCTGACGTCCTGCAGTTTGAAGCAGCATTATTTTGAAGAATGAGTAATCACAGTGTTAGAGCAATGTGGCAGATGAAATGCTTTCTAGTCCTAACGTTTTTTGCTATACATATACAAAAATGGTAGAAAGGTAACAGTATTTGTTCAAGGTAATTCAGGTAATTTGTGACACAACTAGGAAAAGCACTTGCACTATATTGTATTTGGCACATGTGGTGTCATATCACTGTTTCTATTGTCTTGAAATGAAAAGCAATGCTCTTTGATATATATACATATATATAATTTTAATTAGTAGTAATAATGACAATCTAAAAAGAAATACTTAGTATTCTTTTGTAGAAGGGGGAAAAAGAGGCTCTGTAAGGGTATGCGACTTTCCCAAGGTTATGCAGTTGGTAAGAGACTGAGTCCATTTTGAACCCCTGTTTTCAAAAGATATTGATTATTTTAAACCAGAGGCAAACTCCTCTGAACAGTTATGTCTCCGGAGACATGACTAGGTTCTGGATTGTGCACAGACTTCTAGTTTATGTAAAAAAGGAATCGGTACTGAAGAGACTTTCACCTTAGAAAAAGTTCTAAATGAGCCAGAGTGGGTCACATTCTATTCCATGCTAGATCAGAATAAGTATTAATATTTGGAAAAAATGTATATCAAATACTCAAATATATTAAGTTGCATTTGTTATATTGTGTGCATATAATATATAATTATTTGATCAGTAGGTAGATAATTAAAAGGATGAATTGACTCCCAATTACAGCTGTAATTTTTGGGATCTTTGTGAATCTCAGCTTTCCTGTCTGTTAAGTAGGGGAGGGTGGCTATTGTATTACCTATCCTGTAATGTTGCTTGTAGGATAAAATAATGCATTTGAATGTATCATGTGATCCCTAAACCACTAAAGAAATAGAAAAAACTAAAAGGTTGATTAAAAAGCTGCCTCTATATTGCTTTTCACATATAGCCAGAAAGCAACATTTTGGTAGTTAAAAACAGCAACCACTCAGCTGTCTCTTTGGCATTTGGCTATTAAATGAAGTAAGTAGGCTTTACAGTTCTCATGCCTCAACACCCAAATGTGGGACGCCATGCTGTAATCTCACTTTGCATAAAATCGAAAGGAAGTGTTATAACCTTTCCCTACCTTCCCCAGAACTGGTCTTTAATTGTAAACAGCAACAAAACAAACAAGGAAAACACAGACTGATTTCCTACTTAATTGATGTATTCATAGTTACCTTAATTCTAAGTTTTACTATTTATTTGAATAAATATATATATAATATATATATAATATATATATATATATATTATATATATATATTATATATATTTTTTTTTTCTGTCCAGAGAACCTTTTGTTAATATTTATATTGAAGTTCTGAAACTTTTTCAGCCTAAACCCATTAAGACATAATTCTCACAGTAATAGTGATTCTTAAGAATGGGACTAAGGAATAATAAAGAGGCCGTGAGAATTCTTTGATATTGTGATGGACTCTGTTGTCTATTTTCTTTATTTTAAAGTATTTGTAAATTTTATAACTATTTGACTTGTTTTTTTAAATTAGTAGATTTTAGTATTTAGAGATATTTTAAGTTTACAGAAAAATGAGCAGAAATTATGGAGAGTTATTCTACATCACCTCAATATTATCCTCACCCTGTTTCCAGTATTATCAGCATACTGTATTAGTATGGTACATTTGTTACAATTGACAAAGCAGTATTGATACATTATTAACTAATTACCTTAGTTTATATTAGTTCACTTTTTCTGTTGTACATTCTGTGTGTTTTGACAAGTATATAATGACGTGTTTACTATTACAGCATCATACAGAACAGTTTCACTGCCCTAAGGACCCACTGTGCTCCAGCTATTCATCCATTCCTTCCTCTTTCCTCCTTAACACCTGGCAAATGCTCATCTTTTTCTGACTCCATAATTTTGCCTTTTCCAGAATGTCATGAAGTTGGAATCACAGTATTAGCTTTTTCCGATTGGCTTCCTTCACTTAGCAACACGCATTTAAGATCCTCCATGTCCTTTTGTGGGTTGATAATGCATATATTTTATCATATAATATTTCTCTATTTTTTTATACGCAATCTTGGGATTTTTAAAAATAACACTGTTTTTAAAATGACACTATTTTTAAAAATAATCATAAGAACTCCATTTCTGCACATCTACACTTTTGCATTAAATGACAAATTTATAGTAGCAAATTCTATGTCTGGACTTTACAAAAAGATAAGCAAAACCTTTAAGAACATAAGTACAAGTATTTTTCTTTAAAGGTAAAAGTTAGGTTGTAATATAAACCCCATTTCAATTAAAATTATGGAAGAATTTAAAATAGATGAGCAAACCTCATAGCAATGTTTTTGTCCCAATTTCCTGATTGAATTATATGGCTGAATAGCAGCAGACCCAATAATAGACTCTTTCTAAAATAGTATTTTCTCATTTAGGCTTTCCTCTTTTTTTTTTTTTTTGTAAGCTGTCAATCTCATATGCATAGTTTTACCAGGCTATCTGTACACACCCTGAAAATGTGTTTTGCTCCCTTCTAATTGCATTCGACTTATTTCAGTCACCTTCTAGAACATATAATATTGATTATATAGTCTAAGCATGGTCGTGCATAGCCTTATTTCCTGGGTGTTTTTAGAAGGTGTTTTCAAGGCTTATTCTTAGGAGAATGAAATTTATGGTCATGGTGTTTATTTAGAACAGAATGTGCTCTTACGTCTTAGAAATTCTGCTCTTGCTCTGTTTTTTCCATATGTTGTTGTTACAAGTGATCACAAGATACACCTTCCTCCTTTGCGTTGGTGGAACCTGCCTTTTCCCCACTGAGTTCTCTGTAATTCCTGTAGCTCCCAGTGGGCAGGCCACCATGGTCCCTTGGGCATTACCTCTGAGTAGTATTGCAAGTTCTGGTTTTATTTTCGCATTATTTTTAGGTCGTTTCTTATGCTGATCTTAGGGGCTATTAGTATCATTAACAATAATTTATTCATCTGAGAGAGATTTCAGAATATTGACTTGATCATATTTTTACTAAAACAGAGACGGAGTAACCTGCTCTCTGCCTGGGTAGAGAAAAAAACAAGCAATGGTACTACATAGAAGACGCTTGAAAAAGGAATTGATGGTGTTTCTTGTTGTATTGTCTCTTTGTCCTATTTTCTTATTTCTTTGAGGCAGAAAACCTGTGTATTTACTTTTGAAATTGAGAATAACTCAGCTTTATATTACTCAAAATGGACTGTAAATACTTGGTTATGTGGACTCTCTTGAATCAAGAGTTAAACTGGATTTTCTATTCTGAAAGTCATATTTTGGCAAAGGTGTGTGTGGAGGTTTTATATATGATTCTTTTTTCCCATAATTAAAGGCAAAGAATGAGGAGAAATATTTGAATACTAATAATTTTATATTTTGGTTATGATCATGGTGACTTTTGCCAGAAACTCATTTTGGAGTAGCTTTCTATTAAAGGAGAGAAAAGATAATGACAAGCGGTGAGGCCTACATGGAGCATGGAGAGGCTAATAAAGATTAAAGTAATGCTGAAGTGGGTAAAAAAAGAACACATTAGTGGATGTAGAAAAGCTCTTTAGTTGGACAGTGATAGAAAATAATTCTAAAGGGAATAGATGTTATACGATATAATGCAAATGCCAGTATAAAGACCAGTTCTGTTCCAAAGTAGCTTTGTATTCATTATTTTTTAGAAAAACAAAAGCACACCCAACCCATGAGGAAATTAAGATAAATAATTTAAGGAATTCAAGAAAGTCATTAAGCATACAGTGACATTTACAAGAAGTACAATTTTGCATTTAGATTTCCTACATGGAAACTTAGCAATTATGAAGAAACTTCTCTAAAATGTCCAGTTCTGCTTTGGCATATGAGACAAATGTTGTATTCAGTCTTTGATATATACAATAATATTGAATAAATTAGCGATAGTCAGTGCATTCCTGCAAAATAAAATTGAGACATGCAATTATTATTTGTTAAGTGTCACTCTATTTATATATTTTCAATTAAAATATAGAATTGACACTTATATAAGTGTCACTCTTTATATATTTAAAATCACTATAGAATAATTCAAATATTTTCTTTTTTAAAGGCTCTTTTCCAACATTATAGGGAAACTTACAAATATAAACTGGAAAATGACCTTTATCCGTGACAGTGACAGCCTCTCGTTAATCCCATCCTCCTTAACCTAACTGCAATCTACTAGCTAAAGACTTCATCTTTCAGATGGCAGTTTCAGTTCTACTTCCTCAGGAAAGTATGGCTTCAGGACTAGCCCTTTCCTCTCTGTTAGCAGATCATGCTGGGAAATGCTTCTTTCCTACATCCCAACTCCCATCTTTTTTTTTTTTTTTTTTTCCCTCAAGGTTGCAGTGTATACAGCTATGTTATTCATACTCATCACCTTGTCTAGCTTTCTACCCAAACACTTAATTCTTTCGGTCCAGTCCTCTTTTTGATTGCTTTTTCATTAGTCTATGTAACAAGCAGAAATCATAAATGTGAACAAAGAGTTTCAGGTCATTTTTAGAGTCATGTACAAGTTACCGCCACCTCTCCTGTGATGTGAGACATCTGTGCATTCACTTGCGTCAAACGACCATTTCCCAATATAATTCCCTCCTGTTTCATATTGGGTTCTATTATTTTCCTTTACCCCATTACGTATGTGGAGATTTCTAGGTCTCTGTCTAGATATTTCTCTGCCAAATGATGCAGTCCAGTAAAATCTGGGCCTAAAATCCTTTTTCTTCTGAAAAGAAAAAACAAAACCAAACAAAACAAAAAAACTCTGTTCTTATTGATGTATGTACCAGTTTCCATATGTGAATATAAAGATTTCTTTTTACTGTCCTCTTCCCGTTAATTCATGAAGATGTTAAATAAAACTGGGCCTTGCAGAAGTCCCCAGGGCCCAAACACCAAATATTTTTCCGAGTGGTTTGATTACTGTTTATCATGATCTTTGTTTATCCCTAACCATTCTTCAGCTGTTTTCAATTCATGTGACAGTGCTCCCATGCAAGTCAATTTGAATTAATTTTGCAAGCAAAATGCTTTATGGTTCTGAGTACATAATCTCCCTCTCCCACAGAGAAAAAATATACTGTAATCACCCAGCATTCCTGTTGATTATTTCCATTAAAGGCAGCAGGGTGAGAGAGGATGCTCAAGACTTTTCTGTTTGAAGTTTTGTGAGGCTTTTGCTATTCATTCTCTCTCTCTCTCTCTCTCTCTCTCTCTCTCTCTCTCTCTCTCTCTCTCTCTCTCTCTCTCTCTCGCTTTTATGCTGTTCAGTCCCTGCACTGAAGCAGAAAATGATAGTTCAAACGGCTCCGCCTGGCATCTCTGTCTTGTGGAGCTTAGTAGTTTTTACCTGTGTGATCTTTTACCCTGTCACACTTTACCCCAAATTACCCGATTTCTCTTTTCTTCACTCCCCAAAGGGATTCATATAAATTTCTACCTCTAATGTTTAGCACAAATACTTGAAATACTCTACCTCCCACCCTCCATATAACCCATTTTAATGCTAATCATTTTTTCAAGGCCCGGCTGACGTCCTGCAACATGAAACCTTTCATTAGTACCCAGAAGGGTGACTATGTCCTACGCTGAATTAATATAGCACTTACTGGGTATTGAACACACTAACTATTAGGTATTTATAGTGTTGTTTATTGTTTGTATGAATACTGAGAGCATGTCTAGTGTAAAAACCTTTTATCTTTACTGCTAGCATGCTGCCCTATGCTTCAAATATAAATTCACATTAATTATATCTGTTACTGATGGATACATTATTAGGCATCTAAGTCTTCAGAAACTGGTGGTTATCGGACCCAAAGGCTGCACATTTTTGGCTAAAAATAGAATAGTGAAAAGAGACATCAACTTTCGGATTTAGGCGTTCATATTTATTTAGTGCCATGCAAGCTTGAGCCAAGAATACTTTAATTATGCAACTTGCTTTACAAAAAGACTATTACGTGCCAAGCACTGAGAATACATTGATAAATAGGACTCAGTTCCTGTTTTTAGCTATCCAAACAGATACATTTTGAATGATGCCCCCTAGAGTTGTAAACTGCACAAACATGCACAACTCTTGGGGCCTCTCTCTATTGAGCTCAAGCCATATCACTAATTTATATAAATATTTTCATCTTTCGAGGCAGTTTGTTTAACATGGGGACTTTGAAGTCAGCTAATCTAGATTTAAATCTGGCTTCACTCCTGACTACCTAATGTGTAGCAAATTAGTTAATCTCTATCTCTGTTTCCTCATCTATAAATTATGTATAATACTACCACTGCACAAAGTTCTTATAAAGATTAGAATGAGAGAATGATGCAATGTTTAACGTATTGTCTGGCCTATATTAAGGAGTAGGTGTGTGATGTTGCTATTATTTTTCATCTTGGTTTCTGTTCTTGGTTTTTGTTCACATTTTTATTTTCCCCAAAAGGCACATAGGGACCATGATAGACTTCGAAGGTCATTATGTATTGACCATTATCTTATTCTCTTCAGTATGTTTGCACTAAACTGGAGTTCAAACTGAAAGATGGAAAAATATATTCACTTGTTAAAAAAGCATCTAGATTTAGTAATAAAAACTTGAGAGGTTGTACCAAAAGTCACCTGGCATTTTATTTGGTAGTACATGTATACATTGTCCTAAAACACTTAATTGTTTTTCACTGATGAAAAATTCAGTTTCCTAGATTAAAACAGGAATGCCCACTGATTGTAGCAAGAAACAAAAACTCACAGTGAAGGAAGGATAAGATTATCAAAAGCAGAGTGATTTATAATTTTGTAGATTGGAGGGTGCTATAATCTGAATGTTTGTGTCCGCACCAAAATTTCTATGTTGAAATCCTAATGCCCAATGTGATGGTATCAGGAAGTAGGGCCTTTGGGACGTAATTATGTCGTGAAAGTGGTGCCCTCCTGAATGGGATTATAAAAAAATTATAAAAGTGCCTTTATAAAAGAGGTACCAGAGAACTAGTTATCCCCCTTCCACTATGTGAAGATATAATGAGAAGTCTAAGGCTGGGAAGAGAGCCCTCACCCAGCCATGCCTACACGCTGATCTTGCTCTTCCAGCCTCCATAACTGTAAGAGACAAATTTCTGTTGTTTATGAACTACCTAGTGCGTGGGATTTTGTTATAGCAGCCTAAACAGATTAAGACAGTAGACTTATGCAAATCTATGAAAACTTAACACTCTGAAAACCATTTTGTATGCATCTCTTTTCTTTAACCTGGACGGGAGTACAATGATGGCCATCTAAATATTCTTTATCTTCAAAACAACTCAAGTGTTGTTCTGCTTTTTCTCTTCATTAGTCAGGTTATAGGGGAAATATTTCCTTCAAAAATGATTAAAATAGGGGTGGACGGTTAGCTCAGTTGGTTAGAGCATGGTGCTAATAACACCAAGGTTCCTGGTTTGATCCCTGCCCGGGCCACTGTGAGCTGCGCCCTCCTTAAAAGAAAAGAAAAGAAAAGAAAAGAAAATATTTCACTTACAGGTATAGTTTCCAAGAGGTGTTTTAACTTTGTGAGTTGTCCGGATAACTAAAGCTGATTTAGTTATTTATTATTCTGTTGGTTAAATTTCAATTGTTTTCAAGTAACATAAACTGACTTCAGCTAGCTGAAGAGAAAGAAAGGGACTTAATGGTTAACTCAAAGAACCGAAGGCCAGTTGAATTTTTGAAATACTGAAATCAAAGGATTAGGCAAGCTCCCATGAACTAGGCAGTTTTCACCCTTTCTCTCTGGTTCATACTTCTGACCAGGCATATCTTCATTCTCTCTGCAAACCAGATTTCTTTGCTTCACTTTGCCCATTGCTTTCCCACAATTGCAAACTTGATCCCCTGTTGCTAAAATGACTAGCTCATACTGACTGGGGATGTTTCAAATTCCACATAGAAAGAATTTGATGGGTTCTGCTTGGTTCAGCTGTCCATCACTGATGCAAACTTCTCTAGCTGAGTCGGGGAGGAGGATAAGATCACACAGCACAACTGTAGCTGTAGCTGTTGGTGGCCATCTCTGCCATAAGGAGAACAACTTAGAAAACTTACTGCACTTCATGCCAATTAGTGTCTCTTTGGAATTCTTATGAGAAAGCATTTCCTTAAGCATAAAGTTGTTTTATCATATATATTGGTTTAGTTACAAAAATAATTATTAGGTTGGTGCAAAAGTAATTGCGGTTTTGCAATTATTTTTAACCGCAATTACTTTTGCACCAACCTAATACCAATATGAAATAGTCTGAAAATTTGCAGTGGAATGAGTTGTTACAGTGTGTAATTTTCATCATGTCTATAAGGCTTGGTCTCTTTACTACCTGTGAATTTTATCCAGCTTTCAATAATTTGGTTTGAGTGGGCTATTTGGGTTTTTATGATTTATTTGATAAGCATATTTAATTGGTCTATATGATTTACTTAAAATCTTAGTATTACTTGTCCCACTGTTACATTTTAGACTTCATTGTAGTCACAATTTTATGGCTTTTGGTTTTCATCATTCTATTCTGTAATACAAATAGCTCTGTGCCTCCATGCTACTTTGACTGCATGTTCCTGTCTACATCTCATTATGAGCAGGCATAAAACTAATAGCATCCTATTAGCTCATTGTTTCCTTAGAGCGCAAGAAAATCACCCCTGTGATTGCTGACCTGGTTCTGAAAGTCCCTGTGCTGCATCTAAAGTCATTCTCTTGCTTAGAAGCGTGTCGTAGATACAAAAATATAGAAACAGAAGAGGGAGACAGTCTTTACTATGGATTAATACTGCTTTTCTTCTGTGGAATTTCCTTACTTGATTATAACAATTCCAAAATGTTATTATGGATATTTCATGCCTTAGAATATGAAAATATATTCCACGTCAGCTTTATTTCTTAACACTTGATCTAGAACACAGACAATGGAAATGGTGTGTGTATGCTTCATGAATGTTTAACTTCATCCTTCACGTATTCCCCTCTACATTATACACATCAGGACAGGACAGCTGCCATGGCTATAGGAGAAGTTTCATTTTAAACAGTTTTGTATAGCTGGGCATGCATGGACTTTTAGTTGATAATAACATGCAAATTTGTAAAATGGCAATGAATCGCAGGCTCTGTTATGATTACGAATTATTCAAATAGTGCAACATTATTCAGTGTGTGTCACAAATCCTTCCTCTCTGCACAATTAAAGGCATAACGGCAAGTACAAACCTAAGAGATAAAGTCATTTCATTAAACAAGCTTCCCTGATTTACCATGTGCTTTATTTGGATGCCAGATTGAATAGTGGGATTTTTAAAAGTAATTAACAGTAGAGATAGTATATTGTATTTGTATCATCTTACAATTTTGGAATATTTTTACATTCTTAAAATATATAAAGGTAATTATGATAAAAAATAATGTGTAATTTCAATACTAATGTCAGGAAAATTAATGTGGTTTTGAAAAGCAGCATTAGGATGCCATTAATCTGGGAGGTGAAGGGCAGCTATCACATCATCATCAGATGTTGATAGTGCTTTCTAGCTAGCCAATCATCACATGTTTTTCTGTGGTAGCGTTATTCCTTAGTGCACTGAAGTTCATTCCTGACATCTATATGTATTGTATCTTTTCCTTTGAAAGTAGAAATGAGAATGAAGATACAACATCATAGGAGTATACACAATCAGTAAACCATCGAAATGAAGACTCTCTTTTGCACTCTCTCTACATCTTCAAATGGAAACCTTAGGGCACAGTTGTGAAAAAATAATAAATGAGCCATAGATTTAATAGTTAGGGTTCTTCATAATACTAGACAAATATGGTCAATATTTTCTAATATACTTTACATAGTTTTTTAAGTGAATTTGGATAGTATAAAACCATGAAAACCACCACCACAAGTAAAGCCACAGTAAAAAATAACAACAAACAATAATAACAACATGAGTTCATACTGAGTTACATTTTTGAGTTGTTCCAAACTTTAATTACCTTAGTTATCTATTAAAAAAGAATTGTTGGTAATATTAAGATTCTGTTAACACCTATGTTTTATGCTTTTATGGTTCTAACTTTGATTTGAAATCTTCCGAATAAAGAATTCCAATATATACAAAGGTATTAACACTAGAATTAGCTCATAGTTGGAATTTGAATAAATATAATGAAATCACTTCTATGGTTCCAGATGGGGTGGTCAAGTCTGAGAATTGAGGTGTGAATTGGTAAAGTTTGAGAATTTAGGCACTGCTATGGACTATTTTTGTGGCCCCCCGCCCCCGCCGTTCATATATTGAAATCCTAACCCCCAATGCCATGGTATTAGAAAGTAGTAGGGTCTTGGGTAGGTAATTAGGTCAAGAGCCTGGAGCCCTCAGGATGGGATTATAAGAGGTAGAGAAGAATTTGCTTCTCTTCCTCTCTCTCTCTCTCCCTGTCTCCCTCTTTCTCCCTCTTTCCGTCTCCCCCCCCCAACCCCCAAAATGAGGCTACAGCAATAATGTGTCCATCTACAACCAGGAAGCAGATCCTCAGCAGACACTAGATCCGCTGGACCCTTGATCTTGGACTTCTCAGCTTCCAGAACTGCCAGAAATAAGTATTTGTTGTTTAAGTCTCTCAGTCCTTGACATTTGTTAAAGTAGCCCACGTTGACTAAGATAGGTGTCAATTTCTATTTTTCTAAAAGAATAACAAGGTATAATATGGTCAGACACAGCAAAGGCAACAATAACATGGGAGAGCTCTCTCTCTCCTGCTCAGACAACACATTCTACACAATGAATATGTATTTACTAAACAAGACAGACTGTTAGGATGCAGGTAACTTAAAGAGGGCTAAAACTCCTGAGTTAATGCCGAATATTTGCAAAAGTGATGTTTTCTAAAGATTGTCTGAAACAGGAAAAAAAAGTGGTTTAAACCAAAGGGGTTCTATACTCAAGCAAGTTTGGAAAATATTGAATAAAATGGCATTAAGCAGATTTCTCTGTCTGCTATATTGCACTGAGTCTGTTAAATTAATAAGCATGCAGTTTCTCCCAAATTATTTGATCAGGAAATACCTTACCCACTAAGGAAGATCTTCATGAGGAACGTTCAGCAGAACACAGATTAGGAAACATTTTATTCAAAGAACTTGTTCTCCTTTTAAAACCTATCTGACTGCAGTTATACACAGAAATGTGAGTAAAGGAATACTTTTTTCCCCCTTTTATCAGAATGATATGTGGAATAGTGCCTAAGATTCACTTTCCTGCATATGGTAGAAATTTTTGTTTCAGGCACTATATAATAGCTAAGTAGTCTGCCCCTGGAAATTAGAGCGTATACATAGTTTTTAATATGTTGAATGGGCCACAGCAGGCTGTTACACATTCCTATTACAGAGATGCAGTGACCTAGACATACAAGCTATCACTGAAGATGATTTCAGATCTATGTTTCTCAATGAAAGAAATTCCTGTCTCATCCATATAAATGAGAAACTAGAGTTCATCCTTATAAATGATAAACTAGATAATTTATTGAATTCATGCCCCAATTAGACATTTGTATAATCTCAGGTTATATTTATGCTCTTCTTCCTTTGTAGGACAGAGAAAGAAGCCATATAAAAATACCAGAGAAAGTTATGTAGTTCTAAAAAGAAATGGTGTATATTTTCCATACATCTACTGCTTCACACATATGCACAAGTGGATTTTCTAAATCAAACTTTGGTTTGAAATTAAAAGTTTGCATATAGTCTTGAAATTAATTTTCGATGTTATAATTGTGGATTTACTTATCAATTCATTGAACAAATATTTATCCAACAAACCATGTGCTAGAATTATGCTAGGTACTCAGGATACGAAAACACTGACTTCTTTTAAAACGTGTACTAGAACTGAACATAATATCATTGTAAAATTAATACATAAAGCAGTTCAAGTCTTGTAAAGGTTTCTAATAATGAAATTTTAAATCCAAATGTATATAACTAACATTTAAATATTCTATCAAAATAATGAAATAGCTAATAGTATATTTGCAATGGACTCTGGGAAAGGTAGGAAGCAATTCTTATATTCCGTGATAAGTTAGACTTCTATTACAGTGTTTATAAGTTTAGAAGTTCAAAAGTATTTTTTGACATGACAGTTTCTGTTGTATTTTCCATTGCCATTGATAAATGTAAATATCAAGCCATGTTTTACGTAATGCCTCTTTTCAAAATGTAAAATTGTTACTAAATGTGTGATTTAGCTGTATGTGATATTCAGTTAACATTTATTGAAATACATTCTTTAAATAATTCCTAAAATAACTGCTAAGAAACTCACATACTGGGATCTGGTTGTTGCCTGTGTCAGCTGGTGACACCTAAATCAGTTTTACTTATTTTTAACTGTAAATTGAATCAGTTGTGAATATATTGTAGTGGTAATTTCTTACCATGTAGTTACAACCTAGTGACAAGGAAATTTTTTAATTTAGCTCATTTTTGCAATGGCCTCCTTTTGTGAATTAGGTCAAGTAGGTCAATTACTAAATCTTCCTAGAGATGAGAATATTGACTTAACTCATAGGAGAACTGGGAGAGAAATATTAAGCACTGTTTAAATGATTGATATCTTAATATTCCTGGATGTCGTAGATGGCATCATTTGATGACTGGAGAGGATAACAGTTTACCACATATATTACATACTGTATGATTGCCACTGCACATGAAAAAAGGTTCATATGTAACATGTGAAAATTTGTCATAGATGTGTGTTTTCTGTATAGTCATATAAAAAAATCCCAAGTAATTATTTTATATATTTTGTATGATAAATTGGCAATCAGGAAAAACAATCCAGGAGGCACATGATTCTCTTTACATGGATTTCTCTTGTATTATCTCAGTTTATTATTACATTTAGTAGATTTTTTCTTACAACATAGTTCTATATATTTCTATTGTATTCAGTAGTTTATGTATGAGGGCACATACTATGAAGCTTAATACAGTAGACCTCCTTAAATGCCCGGGATACTTTCCAAAACTCCCAGTGGATGCTTGAAACCTCAGATACTACCAAATCCTATATATACTACGTATTTTCCTATACATACATACCTATGATAAAGTTTAATTTCTGAATTAGACACAGTAAGATATTAAGAACAATAACTAATAATAAAATAGAACAATTATAACAATATGCTGTAATTAAAGTTATGTGGCATTACTAAGTAACATAAGGGTTACTTGAACTCAAGCACTGAGATGCGAGGATAGTTGATTTGATATCCTATAATGGCTACTAGGTGACTGACAGGCAGGGAACATATACAACGTGGATATGCTGGACCAAAGGATGATTCTCCTCCTGGGTGGGACAAAAAGGATGACTAGAGATTTAATCATGCTACTCAGAACACTGCATAATTTAAAACTTACCATAGTTTATTTATGGCATTTTCATTTAATATTTTTGGACTATTGTTGACTACATGTAACTGAAACTGCAGAAAACAAAACCACAGATAAGGGGGGACTGCTGGATGTTCTACATGTCATAAGAAAAATACCCAGTTTTCTTAGTTCACTGGATCTTAAATAGCCTTAGGGCTGTAGTTAATAAAAACAATCCTGTGCAATAGACACTGAAATCTGAGGTGGCTATTTTATCTATGCCAATGACTGTTCTTCTACAGCAGTTGTTTTTAAGTGCCCATTTTGTACATTGAATTTATTAAGTTCCTTTACTGATGAAATTATTTTCAATAGTTTGTGCCCTTAAAGTCATCTAACTTTAAAATTATTAAAATATTATGAAAGATGTAACAATGGGGTTTATTTTGTTATCAATTTAAAAGGAATTTTTTTAATGAATATTGCATTTGGATTTTAAGTGATAGTTACAAAGGTTTTTTTGAATGTTTACTTGCAGTACTTGTATGGCTTTAGAATTCTTTTTTGTTTTGTTTTTGATTTTACCCTTCACTTTTTAAAAATTTTGAACACTTTTTAAAAAATTATTTTTCAATGACAGTTGACATACAATACTCTAGGCTGGGGAAGCGAGTGGGGGCTGCGGTCTTTTGCTCCTCCAAGGGAAACTTTTGTGGCTGAGATATCCCTTGCAGTTCTCAACTGCCACAGGGCAGTTTGGGACAGCTTGTTTTGCTTCTCCATCCCTCCTACCAGTCTTGACATGGCTTCTTCTTTATATCCTTAATTATAAAACTTCTGTTCAGCCAGACGTCAGATGGTTCTCCAGGTTGATTGTTCTATAATTTAGTTGTCATTTTGATGTGTTCATGGAAGGAAGCAGGCACAGTGTTTATCTACTCTGCCATCTTGGATCTCCCCCCTTAAAAGGAATTTTTAAAAGAAGTAAATGTCTAGAGTCAGCAGGTCGCACATCCGTCAATGTATAGTAACCACACTCATCAGTGAATTTGTGAATCACTAATATGCAAGTCATTGAATAATGACAAGTAAAAGCATTGAATTTTTGGTTTTGAATGCCAATAACATTTTTATTTTATCTTATATAATTATTTTATCTCTTCCTTACTCTATCTTTTCCTGAAGGATAGCAATTCTTTTCATTTTACTCTTACTTCTGTTGTACATCTTGATAGATTTTTTTGGCCAAATTTTGTTGCCCTAGTTTTTGATTTATAAAATGATTGGTAATAGTGAAATATGAGGTTAGCTATTAGATCATTAATTTTATCATAATTTTTTGTCCATTATTCATAGTTACTAATAGTGTGAATATATGCATTTTTATGTATTTTCTATAGCATTTCTTGGAATTTAGTAGTTATGTCAAATAAAACCTTAAACTTTCATTAATTATAATAGTTGCCAAAGTGCTACTAAAGCACATGGTTGTTAAAGCACATAGTTCATTTATCCCTAAGAATCGGATACTCTGTATCACAATCCTTAGTGTAATTTCATCAAGATTTTTTTGAAATATTATTTTATGATACTCATAATAATAGCTATGATGTATTACCATTATATGATGAGGCAGAAATATTCCTATTTAGGTAGTCATTATGAAGCCACTGACCTCATAATTTTTATGCCTCAGTCTCCATGGAGTAATTATTCTGAATATGACTAAAATTCCAAAATCAGGAGCCTCCTACCTCATATAGCCATCTTAAAAAGCTATACAAGAGACTTAATATTTCCTCTGTAGCACTTAACACTTACCACAAACCTGGCATTATATTAATCGCACTGTTATATGCCTTCTGTGATGGCATGTTAGGTATAGGTATAACATGAGAAACATTCAGTTGCCTTTCTTGTTCACTGCTATGTCTCCAGAATATAGTAGGTGATTAGTATAATTGTTGAATGAATGAATAAATAAATGAGTGTATTGTAGTTACGAATAATTATGCTGTTCATCAACCAGTGATTTAAAAATTAAATTCAAAATATTCCTTAGATCAAAACCTACAAACTACCCTCTATTATCACTATTATTTCATTAAAAAAGAAACTATTGATACCAAAATAATAAGCATAAAATCCCCAAATAAAGAATAATGCATTATATTGAACACATTTAATGTTATGAAATACCTACAACATTTTTCTTATTCCCTTAAGAATTAGTGAAGACTTTGTCATGGTCCATTGACTAAACATTTGGGAATGATGTAAAAATCTGTATCTTCATTTGCAGATTAAAATACTTGACTTTCTGTCCAGGATTTTTTCTAATCTGCTATGTGTCCTCTACCTTGAACACACTTTGCCTAATTCAGCCAGGTTCAGATGTGAACAAACAAACTAAATCTAAGTGTGAGTGTTTTTCTAGAAAACCTTTATAATGCTATGGTATTTACCGTTATTTTTGACTCAGTGTATCTACTCAGACCCTAGTTCAAAGATTTAATCAAGAACTATAATAAAGTTTACAATTTATCTTGGAAAAGTATACTGAATGAAGTACTGTTTAGAGTTGATTTTAAATAAAAAGGTGAATTTTCTGTAGAATAAAGCAAACTGAACAGAATGCAATTCTAATATAAGCATGCCAAGAGCAAGTTGGGCCTGACTGAGTAATTTTAACTTTAAGACACTCATCTAAAATTGAATCATACTCCTTAGGCTTCAGCAGAATAGCAGCTAAGTGAAACTTTAATCTGAGGATTTAGTCGACTGTAGCCTATCCTTTGAACTCCGAGTGTTGATGGTAATGTTCATGGCCAATGCTCCTTCTCTTTGTTTTTCCAAATCTCGAACATACTCAGAAACATCAATATACAGATACACAGACACACACAGCCTAGTGATGGATATTGAAGAACACCTAGAAGATATCTAGGATTAAATATGTGAACGTGCTACAAACCCTAATATCAGTTTCACATGCTAGAACCCTGTGGGAGAGTTTTTGAAAATAACCCAATATTTGAACTCACATTCTTGTCCCTGGGCACCTGACTATATTTCTGTTTCTGGATCTTAATTTTTCTCCTGGGTTATGATATCTGAACCCTTCTCACTTTGTTTTTTGCCTTCATACATTTGCTCAATGAAATTGCATTTATTATAAATCTTATTTGTATTAAGTACTGTGTACATTGAAAATGGAGAAATGAAAGACATTTTGTGCTGCTCCTCCTATAATGGAGAAAACACGCTGTAAATATTAATCAATAGACATTATCACCCATTTACTGTGGGCCAGTGACTGTAACTGGCACTGGAGAATCAAATATGAATATCTTATCTCCACTTTCAAAAGGTTTAAAATCTAGAATCACTATACCACTACATTTATTGGCTCCATCTTTCTCTGGACACAGTAGTAGGTGCCACTTCTGGTTCTAGGTGTCTTCTAGGTTGGTGCATGTTGTCCTAGCTTGCATATGTAAATAAGGAAGGAATTTTTGTAAACAAGTGATGTTTCCCAAAGTTTTTATGTCATCTTTTCTTGTTTAACCTCGTTAAACATGACTGTTGTGTTCATTATTCAAACTAGACTATATCCAAGTTATGGGAAGAAACATTTTTCGAAGATTAGTGTCGGAGGTTAGCAATTACTTCATTGCTTTTACTAATGAGTATCACTATGTCATGGAAAAAATGGTAACTTTGTTCATAGATTAGATACATATGAATGTTTGGTTATACACATGGAAATATTGAAGCATGTTCCTTCCTGAATATTCCTTCCTTCCTGTTTTTCCACCTGTCTATTTCTCGGAGGGAAAGACCACATCACCTTGTATTTTCCCACTTTTCTCCCTTGTATGGGAAAGGCGCTGTGGACTTTATAAATTTATGTAACTCCATTATCTGATTTCTCAAGCTACCTGGATTTTCTTCGAGGAAATGCTTTTAAACTTTTCTTTGTTGCAGAAAATCTTAATTGCTTTTATGTTTTTAGGATATTGTTAGCCAAAACATTTCAATCAACACCACGGTCTACTTTTATTTCGTATATGCCAAGGGTGCCAAAAAATGTATACATATTTTAAGAGTTGTTACCTATGCTCAAGCAGTAGTTTGCCATAATCAGAAGTGTTTGGACATTGATGGTAACCACTTTGAGCGCCTGTTGTAATTGCAGAAGTCAAACGTGACTTGTATTCATCTTTTTTTTTTTTTAATTTTATTTTTTAAATTTATTGGGGTGACAATTGTTAGTAAAATTACATAGATTTCAGGTGTGCAATTCTGTATCACATCATCCATAAATTACACTGTGTGTTCACCACCCAGAGTCAGTTCCCCTTCCATCACCATATATTTGATCCCCCTTACCCTCACCCCCCAAGCCCCTTACCCTCTGGTAACCACTAAATTACATTCCCCAGATTAATTTTCAAACCCCGTGGCCATCCTGTGGTCACGGACTGCCCTCCAATCCCCTCACCCTCCCTCCTGCCCATCTAGCAACCCTCAGTTTTTCCTCTTTGTCTCCAAAACTGTTTCTGATTAGTTCATTCACTTATTCTTTTCTTTAGATTCCGCAAATAAGTGAGATCATATGGTTCTTATCTTTCTCTGTCTGACTTATTTCACTTAACATAATGTTCTCTAGGTCCATCCATGTTGTTGCAAATGGTAAGATTTCTTTCTTCTTTATGGCTGCGTAATACTCCATTGTATAAATGTACCACAGTTTCTTAATCCAGTCATCTACCGATGGGCATTTTGGTTGTTTCCATGTCTTAGCTATTGTGTATAGTGCTGCAATAAACATAGGAGTGCATAAAGATTTTTGAATTGAAGTTTTGGATTTCTCCGGATAGATACCTAGGAGTGGAATTACTGGATCATAGGGTAGTTCCATTTTCAGATTTTTGAGATACCTCCATACTGTTTTCCATAGTGGCTGCACCAATCTGCAATCCCCACCAACAGTGCACAAGTGTTCCCTTTTCTCCACATCCGCGCCAGCACTTGTTGTTTGTTGATTTATTGATGATAGCCATTCTGACTGGGGTGAGGTGGTATCTCATTGTGGTTTTTATTTGCATTTCTCTGATGGTTAGTGAGGTTGAGCATTTCTTCATATGTCTGTTTGCCATCTGTATGTCCTTTTTAGAAAAATGTCTCTTCAAGTCCTCTGCCCATTTTTTAATTGGGTCGTTTGTTTTTTTGGAGTTGAGTTGAGTGAGTTTTTCATAGATTTTTGATATTAATCCCTTATCAGATATATCATTGGCAAATATCTTTTCCCATTCAGTAGGATCCCTTCTTGTTTTATTGATGGTTTCCTTTGCTGTGAAAAAACTTTTTAGTTTGATATAATCCCACATGTTTATTTTTTCTCTTACTTCCCTCGAGCGAGGGTATATATCAGTAAAAATCTTACTCCGGGTAATGTCTGAGAAGTTTCTTCCTATATTTTCTTCTAGGTATTTTATGGTTTCAGATCTTACATTTAAGTCTTTAAGCCATTTTGAATTTATTTTTGTATATGGTGTAAGGAGGTGGTCCAGCTTCATTTCTTTGCATGTGTCCTGTGTCTGTCCAGGTTTCCCAGCACCATTTATTGAATAGACTGTCTTTACTCCATCGTACATTCTTGCTTCCATTGTCGTAGATTAAATGGCCATATAGGCGTGGATTTATTTCTGGACTCTCTATTCTGTTCCATTGATCTATGTGTCTGTTTTTATGCCAGTACCATGCTGTTTTGATTACTGTAGCCTTGTAGTATAATTTGAAGTCAGGTATTGTTATACCTCCCACTTTGTTCTTATTTCTCAAGATTGCTTTTGCTATTCGGGGTCTTTTATGGTCCCATATAAATTTTAGGATTATATGTTCTATTTCTGTGAAAAATGACGTTTTCATCTTTTGTTATTAGTATATACTGAGCATTACAATTTTAATACAGTTTTTTCCTTTCTTAAAATGTGTACATATTTTGGGCACCCTCTGTATATATATATATCCTTTCAAGAACTGAAATGTTATTTTGACTTTGATTCTTATAAAGGGAAAATCTTATATCCACCCAGATAGATTTTGAATGATTGTCCATTTTGTGTGTCATAAACAAAACGTAAAGACTGAAGAGAAGGTAGGTATACATTTTTTAAAAAAGTTAAAATGTACCGTATCTTGATAGACAACCTAAAAGAATTTGCTAACAGAAAAAAAGATGAGTAGATTTCAAGTGTCATGAAGATACATTGCCTTGATTTGATTTTTGATGTATTTAAAAGAAAAGTATGCATATAGATTTTAACTTGAAAGGGGAACAAATTGTTTTTAATTCAACTCACCTTCTTTCTCTGTATACCATGTTTCCATGAAAATAAGACCTAGCCGGACCATCAGCTCTAATTTGTCTTTTGGAGCAAAAATTAATATAAGACCCTGTCATATTATATTATATTATATTAAAGACCCAGTCTTATTTTACTGTAAGACTGGGTCTTATATTAATTTTTGCTCCAAAAGATGCATTAGACCTGATGGTCCGGCTAGAGCTTATTTTCGGGGAAACATGGTATATAGACTTACAGTCTGGTCCTAATCTGAGCCTTATACTAAAACGTGGTATAATTTTGGCCATTGCATTGACCTTTCTAGAATGTTGCCAGAGGCAATCTGAAATAGTAAATTTTGAAGCTTAAATATGTTCAAAAATCCTAAAGTTAAAAAAAATATATATATATATATATATATATATATATATATATATATATATATATATATATATAGCTAGTAGTGATAAGAGTTGTTTTTATAAAAAAACTGAGTTAGTACTCAAGAACTGGGCTTGGGATTCACGATAAAATATTTAGGTCAGATGACAGAAAAATAAGCTGAATTATGAAAGGAACGTTTGCTATCTAATGTCTCCTTGGTGCATATAGTTTTGGTGAATTTCTACTTGGAGGATTTAAAAGGAAGTATTGATTCAACAAATATATTTTGAGAACTCAAGTACTGTGCTGAACAATCCAAAATATGAATATATAGTGTTTCTTCTCTCAAGGAACATTTTGTTTAGTTTGAGAAACATGTACACTATAAATGTCTATGATTCGGTGTGCTGTAGTCATCCACATATATGGGACATTTTTATTGACATCTGGCTAGATATTAGACTCATCAAAGAGAGGCTGTGTATGTGGTGAGAGATAAAGAGTGGGGACTCGGAAGTTTTATTGCCAGAATCATAACTTTCCTAGTTTTTCCATCAAAATAATAATGGCTTCCTCATTGGACTGTGGTGGGGATAACATGTTAAAACATGTAAAATACTTAGGAAAGTTCTGGACATATTTTAAGTTTTCAATAAATTTTAAACAATTACCATCATCATGTATTGTTAAAATACAAATTCCTGGGTCCCAGGATTCTCTAGGTTGCGTGTAGTATCTAAGAATCTTCCCACCAGAGGTGGTTATGATACAATTGATAATTAAACCAGTGTTTGAGAACCTCTTTTGTAGGTCATCCAAATTGTGCTGAGGAATAAATGAAAGTTAGAAACTTTGCAATAGTATTACCATTAAAACAGAAAAAATAAAGAGATACTAGTATGGATAAATATTTTAGAAGGAAATCAAAAAAGAAAAATTGAGTAGATTTTATGTGTAGAAATATTAGTCTAAGGTTTTCTGTGTATATATATATATATATAAATGTAAGTGTGACCCTATTAAATTGAATGGAAACGCTGTGCGCATTAGATACGTAGGAAAACCTGGTGCATATATAAATATGCATATATGTGTATGTGTATACACATATATATATATACACACACACATATACATACATATATGTGTATATATATATACATAAATATGTACATATATATGAAATTCATTTAGTACATCTCTTGCTGAACGTTTAATTCTGTCAGCTATAAGGTATTTTAGTTGAGAAAAAAAATGAGTTAAGGTGGTTTAATAGAAAAAAAAATGACCTCTGTCATTATTCATTTTTCATTTGGAGGTACATTTTCAAAACCAGGCTGCATAAATCAAATTCAATTATTTAATATCAACATACAGTTTTTGTAGTTATATGATCTTTATGACCACTGATCTTACCTTGAATAAAATTTTATATTTTATTATTAAATATCAAGGCTCCTCTTTTAATATCTTTCTTCTAACAAAGATAGTCTAGATTTTTTTTTTAAATGTTTAAACCTATGCATATATACATGTTTATTATTGGTTTGTGAAAGTCAGAGGAAATAGCTTCTCAAATACTGGTATAACTTGCAGTCACTGTTAAAGACATCACTTTTCAGTTATGTAGAAGGCATTAAATTGTTTATCATAGATTAATATAAATACCTGTGAAGTAAGGCTTTATCAGCGGTGTACAGTATGCATACAGCTGAAAGGTTGTCAGTGTGATCCGTTCCTGCTTTCATGGGCCCCTTTGTGGCAAACTTCTGTGACTAGCACTGTATGTATTTTACTCATTTAATAATTATGAATGGAATATTCAAAATGGGAACTTATCAGAATTATAAATACAATAATTTTCTCATGACTACTTTGTAAGTGAATATGAGAAAAACATAAACTAGCACATTTGGGGCATATTAGTTACTGTAGAAATCATTGCAGCAATGAACTGTATCAGCAGTAAGGTAGTATGGAACCATAAAGTAATATCTTGGAGTCAGATGGTCAAGAAAGTGTTTATGTGTTGATGATAGTACAAGGTAATTAGCTGTAAAATATGGCTCTAAATTCGTGTGAAAATTAGCAAATTAAAATTACTCTCAGATCTTCAATTAAGGCAGGAAATTTAATTAAAAACATTGAGATCTATAAAACTTATTTTGTTTTTATGAGATTCCAGGAAGCATTCACTTTGTTATATTTTGTGATAATTAAATTTCTAGTATTTTTCTTTTGATAGGATGTACCTTTTAAAAAATGGTTGTAATTAAATATGGTCAAAGAATTGTTGAGGTTCTACTACTTATCAGGTTTATATTAAAGAAACTTTTCTATTTAGTCTTGTATCTTACCTTCTTCACTGGGGCCAAGTCAACTCGAGTATGTGAACTGGCGTCATTAGAGCTCATATTCTTTCTTTGGAGGGTAAGTGATAGAGAATCTATGTCCCAGTGTTTGAACTTTGTATTTAGCCCAGCTAATAGATTTTGCCAAGAGAGAAATTTCAGATACCATTATATAATTTTAACATCCTATTTTATGTGGAAAAGTAAAGGAACCAGTTAGAGCAAGCCTCAACATCACATGAAATAAATTGTGATTTTATTTACATGAATCACTGAAGTTTCTAAATGGTATGTTTTGACCATTTTATAACATTCTACAATTTCTGAGACCACCATGGGCTTGCCAGCTGTCACAGAGATACACCGATAAATGAAATTCACAGTGATTCAGGTAGCCCCCTTTTCCACTGGATTCAATTCTTTTCGCTATAAAACCTTTCCTAGAGCTGCCAACTCTTAACAACATTTGACAGAATTGAGTTTAACCTTCTGTTTCTTTCCTTGCCATTCTTCTGGTGGGAGTTATTATTGAGAGGAAAAAAATAGTGGCCAGAGCAAAAGGCTGGCAACATTTCAGGGTTGACATGCCAAGTGTTCTTTGACTAAATTGCTTCTAGAGAAAGGAGGGACAAATGACTCACACAAAAATTCTTATTCCCTCGCACGACACTGAGTAAAGCAGTAAGAGTAAATCAAATGGCTCCTTGTATTTTCATTTATTCATCTTTTTGTTTGTTCATGCATTCATTCTTTTATTCTTACATACTTACACTCAATCAATGTGTATTTATGCAGTCTTCAGACATAATTATAAACATGGAAATATAAAATCAATTGACAGCAGGTTGCTTTGTCATGGAATGAATCCATTGGAACACACAGATATGTAAACTGAGAATAAGATATAAATTAGGTACTATGAAAAATGTGTCACAGAGGAGTAGTCAAAACTGAAACCATGATGATAATGGTATCTCATTAAGTAGCTACACCTAAGCAATTTTAAGTCAACACTATAATTTATAATTTGCCTAAGTATATTCTGTGGAATGTTCAATGGAATGGTAATATGTATTATGAATAAAAGAATTCTCTGGCAATACAAGTGTGGAAAATAGTATAATATATAAAACTAGATAGGAAAATTTACTGTATAGCTTTATTATACAGGTATGTATACTGTACAGATTTACTTTACACATGGAGTATAGACTTCTTAAAGCTTTTAATTTTAATATCTTAAAATGAGACACATTAGGAAGAGCTCCAAAGTTTTCTTGCTAAAGAACACTTGTTTTCCATGAAATATTTACTGAACTTCTATTTGTATAGAAAATACTTTGAGTGACGTTAATTTAGTAGCTACTTAAACTTTAATTTAAAGTTAGGAGAAAGAAAAATAACGTACAGAGTAGAATTTTTGGAATAAAGAAATATGGCTTTGCTTTGGGAAGAATATCAAAGAGTGGCTTCCTATTCCTCATTCATTAGATTCCCTAAAAAAGACTCTTTTCCATTAAACTCTTTGTATTACATTCAAAGACATCATGGTGTAATGAATTAAAAATGAGCTTTCAAGTCAGATGTGTCTGAATTCCAATTTTTGTTGATGATGTTCATTAACTGTGTAGCAATTTCTCTTGGTTTTTCATCTTTCTTCTTTTCTGTGTGTGTGTGTGTGTGTGTGTGTTTTATACAAGTTCATTACCTGTGTAGATTTGTGTATTCCCCACCTCTACAATACCAGAGACAACAGCACAAGGATCTCTCATAGTGCCCTTTTATGACCACATTCAATTCTCTCCTCCTTTCCTGTCCCTCATCCCTAACCTCTGGGCACCAATAAGCTCTTCTCCACTTCTAATATTTTGTTATTTCAAAATATTATATACATAGAATCATATAGCATTTAACATTTTGAGATTTATTTTTCTCACTTAACATAATTCCTTGGAGATTTCAAATTGTTGCTTGTATCCACAGTTTATTTTTTTACACTGCTAAGTTGTATTCCATGTAAATGGAATACAACTTAGCAGTGTAAAAAAAAATAAATAAAATTGTACCAGTTTGTTTAATCATTTGCCCTATTGGGTGGATTCTGGTTTCAGGTATATTTAAAATAAAACTGCTGTGAACGTGCATATATAGGTATTTGTGTGAACAGAAGTTTTCATTTACTTGGAATTAATACCTTAAGAGTGAAATTGCAGCATTGTATAGTAATTATATGTTTAGTTTTGTAAAAAACTGCCTGTTTTCTAGAGTACTGTACCATTTTACCTCCCCACCAGCAATGCATGATCAACTCAGTTTCTCCACATTTTCATTAGCATTTGGTGTTGTCACTGCTAAAAATCATACATCATTTCATACAGGTGTGTAGTGATATCTCCTTGTGGTCTCAGTTTGAATTTCACTGATCGCTGATGACATTCAATATTTTTTCATACATTTGCATGCTACCTATATATCCTTTGTAGTAATGTGTCTGCAAATGTCTTTTCTCCATTTTCTGATTGGATTATTTATTTTTCACCGGTGAGTTCTGAGTCACCTTCCTTTTTGAAGGTTAGTTTTGCTAGACATAGAATTGTTGACTTTTCTTTCAGCATTTTGAATATGTCATTTCATGCTCTTCTGGCCTGCATTGCTTTAGCTGAGGAGGCAGCTATTATTACATTCTTGTTCTTCTTTACTTGACGAGTGATTTTACTCTTGCTGCTTTAATTTTTTTTTTTTTTTTAAATCTTGAGTTGTAGCAATGTTATTCTAATGTGTCTGGGCATGGGTCTTTGTGTGCATACTAATTGGGTTCAGTGGGCATTTTGGATTTGTACATCCTTCTTTTTCATCAAATTTGGGAAATTTTTTATATTTATTCAAATATTGTGCCTGCCATTTTTTTCTCTCTTCTTTTGGGATTCTCATTACATATATGTTTATATGCTTTATTCCACAGGTCTCTAAAATTCAGTCCATTTTTTATGTAGTCTTTCTCTGTGTTCTTCTGATTGGATCCTTTTATTATTGATCTGTTCTCATGAATATAATACATTTTTTCTTTTTCATTTATACTGTATTACCACATGATTATATGGGAGTAATGAAACATAAATTATAATATTTTATTTATTTTTAAAAATATTGCAAAATGTTTTACTGTTTTAAAAAATTTTATTTTCCACTTATCATCCTATTTGAGGTCTTTATATAAAGGAATTGCTGTTAATTCTTGTATAGTGATATATAGTATGAATATAACACATTTTATTTATTCCTATTGATGGTCATATTAGTGGTTTTTAACATTTTGCTTTTAAAATGTTGGAGGTATCATCTTGGCATGTGCATCCCTAGTCACATGTGAAAACCCTGGTTTAATTTTTTTTTTTAATTTACTATGTATTGCCAAATAGCTCCCCCAAATTGGCTAGCAATATATGCTACCTCCAGCACGATAGAAGAGTCCCTGTGCCCTATAGCCTTTCTAAAATTTGATTCTAATCTGCCTATGTTTGTCATAATAAACATACATTTAAATGTAAAGAATTATCCTATGTTCAGTATAGCCAGCAAACACGGAATGGAAAAAATATTATCAAAGAGGTTGAGATGTTCAAAAGTCCACTGAGCCATCCTTTGTAAGGACTATTAGTTAACAGAAAAACAGAAAAACAAACAAACAAACAAAAAACAAGTATTAGTTGTATAGCAAACAGAACAATAAATAAAAGTCAAGGACAATTACCTCCTGTCATTATGGATATATCCTTTATCATATCAAGAGTCCTGTTTGCTAACCTACAAATAGATATGGAAATATGAAATAATTTCTAAGATTCATTAAGCTAAAAAATTATATATTTCTGTGTTGTAACTGGACTTACCTGTTATCTGCATTTGCTCTATTTATGTTTCCTATTACTATAATATGTTGGTGAAAGGGATTGTATTGATAAAGTAGAGAAAAAGGCAGTTAATAACTTGTTTTAATTTTGATGTTAACATCACACTACAAAATTAATTTTACTATTGCCACTGGTTGTTACTAACCTAAGCAAAATGATTAAGGGACAATACAGGAAGATAAGGGAAAAATATAGGTAGAAGACCCAAGTAGGAAGGATAAATGTGAGATTTTTCTTTCCTACTGCTGTAATTCCACTAATGCCATAAAGATTTTATATTTTCCTAAAATTCTAGCGTTTTTAGGAAAATCCACTTTCACAATAATTCTCAAATTGAAAAGTTAAGTAATAAAATGCAATAAAATATTTAATTTGAGTTAATAAAAAATTTGTATGAATATTAGTCAATCACTGTCTTCAATTAATGTGCCTTGTAATATTCTAGTCTGATGTAGGTCAAAATTAAACTTGCATTAAACTAATGATCAAAAACATGTAAAAATGAAAATGAAAATTTGGAATTGTCATTTTAGAACCATCACTAAACATTTTAACCTTCCATATTAACTGTTTAGTAAGAAATGTATACTTTTTTTTACTGAGGTTCTTTTTGTTGAGATCAGAAAAGCTGAAAATGAAGGATGGGGAATTTACAATGGACCTATGGCTGTTCCTTCTTTTACTTCCATCTTAAAGAGAGAAGCACTGGGATTCTGAAAAAATAAAGCTGTTCCTTATGGAAAGTCCAGCTCCTGACTGAAAAACACACTGACTGTAGATGGTCTCCATTTTGATAGAATTTCATTAATATGGCTATGGCAAGTGGATGCAGTGCACTTTAATCTATGTTATGGCAATATAATCACTGGAACATGAGTAAGCTCAAAGCCCTAATGTAGCTATTTCTCAACAAAAAATGAGATGGAAATTCATGTTGAATAGCCACTGATTACAACATGATTAATGTGAGTTGAATTGATTTATAGGTACTGTTGTTTAAGCTTACACCAGAAGTATAATATGATCTATTGAAAAATAGGAGGGCAGCATAAAGACCAAAGAGTACAGTAAATATATTTTCTGGCATGTGTTATAGGCTGGATAAATAATCCCGACTTGAAAATGAGTTACTAATTTTTTGTTGTTGTTTTTACCAGAATATCAAGGGTAGAGTATCTATTTTCCCTGAAACATTAAGCACACCAGAAGTTAATCTACTTTATTTTCATTAAATTGAATCCCAATTGAAACCAAAACTTTCATACAGTTTTGCAAAGAAAGCTTTCCCACAGAATTTATAGCGGTCCATAATAGGACAGTATTTATATTAAAGAGAATAGTAATGTCACTCCAGAATTTTTAGTGTCATTGAGAATGTATGCATTTAAATAACACTGGGAGAACCATCTCTAACATCTCACAATGACTGTCATGAAGGAATTCTTCATAGAGTGTGTATCTGTTTTTGTTCACTGTGAAATCCTGAAACAGGAAAAACATATGACTTCTGGTGTGAATCTTAAACTCATTCATGGTAAATGTGTACTTCTGCTTAAGTAAATATATAATTGAGATCAAATAATCTTAGAAAGACAAACTCAGACTATGTAAACTTTTGTTAATAGTACATAAATGATTATATTACTACAGTTTTACATATTATCAAATGGACTAATGATCTCTTGGTATTATGTGATGAAATATACAGTGGTAAGCTATTACAGCTTAAGCATGGAATATAACAATGATGGAATATATAGTGTAATAATAATGGAACTAAACTAGATCAGTAATTTATAAATCTATTTGTTTTTAGCTGCTTTTTAAAAACTATAATTCATAGCATAAAAAGCATTGACAAATTAGATAACATGTACCATATTTAATGGAATTGCTTTTGGTAAAGTTCTAAGGAGATCATTTAAGAGTTTTGTTTAGTTTATTAATTTAATTTCAGGTATACATACCCCCTTAGTCATTCTACCTTTTAAGAGTATGATTGACCACTTGATAATTTTAAATTTGTTTTCCTAGGTAAATTTTTGAAAGAAAAAAACCCAGATTTTGAAAGTTTGAAGTATCCATGATGTATCATTTTATATAATGTGAAACTATTTAATATAGATTTTCTTAAAAGTGGAATAACAAATACATAAGCAATCATGATATGTACGTTTCTTTTAGCTTCTGTTCATCATAGCATTTTACTAAGAAATACCTTTTTTGCTTAAATCATAAACTTCTCACCTTGTGCATATTTTATCTGCTCTGGTGCTTTTGATTTTTCCCATCTCCAATTTGTTTCTTTTGCATTGTATAAAGTTTTAAAAGAAAAATCAAAAACAAACAATCAATTGTTTTTTCCAGGAGAAAAAAATACCTTCTTTGTCAGTCATATGTAGAGTTGTATACAGATGCTCAATTGTCTATGGATTTAATCCCTGTGAAAACATATAAACTTGAAAGTTTTAATCTCTGTTTTCTCAAGTGATTTTGTTTCATGAGTTGAATTTGAGTCCATAAATATTTGTGTTATTCTACGGGCTGTAAAGGAATCACCTTCAGCTTTATTTTATACACAGAAAATTAATTGACTCACTTCTAACAATATTGCTACATCATACTTACTGAATTTTAAAGATGTTTTAAACAACTCTAACTCCTACTTAATACAGTTTTTTTCCCACTAATATATTATTGAGGAAACGTAACAAGATTGTTGATTTGAGTGATTTTTGCTGAAAGTTGATACATTTTGTCATATTCATTTTAATGAAGAACGATAGATTAAATTAGAGATACTGTATTTCTTAAACAGAAAGTCTATACTACATATTTTATTCTTTTAAAACCATGTTGTCCTTGTGGTTGTGCATAAAAACTGAGGTGCTCCTGTTGCTCAATGGACAGTGTGTGTGGTCTTGATCCAAAAGTCAGGAAACTTATTAAGGAAAGATGGGCTCTGATAATTCTAAAAAAATAAAGGCCCGCAATATTATTTTTTGAAAACATAAATACCTACTTTATCAAAAGTTTTTTCTCTTATGTTGGTTAAAATCACCTCATTTACCACGGTGTTTTATGCAGAATAATTTTAACCCTCCAGAAGGAGAAAACATTGTTAAATGTCAGAGAGTTCTGAAGATAGACATTGGTTTGGCACTAATTAGTGTGTCAGTAGCTCTGGGTCTCAGTTTACTCATCTGCAAAATGTTATGATCGTGCTCTGCATGATTATGTCATGCACATAGTGTGTAATGAGAAAATTAATTCTCAGATGTGGGTTGATTATCTGTAGCTCTAACTATTTTCACTGTACTATATTTCCTTTGAGGTTTTCACACATTGCAGGATCAACTTTGAATTACAACAAATGTCTTTCAAAGCATTATGATCTAAGATGAAGTTTGCTCTTCTATTTGAACCTCATTTTTTAAGCATTTGGGCATCCACTGGATAGGCAGGTAGACTACGGACTCATACTTGTACCCAACATGCACTGTTCTTAATAACAAAGTATTTCTCTCTAATGAGGAATGGCTTCTAGTGGACAGCAACACGTCAAAGGTAATAACACAGACAGGAAAACAAAAACAAAAACTGAAAAAGACCTGTCCCAATAATAATAGGATTCCTTACCTTTCCTGCAATTAGTCATGCTCCTAAGTCACTTACTCTTGAGGAATTTTTGGACCAGATTCTCTCAGAAGAAATGTCCTGGACTGAATATATTAGGTCTGGTAGACTTCTGCACGCACACATAGACCGATGAGCTCAACTGTACATTCAACAGGGAGGAAAACATGATTTTTTGTAAACATAGTAAGTCTTATAAAATGTTATGGGGAAGAATATTAGTAATCATTTATTTAAGGAAAATAATAAAATAAGCAATTCATTTAGGTTCTTACTTGAGTATATTTTACCTAATTTTAATCAGTAATGCGAAACAGGGAAAAATTCATGAAATGATGAACTGAAAATCTGATATTAAAAAGTTAAATTGCTATAATAAATTAGACAGTAATAAGAAAAAACAAAAGATCTTTGGTGTGTTGAAGTTTCTGATTTTTTTTATATTGTATTTCATCTGAGTTTTGCAATGACAGGGAACTTCCAGCATTTCTAGACTTTAGGTAAACATATTATGATGTAGCAATTGGAATGTGTTGCTCACTGGTAAAATGAGGAAAGAGCCTGACTCCCAAATTTGAGCACATAGTCAAACTATCCCAGACACTTGCTAAGATTATGGATAGATACTTCTCTTTTAACAACAGCAGTTAATTAATAATATGAGATCAGGATATCTTCAGTGAAGTTAGTAAACATACTACACAAATACTCGCGTGTGTACACACACACACACACACACACTCTCACACACTCTGAATACCAAAATAAGTGATATCTAACAATACTTGGAATAAAATGGGAAGTCTAGAATTCATTTTTCGGGGGAGCAATTCAAAAGGAATTATACAACATATTGTGTTATTAAAGGATAATGGACAGTTAGTCCTATATTCAAAGAAGAATTTATGTGGTAAACAAAGTCTTCCTATAAAGGTATGCGTGGGCATGTCAGAGTAAAGCTGGAAGCTGTTGATTCCTAGCCATATTTTAACATCACTCTTCTCAAAGAAAATTACTAAGGTAGTTTTAATATTATTTGATTCAAATAGGAAATATGGTATACTGCCACTAACTGATATGCTATATCCTGGGCTTTTAATTTGTAGAGAATAGTGAAGAAGGCTAGTAAGTGAACAATAAAAATAATATTTTAAAACATATCATGCTCAGAATATTATATATCTAAACTAAGCTGTAAGATATCATTATTAAAATGTAATGCTAATGAAAAATAGTTCCATAGGTTAATATGTAAAACTACATTCAAAATAATCATATGGATTTTTGGAATCAGAAAATATCTTAAATGCTTAGTGCTATACACTGAAGAATAATTTAAAAAAATACTAATTTATAACTTTCCTTTTGATATGTATTTATAAAATTCAAACAATTGCAGAGAACAAAATTTATTTTGGTTAAATTTAAAAAAGACAAATCATATCATTTATTTATCATGTTTGAATTATTTCAAACTTCAAATTAGTACATCTGTGGTGAGGAGGGTTGTGTATATGCTTGATATGAATTAATTCAGTATAAATATTTACTGAGTGCTCTACTTTGTTTCTTGTGGTATCAGACTTGGAAATACAGTGGAGAAAAATACAATCATTTCTTTACCCTCATATCTGTGTTTCAGAGTATAGGATATATAGAGGAAGAAATCATAGATAGATAGATAGATAGATAGATAGATAGATAGATAGATAGATAGATAGAAAGGGAGGGATGGAGGGAGGGAGAATCATTTATGGTTACATGATGTCTGAAAAAAAAATGTGAATTTAGTTTCGACAGAGTGGGATAGCAATCAGTGCAGTGAATCAAGGAATCCTACACACAAATCCACACATCAGGGACAGAAATGTGCTGACCAGAAGTCAGAAGGGCTGCTCAGATGGTCAGGCTGGCCCTATATGAGCTTGAGAAAATTCTTTCCTTTGTCTTATCTTCAGTTTCCTCATTTCAAAAATGAATAGTAGAACCAGGTCTTTTAAGGCCCCTTCTGATGTTTTATATTAGATATTAGATGATGGGATGGAGAGATTTAGCTTTCACTCCAGATTATGTAGCCAGTGTGCCAGTGGTTGGGTCTCCGTTTATACATCTAGATACTATATGAGCTGGTACTAAAAGTAGTGCTTTAGTTCCTCTGTACAAGACCAATGAAGTATTTCTATTCAGGCCTCTACTACAAAGTTTCTTACCACTGTTCTTTAACTTCAATATGTTAATCTCTGTGTAGAAACAAGATACATAGAAACACAATAGAGAAAACAGAATTAGATAATAGGCACCCCTGATAACTTGTAAGGTCAACATGGACTGTGCTCAGTTAATGATTCTTTGTGTATTTGGGGATGTAACATAAGGGGAGATTCTAGTCTAGGCATAAGCAGTATGTTCTGAATCAGTATTTTTAAGAAGTGAAGGCAAAAGAAGTGATGTATAGGCGAGGATATTAGAAATGAGAGTGATGCTGACAAACTATGAGACAATAGGAGCTTGGGGTGAAAACTTAATAGGACAGTGAAAGACAGGCAGGAAGAAAACAGTTCTCAGTGGCTTGGGGTGGGGGGAAAGTTGGTAACTCTATGGTACACATATGGATATGAAAATAAGTTCTTTTTCATTTTCACGTCTCTGATAAATGTGGCTGACTTGTGATGCCTAACCAGACATGGGATTAGAATGCAAATGATTTGGACTTTTCAGTGCCCAGTGGGAAAAGGAGTAAGCCTAAGCATCTGTAAGAGAAATCAAGCTAGCCCAAACTGACTGTGTAACCAGTCTTAAATCTGAAAGCAAAGAAATAGGAATAACAATAATAATGAGGAAACAAATACAGAGAAACCTGGGCTCCGAGGCGGGGCCTTTTGGAGTGGCTGGACCTGAAGAACAGAGCTGCAGCCCCCTATTCCATTCAATGACCACACCTCCAAAATGCCCGGGCACCTCACTTGTAGTAATCAAAGGATCAGCAAATACTTTTATTAAACCATGGATTTTAGGAAATGCTACAAAATTGAACCGAGAGTATTGTGTTTTCTATCTGTGCCGTTCATTATGTTACTGTCATCCCCTTGATATGACATTTGCAAACGTGTCTAGGAATATACCTGCTACACTCGTACATTCTTGATGAGTGTTACTTTCTCCTCTTATATCTTCTTCATAGGTAAACTTTTTGCTGAGGATAGCAAAGGGTCCTTTTTGTATTAAAAGGGAAGAAAACTTGGAAGAACTCAATGTTTTATTTCAGCCCATCTAAAATAAATGAAATATTTTGTCCATTTCTTAGCATATTTGTCTAAATAAGAGCGGATATTTATGGAAAATGTGTAGATATTACCTATTTGATTCTTGGAATGACTTATGGCAATAATTATTTAAATTAAAGTATTTCTATTCATTCATTAGGAATAAAAAATGTAAGTCTTCATTTATATTTCGGACACTTGTGAAAGAAAACAAATACAACCCCACTATGATAAATTCTAACATCAAAGAAAATTACAGTTTTTCTCTTCTTAATTGAGAATATTCAGAGAAGCAAGATGCTTACACATATACTTTGAAATTATCACCTGAAGCAGCAACTATTAAGCTGTCTTGTCAAGTGCTGCTTAGCTTGCATTTTTAATAATATTTGTGATATCTCGGACTTTGTACAGACAGAGACTGAATTGCTTTCCTTAAAATCTTGGAAGATGCTGCTATTTCAATTCTTTTTACTTGCCCAATTCATTTTACTTGCTACCAGAGTCCTATTAGAATATATGATGCAGAAATAAGACTTCTATAAATAATTTAAGGCCAAGGGTTTAAAATCTGTTTGTGTTTTGTATTAGAAGACTATTATAAAATTAAACCTAAAACAGAAAATATAGCATTTTGATTTTTGTTTTTCATAGAAGAGCTTTTTGGATGCTATTTTCCATTTTACTAATTCAAAGAATATATATTTAATTTTATTGCAGTTAAGTTGATCTTTTTATTGTTTTCATTCGGTTAGTTGAGGTGCTCTTTTGCATAAAATTAATCATGACATTCAGTAACCTTTTATAATAAAGAGATTGATACCTGGATCACTTCAGGAAGGAAATGTAAGCAGTTCAATAATAATAGAGTGCTAAAATAGAAGGTGGGTTTAGAAAATCAGAAGCTAAGTAGAGTTTATATACATTTTGAGAGAGTACAAAAGTGAGCTTAGATGAAAGAACTAAGGCTTCCCATAACAAAATAATGTGAAACGTGTTAGGGAAAATAAATTTTGATGTCTTTCTCTTATGAATTTAAGAAACTCAGCAGTTCTCTCTCATTACAACCTTTTATTTATATCTGTGCAATGGCTGCTAGAATTTTCGGCAGGGTCTGAGGTATATGATTTATATATATCTTCTGTGACTTCACATTTTTCATATTTTTGCCAATTGAACAGAATCAAGAAATAATGATTAATTTTATATGTAAAGAAATGTGGTTCTATGAAGTTTATTATCTATATTAATGTCTGAAATCACATTCTTGGTTTATTAAAAGTCAGTATGATTTGATTGCTGGATTTGTTTCACAGCCATTTTTAAAGACTTAAAACAAAATTATATGTAGTTTTGTATACACAATTCTATACAGGTTTAAGAAATTTCTTAAGTTATAATAACATCCTTATGAAGAAAAAATTTGGTTCTGTTCAAATAGTGGTAATGGTTCATTGAGATTCTCAAAAGTGGAATATTTTACTGGGAAAGAGATTGGCTTAGATTTCTTATTTGCCCACATAATGTTTGGGAACCTATATAAATTACATAGGTTATATAATTATATATAATTATAACCTTGCTGTATAGCTCTTTCTCCCAATACTATATGTCAAGGGTACAGAAATTTCTGCATCTGGATTAATTTTCCTTGACTATTTTTTCTGGTTATTTTCTAATTATAAAAGATATATTTTTTTCTATTTTATATTATACAGTGGGAAGAGATTGGTGAAGTCGATGAAAATTATGCCCCTATCCACACATACCAAGTATGCAAAGTTATGGAACAGAATCAGAATAACTGGCTTCTGACCAGTTGGATCTCCAATGAAGGTGCTTCCAGAATCTTCATAGAACTTAAGTTTACTCTGCGGGACTGCAACAGTCTTCCTGGAGGACTTGGGACCTGTAAGGAAACTTTTAACATGTACTACTTTGAGTCCGATGATGAGAATGGGAGAAATATCAAGGAAAACCAGTACATCAAAATTGATACCATTGCCGCCGATGAAAGCTTTACAGAACTTGATCTTGGTGACCGTGTCATGAAACTGAATACAGAAGTCAGAGACGTAGGACCTCTAAGCAAAAAGGGATTTTATCTTGCCTTTCAAGATCTGGGTGCTTGCATTGCTCTGGTTTCTGTGCGTGTGTACTATAAAAAATGTCCTTCTGTGGTGCGACATTTGGCTGTCTTCCCTGACACAATTACTGGAGCTGATTCTTCACAGTTACTTGAAGTGTCGGGCTCCTGTGTCAACCATTCTGTGACAGATGAACCACCCAAAATGCACTGCAGCGCTGAAGGGGAATGGCTGGTGCCCATCGGGAAATGCATGTGCAAGGCAGGATATGAAGAGAAAAATGGAACCTGTCAAGGTAAGGGTGTGCCTGAGTATCTGCCTGGTGTTGTCTGCATCAGTTGGATCATGTATATGTATTTTCTCAAATGATTATGAGCAAGTGACCTTTTAGTTTGCTAATTTATGGAGATTTTTTTTCTTTTCAAGTTTGATTTCTCTCTTCTCAGAATTTTAAATTTTCTGGCAACGTTGACAGATTTAATGTTATGTTTTAGTGGCTATACGTAGTTAATACGCAGAGAGTGTCTTGCAGTGTAATATTTCACATGCATTTTTACTTTCAGAAGTTTTATTTTTGAACAACTCAAACCGAGAGATTATTTCCTTGTCTGTAACTTTCTTTGTATGATAATTATCTGCTACTCTACTGCTATTTTCTCTTGATGAAGAGAAAAATAGTACTTTGCTTGCTATATAAAATTCAAATGCAAATCTTAGACGAGACTTGTTTTGGCTTGCTTTTAAGTGCCTATTAAAAATTCTTCAGAAATAAGTTCAACCATATGAACTCCATAGAAAAACATTTGCAAGGTGGCAGGACTCAGTTTACTGTGTTATTTAGATATAATTGCTGTTACATGCTTGCTTTTAAAAATTTACAGGTCATTTTTAAATGTGTAATAAGTAGTGCCCAAGAAAATAACTGCTTGCAAATAGAGCCAATACAAAAAGGTCATTTCAAAGCAATTTGCGCTTGAAGATTTTTTTTTCTGTTTTTTCTTTGAAATTGAAACTTGATCATGCATGCTTCCCTCTTCATTTGAAAATACCTCATTTTTCCCTCAGTGTGGTGAGTTACCCTTTTAAATTGTATATTTAGCAATGGCTTTTTGGAACAGGATTGTACTTTATGTCAAAGTGAAGAACAGCTTATGAGGAAGAAGTGGTTTTTCCTTAAAAAGAAATCATGCACCCTTATGGCCCGAATGTGTTTTTGCCATGATGTTAACATACTACATAGGTATTGAGAGTTAATGTGTATTAACTAAGGAGAAAATCAAATGCTGAAGCATCCCTTAACCCTACCTGGTAGCTTCAGGTGTATCGACTATAGAATGTGAATCAAACTTGGTCAGGTTTGTGTAGGCCAGAATGTAGATTGATTAAAAATCCAGGGAAACAAAGACTAGGGAAATTACCTGCAAATCATAGTGACTTTGCTTAATTATTTCTCTCTGGAAACATATTGCACCATATTTAAATTTCTTTTTTCAGCATCAGCTCATATGTATTTTGTCTATGGAAATTAAGTGTATGGTTGTTTGTCCTTGTAATCTATAATTCTCTACACACACACATGTTTTATTAAATGAAAATTATGTTTCAGAAATGCTTTTAACTTGGCCAGGGAAATTCATCAGATTTCATTCAGGATTGGATTTAAAGGAAAGTTCTAACTAACCTTAACATTTTTTTTTTTTGAGTAGTCTTCTTTTTGTAAGGTGAGGATATATGTAATTGTGGAATCAGAAGTGGGAACTAAATATAGTCCATTGAATATATTTCATTCTTTTCCCAGAATATTTCCAGTATAGATCTTACTATTTCTAAAAAAAAAAAAAAAAAAAAAAAAGGTTGTTTTGTAGCATTATAAAGCAACATGCTCTATTTGATTATTTGTTTATATCCATGTAGAGACTATGTGGCCACTTTAGTTCAGAACACAAGGAATTTTGTCTTCATTCATATTGCAGAGGGTATAAAAGACCTCTGCAATTTAGAGGTTAATTTTTGGTTGTTGCTGGGATTAAAGTATTCTGCAGCTGCTTATTATGAAAATATCTTGGGGAAGTAGTGTTTTGACAGAATGTTTTTTAGTGTGGGCATTTAACGCATATTTTTCTCTTCTCATTCTTTTAACAATTGAGGAGTAGAGACCAAACTGAGAGACAGAAGGGTGAGTTGCAGAGACTACATTGTAGAAAGCTTCATGAAACTGGACTCTGTCTTAATTAATTCATTTATTACCCCACACTAATAGTAAGAACAAAGACTATGGGTTGTGAATGCTGTGAACTAACTACACAGCCCCAGAGGGTGTTCTATACAGTGTAGTCTGTATGAATAGTGCTTCTTGTTGTTTTCCAATGTTCAAATGCTATGAAATTCCTCTATAAGGAATTTCAAATGTTTCTTCTGTAAATAACTCATCTCATTGGATTAATATATAAATGTTGAAGGTTTGTTTTGGAGAATATAAAGCCATCGTAGGTATTCCCTAGGTATTTGTATCTATACATAATAAGTATATGCAAGTAAGTGTGTGTGTGTGTGTGTGTGTGTGTGTGTGTGTGTGTGTCTTATAAAATTCCCCCATAACTCTAAGTCATCTTAACATGCTATCCCCCAACTTTTAAGGGGGGGGGAACCTCAATGTTTTGGAACTATCTTTGATAGACCAGAAATCTAAGAAGCATTCTTAACATTTCCTTTCTACTCACTACCTGGTTTCAATCCATCAGAGTTTATAGAAATCACTACCCACCTATCTTTTAAAATTATCCACATCTCCTTTTCCTTTTACTCCAATCTATAATCATATCCTATTAGAACTTTATTTTCAAACATAGTGGATGACTTTATATAAAGTTTTGATTTTTAAGCCATGTGAATGTATCACCTCTAAAAAATTGCAGATCTGGTTGTTTCACACAGATATTCTCAGCCCCCACCTACCTGCCCACACACGTCAATGATTATTTTAAGATAAAGTTTTTATAGTAGCTTAAGATCCTACATGGTTTTACCCCTATTATCTCTCCAGACACAGCTTAAACTATGTTTCCTCCCCTGTCCTATGCATTAGCCACACTGGCTTTCTTTCAAAGGCAATGACTCACTTTCACTCTTTCTTCTCTATGATTCTGTTCCCTTGCCTTAAACATTTTTCTACCTCCTTTATACCTGGTTAATTCACACTAATCAGTCAGATCTGTGCTCCAACAACACATCCTCAGGGAGGCTGCCCCTGACTCTCCAAAGTAAATCAGGCCTGTCTGTCATTTACTCATATCTGTCATAAAAACCATTTAGAGTTATGATTTTGCAGTTATTTGTTATTTGATTAATGAATCTACCACTCCCATTAGACTATATACTCCTTGAAGGCAGGGGTGGTGTATGTTATCTTAAGGAATGATAAAGAAATCAAAAGGCAGGTGGTAGGGACAATGAATTCAAAAGAGAGGAAATAGAATGGGCAAAGGCATAAAATAATAATTGTGTTTTTAAATTATTGATTTATTTTACCTTTGTATTTATCAGTATAAAATATCCTCAGTCAGAAAATTGACAAATAATGTCTTTTATTCTAATTTAATTTTTTTTCATGGAGATCTATTTTTTGTTGGTTTGTTTGTTTAATTCCTTTTAAATTGATCCTTTCTTGGTTCTAGGATTCTCAGGCCAAATTTTCAGTTCCAGGTATAAAATCATATGTGATTGGGATATGATATATTAACCATTATAGAGGCCACCTTAATGATTTTTGTAGAGCGTAAATATCACATACTGAAATGATTTATAATATAACCTTATTATATATTTACATTTAATTTCTCAGTTTCTTTTCTTTTTTTTTAATAATATAAGATTGATATCAAAATTATCTGCATTGACTGTGAGAATAATCAGGTTGGAATTTAGCTCAGACTCCAACCTACTGAACTGTAGAAATCCCACAGTTTTTTTCTTTTCATGTTGCTATTAAGTTTTCAAAATCCTCAGTAAGGCAAAGGTCAATGCAGGCATTAGAGTAATAGATTTTGGTTGTTAGATAAAATTTTGCCCTCAAATTACTTGATTTCATAGCATTAGTCTTTTTGTCTTATTTTCACACAAAAGAAATTATGAAAAATTAATAATTTATTTATCTAGATGTAAAAATAGATACTCAGATAAGTAAAGGGATGTGCCTTGGTGTTAGAGCTGATGTAATACATAGAACTTCCCAAATGTATTTTTTTCCCCACTAAACCGTGATTCCCTGTATCACCAACACAAGTAGTTAAATTTATTTCTGCAACTTCTAAGTACTAGGAGGATACATGTATTTAGAAAATAGTTAAAACTTACCTCAATTAGAAGGTTTTCAGTATATTTTATCAATATTATTTTGCTATAGTTCTGTACTCTCTTTATCCTGAGATAAAATGTTTAATACTTTAGAATGGAGATAATGTGTCTCGGCCAGAGTGAGTCCACAAAAGTGAGATATGAGGTATGATCAAACAATATGGTGAATGTTTAAATAAATGAAAAAAAAATGCAGTAAAAGACACATTATCATTAACCCCTCTCAAAAAAACTCCCCCTCGTTTCGAACACACTTATCCCATCGTTCTTGCCACTTCCTGAAGCAGTTCTGGAAGTCCTCTTTCATGAGGGTCTTTAGTTGCGCTGTCGTGGCTGCCTCGATGTCCTGAATGAATCATTTTGACTTTGGGGAAGAGCCAGAAGTCGCATGGTTCCAGATCTGGTGAATAAGGTCGATGAGGACACACCGTAATGTGATTATTGGACAGAACTTGCTGTACCAGAAGCGATGTGTGACACAGAGCACCAGAGCACTGTCATGATGGGGGATGATCTCTCGCACACTTTAAAACACAGCTTCTCTCAGCCGTAGCTCACACCTGACTGATTACACCAAATAAGTTGAAACTTGTCACACACTGTTACTAAGGTTCCACCTGCTGCATTCCGTATTGAAGATCCCTGCCTTTCCCTTGGATGTCACTCAGTAACAGCATTCACTGTATTGTTTGATAACAATGAAAAGTCTCTGTGTCACACATTACATCTGGTATGGCAATTTCTGTCCAATAAAAAACTTTATAGTGTGTCTTCATCCACCTTAATCACTGAATCTGGCACCATGTGACTTCTGGCTCTTCCCCAAAATCAAAATGACCATGAAAGGTAAATGTTTTGAATTGATTCAGGACACCAAGGCAGCCATGACAGCACAACTAAAGACCCTCATGAAAGAGGACTTCCAGAACTGCTTCAGAAAGTGGCAAGAATGTTGGGATAAGTGAGTTCAAAGCAAGGGGGAGTATTTTGAGGGGGAATCAATGGCAATGTGTCTTTTACTGTATTAATTTTTTTATTTAAATATTCACTGTATTGTTTGATCGTACCTCATATCTCCTTAGTTTTTCCTCTTTGATAATCAAGATATGTAGAGACTTAATTAAGGATATAATTATATTAAGAAACTGAAGGTTGAGTAAATCTGTTGTAATGATTTTCATATGTTAATATTTTCCAAGTTGGTACTAGATGACCTGGTAGTTGCTATCACATCATGCTCATGTGACCTGACATATATGCAGGGCTTGATGGAGTAGACTCAAAGGCTTTTAGAGACTAAACCTTCAGGATTCAGAATGCTGGGCAGCTCGTTAACGTAAGTCTTCAACCCAGAAGGCAACCAAGAAGTGATTCAAGAGTCCCAGTCTTTTAACAATTCATGATCTATCATCTTCATGCCCCCTCATTTAACTTCCTTTAAGAGAAGTTGACTACCTTTCTCATAATAATTGTTTTTAAGGATGTGACAAAATACCATGGTTTCTACTATGTTAACTTTAAAATATAGAGTGCATTTATTTTTCTACAGCTTACTTTTATGCCTGAATTTTCTGTAATAACCTGCTTTAAGTATACAAATTTATTTCTTTGAAATGAAGCAAATAATGTATTAAATCCACTTATAAAATATGTTTTCCTACTTGTTATCTATTATTATTTCTGATGAAATTCATGCTATTTTTTCCTTTAAGAGTCATATGCAATTTGTTTTTGAGTGCAAAATTGTTAGCAAAAACCCATTTTGGAGGTTTCTGCTCTTTATTGAAGTGAACGTGTTTGACAGAAGCGATTGAGTTCACATGAATCAAATGTTGCCTGTTGAGTTCTCTTATGATTATGTCGCTGACTTAGATGCAAGGCAAGACCACTAATCTTCATCAGTTGCTAGTGGAATGAAGTAGTAATTTGAAATTACCCCTAGATAATTATAGTTTCACTTATATCAAATGGAGAGATTTAGATTGTGGGTCACTGCCAAAACCAGTCAGAGTGAAGAAGGTATATAATGCATGCTAAAATACAGGGTAAAGCGGGGAGGTTACATGCCGAGGGCTATGGAGAAAAAGCACTTATTAATTGTCCAACTGGGAGATGATTGCACAGCAAGGAAAATGTAGTAAAAATACTGACTCAAGAAAGAGCTTTGATTCAGAAACAGTACAGATACTGCAGGGAGTTGTATGTCGATCATTCATACTTCTTGTCCATATTTATGTTTGAAACAAAATTGGCTGGAAATACAGTGTATTAGGTGTTCCTGTAATTATGCATTGGAGAGCCTAGTTATTTTTAATTAGGCACATTACCAAAAAAATATCAAAGGGGTTGAAGTTTTGGTTCTATTTGGTATGTTCTTTTATGTAACAAAAGGGAACTGATTTTAATTTTAAAATTTTAACAAAAGATGGCAATTATGGAAGTACAGAGTATCAATAAATCAATGAGGCGTGTGTGTGTGTGTGTGTGTGTGTGTGTGTGTGTGTGTGTGTGTGTGTGTGTCTTACTGCTGCAAACCATCACCAAGACAATTAAATAGTTAAATCATTTCATCCATTTTCAGGTATTACACATGCGAATAATAAAATAGATTTTTTTCTTTTAAATTCCTCCCTTAAATAATTTTGGATTGGTTTTATTGAAGTTTTAGAGCATACTCTGCATTTGTTTTTGTTTTTGCTTTCCTTTTTTCCTAAATCAAGGTTTCTCACTACTGGCACTATTGATATTTTGGACCAGATACTTTTTGGTTGGGGAAGGCAGTAGTACTGTTTACTGCAGGATATTTAGCAGCTTCTCTTGCCTCTAATTTAGTAGGATGCAGTAGGGTGCTCTACACCTCATTTTGATAGTCAAAAATTCCTCTGTATGGTGCCAAATGTCCCCTGGGGACAAAATCACTCCCAGTTGAGAACCACTAATCTGACTGCGCCCTCAGTCCACAGGAGCAGATATGCTTCTAAAACAAAATATGTTTATATACAGTTACCTTTGCAAAAGTGAACTTTGTACTTAAAATTCTGCAGAATAAAGGAGGTGTACATTTTGAAAGGTGATGAATTTAGCTTGGATATAGTGGTAGATATGCTGCATGTGAAAGGCAGCATGCTTTAGTGATTTAAGCACATAAATTCTGAGCCAGAGTCCCTGGATTCAAATCCTACCTCTGCCATTTATGAACATTATGTATTTCCTAAGCGCTTATTAAAAAATAAAACATATTTACAGGAAAATGTATCTGTGTGATATAAAATAACAGGGGAGTTTCAGGTTAGAAAATTCTCTAGTTTACTTTATTCTTGATTAAAGGATAATTGTACATTTTTTATTTATTGGTGATCAAAACTATGTGAATATATTAGAACCTTGTTTACAAAGAAAATTTGCCCTCTGGTTTGACATTATCACTCATTCTTTAAATCACTATTGTACTGGGCACTGTATCCCATCTGTGCAATTCCTGTATCTAGGATTGCAGACACATAGACATACAGACATACCTATGGACTCACAGCTACACTTACAATTGATGAGAGTTGCTCATGGCAGTGAGTGTGCACGGTCAGGTAGGGTAGTAAGAAAATATTTTTCTGAACAGGTGATGTTTAACATAGACATGGAGAAACATGCTAAGTAAAGAGATGGGGAGCAGTTAACAAGTAGAGGGAGTCTCAGTGTTTCTAATATATTAATCAATTTTGTGTACTTCTCTTTTATTTATAAACTCATATTTTTAATAATGCATTTGAATATTAAAACCTGAATAATGAAAGAACTGCTAACTCTGAAATTCCCTGCTAAAAGAAGCTACTCATATACATATTATACTACTGTTTCCCCGAAAATAAGACCTAGCTGGACCATCAGTTCTAATGCATCTTTTGGAGCAAAAATTAATGTAAGACCCAGTCTTATATAAGACCCAGTCCTACATTAAATGATATTATGTTGTGTTATATTATATTATGTTATATTTTTATACCCGGTATTATATTAAAATAAAACCGAGTCTTATATTAATTTTTGCTCCAAAAGACGCATTAGAGCTGATGGTCTGGGTAGGTCTTATTTTCAGGGAAACACGGTATCTTAAGAATAGAACGATTTTAATAATATCTGGGGTCAAATACATGCATATAAACAATTCAGTTTATTTATGAATAGTATTGGTGGATAGGTGCTTGTAAAATGTTACAGTATTGAACAAATGGGAGTCTTTCCTTTTTTAAGAACTCAGTGTTTCATTGGCCCAACAATGGTTAGTAACGTCAGAATCTTCTGATATATGTGCCTAGTAAAAAAGGGAGACTTGGCAATAAAAGACAGGGAATAGAAGGGACTAACACTTCGTAATGTCTCCTTGACAAACTTTTAATCTTGATTTGCACTTCTAACTTCTTACTCATGAAAGAAAATATGCTAGTCAAAGTATTGAGTCTCTCGCTCCTTCCTTCCGCCATCTCACTCTATATTCTCTCTCTCTCCATATATATGTATGTGTGTGTGTGTGTGTGTGTGCGTGTGTGTGTGTGTATGGAGATATGTATATCTGTGTGTGTATACATATTTATATAAATGCTATACTTCATATTTACAGTAACAAGAATAACTGCTTTGTAAATTTTACTTTGAGAAGGTCTCTAAGATGTTTTATTTTGATGATGGCAGATTCCACATTCTTAATATACAAATTAATGAACTTAAGCTCCTTCATGATTGTATGGATGGATAATTCATGATTAGATTTATGTTCAAGTGACTCATAGTGAACAAAACACCTCTTGATAATAAACATTTATTAAACTTAGATGCACTGGATAGGCTCCTTTTATTATAATAAATTAATATAGAAAGATAATTATCAGAAAAAATGTTTAAAGATAAAGATCTTACAAATGCCATATCTTAATCAGTATATTCAGCATTGGTTTAAAATTCATAACATTTAAATGTGCTAGGAAACCAAAACGTATTCCCAAACATAGTTTGCTTATTTTCTTGTTACCGAGAAAGCAGCAAAAGGACTTTGACTAAGTCTCATAATATAAATCAATATAGCTCTCATGAGAAAAGTTGTGTGTACCGAGAAATTTAATGTTGAAAACTCACTAAATGTGAGTCAATGTCAAACATCTCGGTGTCCGTTCTCAGATTTTTAAGAGCAAAAAGCTAAAACAACAACAAAAAAAGAATGCAAATGATAAGAGACAAAGTAGGCAACACTTGCGTAAAAGCATTAAGTAGACTTAAAACCTTAAAATTGATCTGTGAAATCACCAAAAGAGTTTTGTGTGCTGTAAATTAAAAGCACTGGGCTTTAAGGCGATGCCCTCAGTTCAAATGTCACTTCCATTTGGTAAACATGTGTGCTGGTGGCCAAATACATAACCCGAATGAGCCCAACTTCCTCCTATGTGAAATGTTAACTAATATGATATGCACCTGCAAAGTCCGCCTGTACGTGCGTAGTAAGCTCACCTCCTTCGTGAATGGGGTATGGACCGCCAGCATCAGCATGACCTGAGAACTTTTTAGAAATGCAGAATTTCAGGCCCTTCCCCAGAAAAACTGGGTTTGAATCTACATTTTAGGAAGATACCTTAGTGGTTTTTTTTTTTGGTTTTTTTTTTTATGTACATTCAAGTTTGAAAAGCACTGATATAAGAGACTCCTGGAGTGAATGTTCTTGTCTTCTTTTACAGGCTAGGAAACTGAGATACAGATAAGTTAGGGCGATATAACTACATAAGGGCAAGAACAGAAATATATTTATCTTAATCTCTTTGAATATATGTCAAAACATTGCACTATCCATTTTGTTTCAGAACTCTTTCCTATTATATGGTATTTATGTAGCATTAAATATTAAACTATTTTCTATTATATGTTTATATAGCAGTAACTATATTAAATGGCATTAATTCTATATTTATCTCTCTCTCCAGATGATTTTTAATACAATTTTTTGGTATAATTATAATTACTCTGTTTCCCCGAAAATTAGACCTAGCCAATCAGCTCTAATGCATCTTTTGGAGTAAAAATTAATATAAGACTGACATTATATTATATTATATTATATTATATTATATTATATTATATTATATTATAAAGACTCGGTCTTATAGTAAAATAAGACTGGGTCTTATTTTAACTTTGCTGCAAAAGATGCATTAGAGCTGATTGGTCAACTAGGCCTTATTTTCGGACAATCACTGTATATAACTTTTGATAGTTTGGGACCTAATGATATTTTCTTTTTTTAATTTCTGCTAACTTCATCTCGAGTTAGGTATTCCATATTTACTTGCATGTTTTTGTACAATTATCAGGCAAATTAGGGGAAGACGCAAACCAAAGCAAAGTAGAGGAAAAAGTACAAATGGCACCCATGTCTTAATCACTCCTGTTTAAGAATGACTTGTTCATTTTGGGGTGTTTGCCCTTTTAAAATTGACTTGTAGGAATTTCTCACTTGATTTAGCATTTTATTCTACTATGAAGTATTTTGGAGACAAACTTTTATCTAATTCTACTGTTTTCAACATTTACAGTGCAACACAATTTTAAACCATATTGTTGCTGGATGCACCTACAAGAAATTCTAATTCCGTTGTGTGGTGCTGGCCTAGGCATCAGTACTTTTTTAGAAAGCTCCTCAGGTGATTGTAATGTGCAGCCAGGCTTAAGAATTATTTTAATAGTTAGGATTAAGGTTTGGTGGTTGGTGGCGGCCAGTGGAAATTTGCACCCCAAAAGCTCATCCAGAGAAGGCCACAGATTTTGATTCTTGAAGACTGTGATTTCTTTCTCCCCATTAAGAGGTCATGCACACACAAAGCCTCTTTGGTCCTTGATTCTCCTCGTACCCATGGGCAGTGTTTGTCCCAGTGTCTTCTTGAGGGTACAGCCCGCTCTTCAAAGTTTCAGGCTCTCTGAAAGGTTCCTCACTTGGTGTAAGGCTATGGCCTTTGCTCCTGGAGCTGGGGGCATTAACATCCAATCCTGCTGGATTCCCACATCCCACCTCACTTCACCCAATGCAGCAGTCAGCTCCAGCAGGGAGAACCCCAGCTTTTACCTCCCTTGTTTCTGCTCATCCCCACCCCGGTTTCCCCATCCGGCTCTCTCCCACCACTGCCTACTGCCCTTCCCAGACTTTTTTTCATTTATTACTTTTCTTGTAATTTCCCTGCATTGAAAGAAAACATTACAAAATGAGCCCCAAACTTTGTTCTATTTAGTTGAGCATTTCTGGGTTTTTGTACCTGGAGCATTTTCAGGTTTTCTTTGACCCTTGTGTTGTTGGAACCTAAAGCCTTAGGTGAGCTAGTACATTCTAAACTTTAGTCTATAGTTCTCCAAGTATACAATGCCCACATATGAAACTTAATTTTGAGAAATTATTGCAGAACTACAGGAAGCTAAAATTAGTGGAAGATACATACTTCCCTGTCTAAAATACTCCCTACCTGCTAAATAAGAAATTTAATGGTTATTAGTTACATCAGAAATAATTTTTTTTCCAAAGTACATTTTTATGTTTTAGTCAACATATTATTTTATTGAGTTAATATAAGAAAAAATTTAAACTGAAACATTTGGCAAATAAAGTAACTTTTTCTTTAATGAGAATTGATATTTTAACATTGTAACGAATAGAGAAAAGGTAATTTTTTTTTTACTTTTATTCTTCTGCAAGTAGTATTAGAATTAAAACTATTTATAAATGTAGGAGGAAGAAAAATCCCTCCATGTCTTTGCATTCTTTCCATATTCTCTTATCAAAATATCTCAAGCTTCACCAAAAAAATAATATTCAAAAAATTAAGTTAGGGAAAAGGATATCTGAGCTTTGACAAAGGAGTATGAAAGAAACATGAAACTTGGGAAAACAAAGTAGTAGGCAGACTGTTTAAAATAATTATAGCATAAGGGATACTCAATGATACCACAAAATTTAATTTCATATCACTAGTGGACTCATAATTATAATAAAAAATTTAATCCTGTATAAAAAGAAAACAATGCACATGAGTTTAGCAGTGTTATGTTAATACTATTTATTGCAATAAGAATAATCATATTTCTTCATAATATAATACTAAAATGGAGATTTAATACATTTGAGAATCTTGATATATTCCATAAATTCTCTATTACAACAAAAAGTAAACTGCAATTATACCACTTTGCAGAACAAAGAAAACTTTAATTTTAGGGAGGAAATCATATATTTAAATTTTTAGGACATCCTGTGACATTACTTTAATCAAAATTTAACATATAGTTGTAAATTTTATGGTGGTCAGTAAACTAATAGACAAATTGGGGTCCAAAAGTTGGGAATAGGGGAGAGGATTAACTTTTCCAATATCACCCAGCCACCACATGTACTTTGCACAATACATGAACACCCTCAATCAAAATGATTGATTGGAAGTTTGTAATCAGAAATAGCATCAATGATAATCCTGAGTAAAAAGCACTGATTCTACTTAGGACCAAATTTCTATTACAATTAATATGTTAAGTATTTTTTTTGTTTTACCTGTATAGATTTGTTTAGTACAGCTTCTGTATGGATTGGCCTTGAAAAATCTACTTTACCACTTTTTAGGGTTGCACAGAACACTATCTAAATAACTAATAAGAAGCTCATCTTAATTTGTAGTTATCAATCTAATTGATTTATTTACATATCTACTTTACACTATTTATAGGAAAAAAGTTAAGTAGGCTGTTTACTTAAACTGTATAATTTATTGCCTTTAAATTTAACTTATACATTAGTCCAGGAGGACATGCCAATTATTATAAAGCAGGAAGGAATGGAGACACTAGCCCTGGCATAGTTCTTTCTAGAAAGTGTATCATTCATTAGCCGTAACAGTAAAAACTATGAATTCTAAGCTATATATGATCTCATAACTGGTTTTCATTACATGAGAATGCTTTTGTAGTTTTTATTATTTCCGATTGTGGATGTGGATCACATCTTATCTTCTAGCATTTGATTGTCTTTGGTGTTTAAATGCTTTATGTGCATTTGAGGATGACCAGTAGGGATTCAACTGTAAGAACTAAAATGATTTGTTGATATGCTTGTATCTTTTCTGAGCGTGAGGGTATCCTGCTCTTTTGAGTACTGTTAAGGTATAGTTTAGAAAAAGAAAAGGAAAGGAAAGAAAGTAGAGCCACAGTTTGGGGAAAGTAACAATTAGAGCAAATGATAATTTGACTGATGGATAACTCCATTTCTTTGATGGAATTGTTAGCAGGAATCAAATTTAAAGAATGAATGCTCCAAAGTTCCTGCTGTGTGATTGTGAAGGAGAATAATAATACACTACTCCATATGCATAAGGGCTTTTCCTCTGATGAATTCAAAGCACTTTGAAAGGATTCCACTAGGAGATTTTTAAAATAAAGAATGAGACTATCAAAATTTTATTTTCTATTTTATGGATTAGAAAGGAATGAGATGTGATTTCAGCAAGGTTTCTGGTGCTCCCCTCATGCTTCCCTTTCCCACACGAACTCGAGTTTTGCACCTCACAGTCAAAAAGCAACATAATTCCTTGCTCCTGTGAATAGTTTCCTGATATTCCCTAGTCCCAATATTTTCTAATGCTAAAAGCTTCTTTTTTTAGAACCAGACTGACCTGTATTCTTTATTTATTTAAAATTCTCTTTAGAAGATTTTGTGTGTCATCTGTTTTTTCTCTTGTGGTTCAAGCATGATTTAATATGTCAACATTGGTTTGCTTAACTGGGTTTGATTGTCTTCCATACTTAGAACTAGGCAATTGCCTTTCAAGCATGTCGCTGCCCAGATAAATGAAATGTCACAACAGTGAGGACTCCTTGTTTTGTGACAGAGTAGCTTTCTTTGACACAGTCAGTGGTTGGTTGGAGAGAGGGTGGTGAGGGCATTTAAATAGTAATAATAGAGCCGGCTTAAGTCAGGTTGGTCCTCTTCAGGCCCACACAAACCAGCAGCAACAGATAATGGACTTAAATCTGGGGGGACTACACAGTTCATTCAGGAGAAAATGAAGTTAAATCCAAAATAGGAACTTTTTGCCTACTATGGACAAGAGGAAAACATCTGTTAGCAGTTCCCTCAAAATAATACTCAGTGATAGCACTTTGTTTTATAGTTTGATTTCTTCCATGTTTTGTTTCCAGGCCCTGAAATGTTATTGTTCTCGGTATATAATGTTAGAAATGAATCCATAGGAAAAAAAAATCCACTGTCTCCTACAATAAAAGTATTGTTTATGATTTCAAAACCTGGATTGGATTTTAAAAAATGGAGGATGATAAAACTTAGCACTTGGTCCAAAGGAAATTCTCAATACATAGTATTTAGCTTTAAAAGTTGAAAGCAATTTCAGTGAGTGATAAACCTAGACAAAGTGCTAGTGTGGTTTTAGTTTGTTGCTTTTTTTTTGTTTTGTTTTGTACTAACGTTTGTTGGTGCTGCCACCAATACCCCGGGGTGGAGAATTATTTTTCTAAGACAACAGAACACTGGGAGATGGGAGCATTCTCTGTCCCGGCCAGTGTTCACCAGGTCAGCTACTCACATCAGACCAGAGGTTTTTGAGTGTGAGTTTGTATGAGTGTAGTGTGAAAATTTTTATCTCAATTTAAGAGGGAAATAAACAGGACCAACCAGGAATGTTGCAAGTAATTAAATGTACGTTACAGGAATGGAGAGTCCATTAATAGTGAACTGTGGTTGGGTACTGAAGGAAGAAGAAATGAGTCATTCAGGAACACAAAGTTGGGCAAAAATCTGAGTTTTGGAAAAATCTGATGAAGGTGAAAGTTAATCAAGGGCACCTTGTATCAGCAAGGGAAACACTGGCCAGAGTGTTTCTGTGATCAGATCTCAGGGTAAGTTAAATTATTTTCATCTGAAGTTACAAGAGAATGGAATTAAAGCTGAGGAGAGAAGGACTTTGTTTCTAGAAAATACAAAAGTGAAACTATTCCAAAGGGAATAGTTTGACTTTCAAATGAGCGTAAAAAGCAGTAATATTCTAGATATAATAGAAATCCCAAGAAATAAGGCCTAAGATTCTGAATACAAAATTGCCCAGATATCTTAAATGGGATGATAAAGCAAGAAAAATGGTTGGCATGTGTGTCAAGACTGCTATGTGCCACTACTGTTAAATGTTTATTCACATTCTCTCTTTTAAGCTTGAAAACATTCTGTGAGCCATAGTTTCTGGGGAAACTGAAGCTCAGAGAGGTTACTTTTATTACCATGACTCAATCTAAAACTAAAAACTGACAAACTGACATTTCAACCAGGTGTATTTGTTTCAAGGTCTGTTTTTGCACTGTTTTCCGTTAAAATGCATTTAAGCTTCACTTAATTTTGTCTCGCTGACTCAGATCACTTGTGTGCTTCATCTGATATCTATATAAGCTGCCCTGTACTGCACATTAGAAAGCCATCCCCCAAAGAACTGGAGGCCACCAGAGTTGTCTCGATGAGATTCTGTCCCTATATTCATACCTCAAACTAAGAAAGTGGGATGGCAATTTAAGATGGCTAGAAAACAAGAATAATGTAGGGACAGAGGAATGTAACAAATAAAGCTAAGCAAGACTGAATGATTAAAGCAAAGTATGAGCCGGGAGAACATGTTGGGATTCTGAAGCTCTTACCCTGGACAGTAGAGGCCTTATAATTATGCTACTCAAATAATCCGGAACCAAACTAGAAGTTATAATGTGTTTTCTATGTAAATGTCCAAATGGAGGGGGACAATCCTTCTGAAATAAACCCCAGATACATGTTGTGTTTGAGGAGAGATTGCGCTAGGAGGTTAGGAACTCTCAATCCATTTCTGACTTTTTTACTTTTAGCGTTCCTGTGCACATAAGTTACTCTACCTTACTTGTCTGAACCACGGATAATACAGGAACAATTTTTCCCCCCAGTGGTTTGGTCTTTGGAGTACTGAAGTGTCATTGTAGTCAAGTTTTGTTTTGTTGCTTTTATTTCATTTGGGGATGGGGGATGGAATTAAAAAAAAAAAATTAGACTTGACTGTAGAAATTAGACTTGACTGTAGAATGTGTAGAATGTCATAAGGATTCTGACTTGGAAACATCCTCTGTACATCATGGACCCGTCTAATCTTTAGAGTTGCATCTGAACAATAAAGGAACCTCCCCACCAACTCTGCTATTACACAGTTAGCAGGTATAAGGTTTCTGACTGGAGGAGACTTATGAAGTATTTTCATGTCATTTTTGATTGTTGGAAGGTGAAAAGTGATGGAATACAAAGCAAAACAAAAACAATATAAAAGCAAAAAGAATAAGCAAACATATCTTCATAAACAAAATAGCACAATTAAAATAATTGTCACTTCTCTGTTGACTGATCCAAATTAAACAATCAGCCTGATAATAAAGGCAAATGCCCTTATGTTCTAATGGGTAAAACAGAACCATTATAAGAAAGAAAGATAGTTTATATTCTTCCATTATTGGATCCAGCTACACGCCAGGTACATAGAAAACAATTCTGCAAATAATTCTGCCAGATATATAGTGTCATTTCTATTTTATAATTGGGGAAATTGAGGCTGATGTAGATTAAACATGTTTTGCAAGGACCCTGAGTTAGCAATTAGATTCAAATAATTTTGTTTGGTTTCAATGTATACTAACTTTGAGAAAAACAAATGAACAAACAAACAAACTGACTGTTCTAAAGCCCCAGATTTTATTTTTTTTAATTTAAAAATAGTTAAAGCTCAATTATTAGAGTTATTTTGGGGGGAAATATGTATCAGAGGACACACATGGAAAAGATTGAAGTATTGACATTGAATAAAAATAACTGCTACTTGTTTTAAACAAATTCAAACTCTAATATTTGATGATAATTATAAGAAAGGGGGTAAAAAAACATTTCTATTTAGATATATATACTTAATACTACTGTGAGTATCACTGTTGAAATCAAGATTGTACAATTATCATAACTTGAATATGTGACTTGCCTTTATTGGAAAAAAGTTATTAAAGTGGATACAATTATAGGAAATTGCTAATATATGACCAATTTGGAAGTACACAAGACTGTAGTATCATATCCAAAAACGTATGTACAGTCAAACATTATTAATATTCAGTGAGCTTCCTCATTATTTATATCATGAAACTAATCCGGGAATTAAGGTAAGTAGGACTGCAAACTCAAATTCCCTAAGAATACTTTCTCTCTCCTCTCTCTTACTCCCTTACTCACTCCTCTCACTTCTCTCCGTTCTCCTTTTTTTTTTTTACATATATACGGCATATTTATGTGAATACAGATAAAACCCTCCTGTAGTCCGTTTTAGAGTGAGAAAGAATATAATTATACACAATGATAGATTAATTTGCTTCTGCAGAATGTAGAAATAACATGCAAAGAAATTTGATATCAGGATCTTAGATTGAGCCATATGAAACTGTTGTTTTGTAGGTCAAAAATGGTAACATATTGTCAATGTATATTGTACAACTTAATGTAAGTGAAAGTTGATCAAGAAAGCCTCTGATTCCCCTTAGCTTGACTGAACTTTAGACAGGCTTCTGCCTGACTCTGGGCCCCTGACCTCCTTTTTCTTAGAGCATTTATTTTAGAAAACTTGCAAATTATACGTTCTTTCTAGGCCCCTTTGAGAGACTCTTCCTCCAGCTGCTTGCCAGTTTTATAAACCCAGGAATGTCTTTCTCAAGAACATGGGAGACATCCCTTTGAAATGTAATCATCCAAGGAAATAGCACTTTACTGTCCAGTCTATGTGGGAAAATAGAAGACTAACTTCCATAATCACCAATTAGAAAACACAAGGCAGCCTAATCACATTGACCAACCTGCCCCTAACATCCTCCAGTGCTTTTCAAGTAGCTCACCCCCAGCACATAACCTTCCCACCTTCGGTTTCAGTAGAGTTGAATTCAGTCTCTCCTGTTACAATAATCTTTATTTTTTTGACATGCAATATTATATTAATTTCAGGTGTACAGCATAGGCCTAGACATTTATATACTTTAGGAAATGACCCCCACTTATTAGCCTAGTACCCACCGGGCACTACACACCGTTATTATCATATTATTGGCTATATTCCCTATGCTTTATTTCACATCCCCATGACTGTTTTGTAACCACCAATTTGTACTTCGCAATCCCTTCACCTTTTTCACCGTGCCCACCAACACCATCCCATCTATCAGCTCAACAAATCTAGTACCCATCTGACATCATCCGTAGGTGTTACCATATTATTGACTATATTCCTCGTGCTACATCCCCATATCTACTTAGTAACAACCAATTTGTACTTTTTAATCCCTTCCCATTTTATCACCCACACCTCCAACCCCCCTTCCGACTGGTAACCATCAAAATGGTTTTCTGTGTCTATGAGTTTCTTTCTGTTTTGCTTGTTTATTTTGTTCTTTAGATTCCACATAGAAGTGAAATCACATTGCATCTGTTTTTCTCTGTCCTACACTCCACTCAGCAGAATACAGTCCAAGTCTGTCCATGCGACTGCATATGGCAAGAACCCATTCCCTTCCATGGCTGAGTAATATTTCATTGCATATATGTACCACCTCCTCTTTACCCATTTGTCCATCAGCAGATAAACGGACTGCCTCCACATTTTTGCCATTGTAAACAGTGCTTCAGTGAACAAATGGATGTACATGTACCCTTGAAGTAGTGTTTTGAGTTTTGTTGGTAAATATCCAGAATTGGGATAACTGGTCCTTCTTTGTCTCTTGTTATAGCCTTTGTTTTAAAATTTATTTTGTCTGGTATAAGTATTGCTACCCTGCTTGTTTAGATTTTTTTGTTGCCAATCTCATGAAAGATTTTTTCCCTTCACTTCCTATCTGTGTGTCTTTCAATCTAAAGTGAGTCTTTTTTTTTTTTTTTTTTTTAGGGAGAACTTGGTAGTAAGGGGAGGTTCATAGAAAAGGAGTAAATAAGAAAGAGATTTTTCTAACCCACCTCACTAGGGAATATTTGGGAATTTATGGAGAGACTACCATAAAAAGAAGAAGCAACAAGAAAAACAATAGCTAACATTTCTTGAATGCTTACAGCTTGTTAGGTTCTGTTTGGAAGGTTTTACCTATGATAACTTGCTTAATCCTCACAAAACAAAGGCAAGAATAAACCTGATAAGAAACCCAGCCATTGTGGCATTTCTTTTTCTGGTAGAGGTGGACTCTGCTTAATGAAAAAAGTGAATATATCCATCATATATGTGAGCTGTCAATCCTTTGCTATGGGGAAGGAATCATAGTTTTTTTTAAATACCAAACTTTTAAAATACATTTTAACTGAGATTGGATTTATAAAATGTGGATTTAGATAGAAACTTTCAAAAATATCATTCTTTGAATTAAAAAATACACACTCTGTGCGTCTCACTTTTATTTGTCTGTCAACTCCACTAAGTCTAAAGATGCCTGGCTGAACTTAGAGAGATAAGGTTAACAAATAGAGGGAGTCTTCTTTTCTTTTAGTTTTTGGAGGTGTTATTAGTCATTTGCTAGATCTGTACTAAATTAGCGACTTGGGGTTCTCCAGCTGCAAGACTCAGACTCATTTTCATTTCCCTTTGTCTCACTTCATTTTTCTATGGCCATGAACCATGTTAGCATAAGCAGTTGAAAAGTATAATATGTAGTCTGCTTCTGGTGGCCTCGTCTAGGTTAGAATCTAGAGGCGTGGAAAAATGTTCCTTCTACTCTTCTAGGTTGTTTGGATGGTCTAATAATTAAATTGACAAATTGACATAAGACAGATTAACAAGAAAAAACAAGTTTAATTTTGTACATATGGGAGGCTTATAAAATCAGGAGGCCAAAGGGTAGTCAGACAATTTAGGCTTATGTGTCATCCTGAGCTAAGGAATGGGACAGGGGCCTGGCAGCTTCTAAGGGAAAGAGAGCAAGTCACAGGAAGGTAAGAAGAGCAGATGTTTGGTAATTAGATGTTTGCCCTGCCATACAGATAATTCTGTCAGATAAAATTTATCTCTGGTAATAGCTCCCTTTCAGAGCCAGACCCCCTGTCTAAATTCTTTTAGGCAGTTAAGGGAGAGTGAAAGTTTTTCTTGCATCTGCTGGGTCTTGATTGCCTTCAGCTCAAAATAATCCACATGCCAAAGTGGCACATTTTGGGGTGACATGTTCTGCTCCCCTTCACATCACAGAATGCTTAAATTGGGAGGAATACCCTATATGTCACGTAGCAATCTAACTCTCAGGTGTTTATATTGTCAACGTAAGAACATCCAAACCTGTAGAGAATTTTTATAAAAATTTATTTGAGCCAAACTGACTGAGAAGAATGACAGTTTGCAGTTTCTTTTATGTATTTGGAATTAAGGAGGGGGTATAAAGAAAATCAAATGAAGTTGGGAGAAAGCAAAGTGGGGATTGGATTACTGGGTAGGTTAGGTTCTGTGCTCCCTTGAGGGTGCTTATGATGTAGAATATTTTCTTTGTGCCAGTATCCTGTCTCATGAAACCAACAAATGGAAGCACAGACCAAGGAGAGGCGAGGAGTTGTAAAAGAGGATAGTTTATTAAAAGTAAAGAGTAAAGAGTTGCAGCTCTCGGAACGAGAGGGGGTCCTGATCAGGTTGCCCCTGAAGTGAGTCTTTTGTAGGCAGCATATGTAAGCGTTTTGTTTTCTTATCCATTCAGCGCTATATCTTTTGATTGGAGCATTTAATCCATTTACATTGAAAGTGTTCATAGATATGTACCTATTACCATTATATCATTCATAATTTTGATTTTTTTGTTTTGTTTTGTTTTAAAGAAATCCCTCTAATATTCCTTGAAATACTGGTTCAGTCATGGTGAACTATTTTAGTTTTTCTTGTCTGGGAAGCTCTTTATCTGTCCTTCAATTTTAATGGTAGCCTTGCTGGATAAAATACCATTGGCTGTAGGTCCATACTTTTCATCATGTTGAATATTTCCTGTCAATATCTTCTGGCCTGCAAAGTTTCTGTTGCAAAATCAACTGACAATCTTATGGGAGCTCCTTTATAAGTTACTAGTTGCCTTTCTTCTGCTGCTTTTAGGATTCTCTCTTTGTCTTTAGACTTTGCCATTGTAATTGTAATTTGTATTGATGTGGGCCTGTTTGGGTTCATCTTGTTTGGGACTCTTTGTGCTTCCTAGAATTGTAAGTCCATTTCCCTTGCCAGGTCAGGAAAGTTTTCAGTCATTATTTTTTCAAATAGATTTACTATTCCTTGCTTTCTGTCTTCTCCTTCTGGTACCCCTATGATGTGAATGTTGCTACACTTGACGTTGACCCACAGGCCCTTTTAACGTTTCCCATTATTTTTTTATTTTTTTTGTGGGAGGGGATTCTTTTTTCATTTCGCTGTTCTTTTTGGGTGATTTGTGCTACCTTGTTTTCTAAATCACTGATTTGATCTGCTTCATCTAGTCTCCTGGTGATTCCTTCTAGTGTATTCTTCATTTTCATTACTGTATTCTCCGCTTTTGACTGGTTCTTTTTTATGGTTTCTATGGCCATTTTTATGCTTTCTTTCTCTTTGTTGAAGTTCTCACTAGGTTCCTTGTGCATCCTTATAACCATTGTTTTAACCTCTGTGTCAGGTAGGTGTCTTCCCTCTATTTTGTTTAGTTCTGTTTGTGGAGTTTTCTCTTATTCTTTCACTTGGGACATATTTCTTTGTTTCTTCATTTTGTCTGTTTTTCTGTTTGTTTCTAAGTATTAGGTACATCTGCTATGTCTCCCAGTCTTGTGGCCTTATGTCCTAGGTGCCCTGTGGGGCCCTGGCACCATTTGTCTGGTCCCAAGCTCCGAGTGCTCAAGGAGTATCCCTTGTGTGGGTTGTATGTACCCTCCTGTTATAGATGAGCCTTGATTTCTATTGGCACATCAGTGGGTGGGATTGATCCTCAGGCTGATTGGCTATGGGGTTTGGCCACATCCACAGCTTATGAGCTGCTGTGAGAGGAGCTTATTCCATTGAGTGGAATTTGCCCCAGCAAAGTCTGGTATCTGTTTAGACTGCCCTTTCTGTATGCCACTTGTGGGGCTTATTGGGCACTGCTCTGCTTAAGGTATGTTGTTACTGGGTCTCTTGGGAGGGGTTCGGGTGCAGGCCCATTTAACCCACTGCCTGTGACTGACCAGGGAATATCTGCTAGGTATTACAAAGTGATCCACAGTTGTTTACTGCCTGTGCTAACTCTGGAGGCTCATGGGAGAGGCCACACGGTGTACCAAGAATGATTGTCACCCGTGCCAGACCTAGGGTAGCTCCGCAAAAAGTCAGGACACCCCATGACCTGTTGCCTCCCGCCATCTCCCTTAAGGGTTAACCATTGATAAAGCCTCATGTAGTACACAACTTTGGTAAGGCAGGGTCTCACAGAGTCACTACAGTGGTAAGAGTTGCTGTCACCCAGTTAATGTAGTTCCTGTTTTTTTGCCAGTGCTCAGCCTGGAGCAACTAACCAAAAGCCTCAGATCACACTAAGGCCAACTGCCATCTGCCTGTGGCCAGTGGACTCTGATAGTTTTCTAAGAGTGTGTAATGAGGGTGGAGCTGGCTGCTTGCCAAGAAAGTACATCTCAGCATTAGGGTAATTGTGTTTGGTGGGGTCACAGCAGAGCCCACCAGATAAATTCAAATTCAGATTTGGCCTGCGGAGGAAGGCTCAACACAAGAAAGATGGTGCCCACCTGCCAGCTGTAGGGGACAAGTACCCGACACAGGGAAAGTGGTGACTAACCTCCAGCCCTCGACCTGAAGCCACATACCTCAGTTTGCCTGCCCCCCGATATGCCTCTGATGCCCCTTGAGTCACCGTCCCTCTGCCAGAGCCCAGGGTGTGTGCCTGTGAGTGAGTGAGTCTGTGTGTAGGCCATTTAAGGGGATGTCTGGGTTTCCAGCAGTCTTTACTCCCACCCGGATGGTCAGAATCCCCACTGTTTTTCATAGCCAGATGTGGGGCTTTCTCCAGGCTGGGGAGCCTGGTGTGGGGCTGAGGTTCCTCGCTCTGTTGGGGGCAACCTCTGGGGCCAAGATATCCCTCCTGATTCTTTACCACCCACAGAGGTTTGGGTTCAGCCCAAGTTGCATCTCCATCCCTCCTAGCAGTCTCAACATGGCTTCTTCTTTATAGTCTTAGTTATACAACTTCAGCTGGACTTCAGATGGTTCTCCAGATTGATTATTGTATAATTTAGTTGAATAATTTAGTATAATTTAGTTAAAGTATTCTATAATTTTAATGTGTTCATGGAAGGAAGCAGGTGCAGTGTTTATATACTCTGCTATCTTGGATCTTACCTCTCCTTTTTGTTTTGTTTTTTGTTGTTGTTGTTGTTTTTTAATCTTTAGTGGGTGGCACTATTTTCATTATTCCAAATAACTTTCAGATTTTTCAGTATATTTCAAGTGAAAAACCAAAACTAAAAACAACTAGAGTTTTTTTTTCTTTCTTTTTTTCCCAGCTTAGAATTGTAATTGTTACTAGTTTTATATAAGAAAAAAGAAGGCAGGGATATATGTCTTTGGCTGCTATAGATAGATATGTTCCTTTTCTCTATTTTGTCTAAAGAGTACCTAATTTATGACATATTTTTTAAATGCTGCTTAAAGCTTGTAGATTAATAACTGCTGATTACAACAAATGTTTCATACTTTCTGGAAGTCAGAAAGTATGAAAGTATGGCAGTCAGATACACTTTTAAATGTAACTGTGGTCTCCAGTAATTCTCACATATCCCTCTTCTTTACAAAGAAGTTTTACTTGATTTATTTGTTTGTGGAGAAAAAAAAAAAGTCTTTTTATTTGTAGTCTGTTATTTCAGCTTCTCTGCTACTAAAGTGAATATATCCTATTTAACCTCAGGAAAGTATTGACTACTTTAGTTATTACGATTAATTAAAACAGACTTGTCGCATATTTTTCCTCACTGAAGTGGCATTTGACCTTGAAAATCTCTGAGGTTCAACTCCCAGACAAGATTTAAAACCAGGTTATATTTTTTTTCTTTTTTCTAATTTTTAATTATTCCTTTCTAAAACCAGTTTGCTCTTGTATTATTTTGATTACTTATATCCTTTCTTAATTTCCTTTTCTTTAATAAATTTATAAAATCATCTATTATAAATGACCTCTATTATAAATTCATTCCCTTTATTTAAATAACTTTAGTTTTCAAGAGAACCTTAAGTTAATTCCTGAAGAGAAAGCTATCTGGGCTATTGCTATTTCTTATGCCTCTTTCTTCAAAAAGAGGACACTTGGGTCTGTTAACTCACAACCAAAGGACAGAGAAGTGTATTATTGTGATATATAAAGATAGAGTCTGACTCACAAATATTTGTTAAATGTGTATAGGAATTTTTCTGTACAATAAATCCATCCTTTTAGCCATCACTAGAGATGATGATAAGGATATTGATAATGATATTACAATGATAATAATAACATATCCAATATTTCTATAGCAAGTTCTATGTGTTTCCCACTCTTCTAAGCACTACATATTTATTCTATAACCACACACACATCTTATGAAACTTGTAAGATTTTTAAATTTTAAAGAAAAACAAAGAGAGTTTGTATAACAAGAGTCAGTAAGTGGTGGAATTGGATGAAAGCCTACGCCATTTTTTTCAGGCTCTTAAGTACTGTTCAACACTTGTAATGGAGAGACTAGCTATGTTTTATGAGCATTGATTTTATCTCCTCTCCAAATTTTTGCTTAATTTTCCCATGAAGAGATACCAGCTTAAAAAAAGAAAAAAAAGGAAAAAAGGTCATATATGGAATCATAGGTGTGGAAAAATCCTCCCTTTTAGGTTCTTTGGCTGTTCTAATCATTTGGCTGCTCTATATTTACATAAAACAGATTAACGGGAGAAAAACAAACAAACATTTAATAACATATATACTTTCTGTATACGTGGAACAGACCGAGAAAAGCTGAGTAACTCCCTAAAATGGCCAAAGCCATCAATCACCTTAATGACCATCTTCAGTTGAGTACAGAAGAAGATATTGGGGTTAGGGAGTCCATTACTGGAGATGACCAGGATTAGCACAATAAAGAAGGCTAAAGTTGTTATACATATTTAAGTCACTTCCTTCTCCACTGATAAGAGTTTCTAGAGATTTAAAGTTACCTTCTCTTCTTGGTACACAGAAGAAGACACCCTTACATATGGAGATTTCCCTTATAAATGTCAGTGTTTCCTACAAAAGTGTAACTTCCACTCAGTTTACAGAGCTTCTCTCATGTCTGCTGTTTTTTTAAAAAATAACCAGCTTAAAATAATCAGTATGCCAACAGACATAGTTTGGAGTGGAGAATTTTGTTCCCCTTCAAAATAATTACATAAATGATAAGTAAACATTTGAAAAGACTACCTAATAATAATGTCATAGGATAATTTTGATTAAAAATGTCAAGAACACTTAGATACTTGATACTTTTATTCTCATAAAGAGGATGATTCAAATACAAAAATTTCCGTTAAAAATGCTATTTATATATGCAAGCTGTCTAAAAATAAACACAAATTGTTATGAACTTAAACAGCAATAGTTTCATTTAAAAGTATAGTAATAGTAGAATAATCTCTTTTTTGCTAGATAGTTCCCAGTTATATGAAAATGAGGTTTCCAAATCGTGCATATCTGATTGGTCCAAATTGAGCAGTGCTGATTGGTCAGTACAGATGCAAATGAAGGTATAATTTTTCTATCTCTGATTGATCAGGGCAGGTTTCAATCCATTGGTGAAAGATAAAACCATGGCTTCGGTGCTGGGGTTGACTCAGATACTGTGAACAAACAAGGCATAGTACAGAAAGCTGAGAGTTCAGTCTAAGGTTCTTCCTGGTTTACAGAGTATGTGAGGAGCTTCTATCAGCAAATAACCACTAGACTCTTATTATTCATAAAATTTGGGTCCTTGGTTTACCATAGGAGTACATCTCAGCGATAAATATCTTCTAGGGTGCACAATAATTTCTTCTCTCAAGCATCTTTGTGACTGTCCATTCAACAGTAACTTATTCACAAAAGAATACTCCCATTACAGATATTCGTTATACCTTGTCCATGCAATTCATTTTATATATTTTAAGGCAAACAGGAAAATTCTTAGTTACATTATTAGAAAGATAGGATATAAAAAAAATGTAGAGGTTTACTAAGTCTAATTGGATTGATCATATATTGATATTTTAGCTGGGATTTTGCCAAATTAATATATATTGTTAATATACAATTTATACTATATGTTTATAGTGTTCTATATATATTAATTTACCTTTTTGAGAAATGCATGATATTAAAATATAATTATATTTTTTTCTTTATGTGAAAAATAATAATAAATATGTCTTTCTCATTTAATAAAATCAAATTTTACGTTTTCTGAAGGGTGATAATTGCAAGCCATAGGGAAAAGTGCTGGACCACATTCAAATTAGCTTTATTGTTCCATAATATCTTACTGGCGTACAAGGTTAATTAGTACCATAGGCGATATGCATTATTCATAACTGCAATCAGGCTTTTATTCTGCTGGGTCTTCTTCGACTGCAAATTGTTGTTCCTTTCATAACAAAACCTTGATAAACTATTGTCATATTTAATTTACTGAATTATATTGATGATACATACATTAGTTCATGTACTTTAACTGTTCTGAAGATGCACTTCCCATCTAGAAAAATATATAAGACTAATGTCTTTTTCTATAGGAGGACATAAACTTTCAAGACAATCACCATAAATTATTGTTGATTTTATTTTTATTTTTAATTCATTTACTCTCTATTTTATAGAGAAAATGTTAATAATATCATGTTTAGTGACAATAGTTTCTCATTAAATATTGAGTTTTAAAATACATTTTTTCATATATTTATAAAATTGTAAATTAATTTCCTCGCCCTCAGTAGAATATGAACTACCTGAGACCAGGGATTTTATATATCAGTAGCACATAGTACATGACTGGCCTATAAGATGTTTACATTTTATATTTTAATTTCCACAAAAATCTAAAAAAAAAATGTGTCAGTCCTTTCCAGTTGCTATCATAAAATACCAGAGACTGGGTGACTTATAACAACAAACATTTATTTCTCAGTGTTCACTAGCAGTTTAGTAGGACTTATACTATGGAATTAAAAACAAGGGAAGACTATCTAGTCTCAATTCTAGTTTCTATATTTCCCCTCCTCTTATAGAAAGAAACCAAAGATAGAAGAAAGGAAGGGTGGAGGTAATTGCAAAGAGACCATAGAAATGGTTATCTATTTATTATTTAATTCAAAGTTGTAGAATCAAAACACAGATATCTAGCATGAATCCCAGTCATCACCTTCATTTTACACCACTGTAGATTGAATTTTCAGTAAATATATGTAAACTGATAAATGTCTCCTTTTCCTTTTTATTTTAGCAGTCAGATCATTAAGATTACTCACAAACAGCACTGGTGCAAGCCAGTTGTAAGAGATGTTGGAATGCAATTTAACTTTTCGTCTTTTCCCGGGGACTACATAAGTTATTTTCATAGCTATTCCTGTTACCTTCACTTATCTAGAGACCAGTTATCAGAATATTTTAACTGCAGCAAGGCACTTCAGTTTATTGCTTTTTGATAATTTGTTCATAAACAAATCCCCCCCCCCCAGAGTATGATTAGGAAAATCTTTGAGATTGTGTCCTTTTTTTTTCTCCAGTTGCCATTCACTTCACAATAAATTATTCTTTGCCTTCAGGAGGAAGAGTAAATAAGAGAAAACATTTTGAGTAAGGAATACCCAGTTTTGCTTATTGAATGTCTAGTTTTCCATCTAATTTAATTTGAGTTTAAAATTTAAAATTGAGAAATACCTACTTCTCTACCTTAGCCTAAGAATAGGACTATGGCATCTGGAAAATTAGTTATAAATTGTTTGTCTCATGGAAGTTTCTATATATATCTAAGTTACCACGTTAACAATGTTGGTTTCAATCTATTAAATTATTCTTTCCTTCAGAACATACTGAACATTTCCTTTTATATATTTACTTTTTTCCTAAATTAATTTGGAAGTATTTAGTGTAACCCAGGCCCTGGTTAATTGAAGAGGATGTCCATTTGCAGAGAAAAGAAAATGTCATTTTTGAAATATACTCATATACTCACACTCCTATATAATAAAACCTGAATGCTTTTCACCTTTTTGGTTCAACTACATTGCTTAGGTGATTTTGTTAGAATTTTAAATATCTAAACATAAAGAATTAAAAACAAAACATTGTTAAAACTATTGAACATTTATCTCTGACTTCAGCATATAATACAAAGTCCATTTATAATCCTTCCATTAAATTGACATGAAAAAAACACATTGTCAGTGAATTAACTATTAACTATTAGGTTGATGCAAAAGTAATTGCGTTTTTTTGCAATTGAATTTAACCTTTTAAACCACAATTACTTTTGCACCAATCTAATATTATGTCAATGATTTAACTAGCCTATATTTCATTTAACAAAATAAAATAAAATGTTTTGAAGACATTTCTAACTCAAAATCTTACATAGAATTTTAGCCTATGGCAGTTAAGATAAACAAAAATTAAAAACATCCCTTGACGGATACATTTTAAACCTCATCACCTTTAGTCTCCATCATCTATATAAACTCATGGAATGAGATACTGTTTAAATTTCAAAGAACCCAAGTTAAGGAATTAAGATATAGATAGTTACTGATATTTCAAAAACCATCTCTGCCAGAAACAGATCTCTGTGGGTAAGTCACTTTACTTGCTAGAGCCTCAGTAGTTAAGTCTTTGAAACGAAGGATTGGGTTAAGTGCTGGTCAGGATGAGTTTTCTGCACATAATATTCTGTGCCTTAAAGATCTTTATTAGGATGTTTATGTTTTCTGTTTTAATTTCCACAAAAATCTAGAGAAAGTACTATAGGTCTTTTCAACTGTAATCAGAAAATATCGGAGACTGGGGCACTTACGAACCACAAACATTTATTTATAACAGTTCTGGAGCCTGGGAAGTCCAAAATGATGATCCTGGCAAATCTGGTACCTGATGAAAGCCTTTTTCTGGGTGCAGACTGCACATTTCTCTCTGTGTCCTTACATGGTATTAAGGACTAGGGATCCCTCAGTAGCCTCTTTTCTGAGGTATTAATCCCATTCATGAGGGCCCCACCCTCAAGACTTTAAGCACCTCCCAAAGGCCCCACCTACTAATACCATCCCCAGTAGGGATAAGGGTTTTAACATATGAATGGGGGCTTGGTGCAGGGCACAAACATTCAAACCATATCCAAATGTAATATATTCTAAATCTGAGCAAATGCAGAACATGAATTTGTTTGGTCTATTCTTGCACTGTTTCAAAGATACCCTTTATTCAGATTCAGTTTGCTTATATATTAATTATTCAGAAAAAGGTAAAATAATGGAAGTAATTTGTAAATGATGCATGACAAAGTGAAATTCAAATTAAAATGATGCTCATAATATGAATAAAAGTTTCACAGTTTTAAAATATTGAATAGTTTCAAAAGAATATAATCATCACTGTGTGGAACTTCAAAGTTCCCCATGTCATGACAGACACTGTAGTTGAATATAGCATTTTAGTTTTACCCAAATCCAATAATTTATCACATTAATTAGTATTGTTAATTTGAATTTTATTGGTTCTGTTTTTGTTTGTATTAACTTTGTCACATTATTTGGTTTTATAGTTACAGCAACTATAAGGTAATAATTTTATTTTTAGTTTTATATTTATATATATTAAGTAAAGTAATAGAAATTTTGAAAACATTTAAGTAAATACAGAGAGATTAGATTTTTTTTTCCTTTAAGAAGTGACTGAACATTATTCAGGTTTTAGAACTCTGTCTAAAATTATTTCTTTCTCTTTTTGAAAATGAAATCATGGATTATTATCAGGCTTAGTACTTTAGTTTATGAATACTTATCATCAACTGTAACTCTTTAGGATATTCTCTAAAATATTAATAGAAGGGATTACAATTTTTAATGATAAAGACAATCTACTAATCTTTGTTGCACACTCAGTTATTTGCACTTGTCTAAGTTACTTGCTTTTTAAGTAAGAATCACTGAAGAATTATTTTTAGCACTTTGAGGTGTGTATGTCTGCGTTGATAGATAGGCTCACTCAAAAAGTTCTATTATTGTTTGTTTGAAATTACTATGCTCAGAAAAAAACAGAACTTATCATTTTAGTTTTCTTAATTGACCTGTAATTTGTTGGAAATCAACTCTTTAAAAAATGGAATAGATCAAGTTTAGATCACATTAACTGGAACTATCAGTCACTGGTGTATTTGATCCAATAGAGCAAAATAATTATTTTATCAAATATGGGGAAAGCAAATATAATGAGTAGTAAGAGGAATCATAAAATTGATAATATAATATTTTGAAAATAATGATTTCCCACGTTAAGCTGTATTTTCAAGTTTAAGGTCTAATTGAAGAGCAAGTTACTATAGTATTTGATTATTTCCAAAAACATTTTTAATAGTAAGCTTTAGCATTTTACACTATAGAATAGTCTACATAAGAAAACTATAATTACAGGCTCTGGAAACATGAAACATGCTAGAATGAGTAAAAGGCAGCACTAGCAACACCTTTGTGTAGTTATTTTCTCATATTTTCTTTATTTGTTGTGAAATTATTGTCTGAGTCTAGATACTAAATATTGTCCTTGTTTTCTAATGTGTCCTTTCTGTCCTCCTTTTATAAAAAAGTAACCTAACAACATATACACTTTTAATTGCAAACCGTAAAATCTTTATCTACATAAAATTTTAATTTACATACATTCTTTATATAGTGAAAGTCTTTACAAGTTTGCGTTAATTACTGGCAACATTCTGCACTGAGCATGTATTAATGACTCAGATCATGAAGAGCATGTGTAGGGGAGACAGTCACCTGACCTATACGTCTGTCTCCCTCTGCTTGCTGGAACTGGCAAGGCCCAGCATACCTTGGTTCCTTGAAGGTGAACCGTGCTCCTGTCCCTGATGATGGTAGTGGAGAGGCTGAACGCTGAGTCCTTGGCTTACCTGTGCCTTTGGAATCCTTTCCTCCTCCACTCGTGGTGTGTGTTACTGACTCTTCCTTGCTAGAGAGGAAGGAGTAAAAGAAAAACACAGCAAACATTTTTCTGAGAGTAAATTTGGAAGTAACGAGGCTGACTGTTATGTGAGGTATGTGTGTATTAGAAAAAACAGCTGGGATTGGGTCTTGAGTTATAATAGGGAAGGTCTTATTTGAGAAACTCAGTAGGTGATTTGACAGCACTTCAATTACATATTTGGGAAGGGTGTGAAGATTAGATAGAGGAATAGGTTAGAGAGATAGGAATTAGATATAGATGTAGATATATTGATATGTAGAGATATCCTAAGAAGTATCACATTTTAGTCTGTTAAAATTATTTATAATTAACCTATGTTTAACTATTCATTACATATTAATTGGAGGCAATTAAGTGCTAGACATTTTACCCCTAGGGACACGAAGTGAACAAAGAACAAAAGGTTCCTGGGTTCATGGACACCATTTCTAGTCTAATTGGTAACATACCAGTCTGGTGTGAGAGAAATGTGACAGGATTTTGTAAAAGGATTTTAATTTTGATGATAACTACATACTTTTCATTTGACTTTTATTTTTTAAAATGATTTCCAGAATTCTACCTAGATTTCTATTGCTATTTTAAAAGTTAGTTACATTTCTTTTTGTACTAATGTAATGTTTCTGGGTAAAATGAATCCTCAGTTTTAAGTAATTTGATCTATTTCAAATAAAAGTATTAAAATGGTATATATGCGAAATCTGCTTAAAGTTTCATTTTAGGCAGAAGAATAATAATTACATTGGGCTTAAATTATAATTATGTACATTAACTGACATGATATGTTTTTTCCTGTGTTACTGTCCACATACCACATGAATCACTTATGTGCCTCATTAGATGCATAGTACACTCATATTCTACTGTCATATACGAGGTCTGCAGTTAAGTTCACAAACTCACCCTAGAAAAAGTGCTACATACCTCATTGCTGAATATTACTATGGTCACCTTGGAAGTACTCTCCTTGGGAAGCTATGCACCGATGCCAGCACCTAGTTCACCATTCAAAGAAATTTTGGAATTCTTTTCTGGAATAGCCATCAGAGCTGTTGTTGTATTACCCTTGATGACCTGAATGTCATCAAAATGTCTTCCTTTCAATATTTCCTTTATCTTTAGGTAAAGAAAGAAGTCATTGGGGGCCAGATGAGTAGGGAGGGTGTTCCAATACAGTCATTTGTTTACTGGCTAAAAGCTCCCTCACAGATAGTGCCCTGTGAGCTGGTAAATTGTTGTGATGCAAGAGCCATGAATTGTTGGCGAAAAGTTCAGGTCGTCTAACTTTTTCATGCAGCCTTTTTAGCACTTGTTAATAAGTCAACTTGGTTAACTGTTTGTCCAGTTGATATAAATTCATAATGAATAATCCCTCTGATATCAAAAAAGGTTAACAACATTGTTTTGACTCTTGATTTGGACTTACAGAACTTTTTTGGTCGTGGAGAGTTGGCTATCTTCCATTGTGCACTTTGAAGCTTTGTTTCAGGGTCATATTGGTATACCCATGTTTCATTCATATACCCAGTGACAACAAAGCCCAAAACATCGTCTTGACTCTCCAAAAGGTCTTGGCAACTTCAAATCTCCTTTGCTTTTGTTCATTGGTGAACTCATTCAGAACGATTTTTACACACACCTTTCTCATGCCAAGATTTTCAGTGAAGATTTTCCTAACTGTTTCTCTATTGATGTTTACTTGGTCTGCTGTTCTTCTCACAGCCAGCTGATGATTTGGACACACAATTGAATGAATTTTTGCAATATTTTCATCAGTTCTGCTTGTTACTGGCCACTCTGAACTCTCTTCATCAGTGACACATTCTCTTCCCTCAGAAAAATGTTTAATCCATTTGTGCACTGCCATTTTCTTCATGACATTATCCCCATAAACTTGGACTAACATGTCCCTGACTTCACTTCCACTCTTGCCAAGTTTAACAAGAAATGTAGTGTTTGTTAGTTGCTCTAATTCAAGCTCAGACATTCTCTCCATGGCAAACAAAAATACGCAGCAACAGTAGTGAATGCCACTCAGCAAGACATTGCCACACGTTGACACGAACACAGGTGTGAGACACTGATATATCAAGGCTGTGAAAGTTTACTGAGCTGTTTCTACAGTGCTGCCAATGTAAGCACACGGTGCAAGTTCACGAGCATACTTGTTAGACCTCGTATTCACATGGTATTGCATATGTTTTTAATCTCACAAAAATGATGTAATTGTCACTGATTTGTAAAAGCTTTTCAAACTGCCTAATTATCATATGAGAGAACATAGCTAAAAATATTATTTAAAGAACATACCTTGCAAATACGGAGGTACAAGAGATTAAAATGGTTTTTTAAAAACAGAGATTCTCATATAAATTTTGAAAAACTATGTATTTAATTAATATAAAATTTACTCTTAAGTAAGCAAATTAACATAGTGATAGCAAATTAAACTTAAATCTGTGTTCAGAGAATAAAATAATAAGTATTATGAAAATAAACCTTGCCTTTAGATATGATTTTTAGCAAATGCTTTTTCTTTGGTCAGAAGGAAAATGCACATGCAAATATTTTATTAGCAACAGTGTTACAAAGATTTATACACTTTCAAGAAAAATAGGATTTAATTTCCTGTTTCTGTGGTTTATAAAATTCATCTCTTTCTATATGGAGAAAGAATGTCATTCAAACTGAAGGACATGGAGAGATGTGGCAAGGGACTGAGTTTTTGCATCAAGTATTAAGTCAAGGTCTGAATTCCCAGTGGTGCTACTCCAAATGTCCACCTCTCCGAACTTCATTAATTTTTGGTATATGTCTTAGGGGAATGATCTCCCAAGTGAATAGAGGTATAAAGTAAGTGACAGTCCATAGTTAGAAATGAGGAAAATGAGCCAAAATCTGTGAGGAATAACAGGAAGTTCTAGTTCCTCATTTTGTTTGTATTAGTTTCAGGTGTACAAAACAATGTAATATTTAGACATTTACACATTTACACCCCTCACAAAGTGATAACCCCACTCACCCAAAGTACTACCCTCTGGCATCATATACAGCTGTTACAGTTCCACTGACTCTATCCTCTATCCTGTACTCCACATCCTGTGAACATACATACATATGTGTGTGTGTGTGTGTGTGTGTGTGTGTGTGTATGTATATATTAAATTATAGTTGACATTCAGCTTCAGCTTCAGGTGTACAGCGCAGTGGTCAGGCATCTACACTGTCCATGAAGTGGTCTCCCTAATAAGACAAGTGCGCATCTGACACCCTACAACATCTTTACAACAGTGTTGATTATATTCCCCAAACTGTCTTTCATATTCCTATGGCAATATTGTGGCTACCAATTTATGCTAAGTGAAATAAGTTAGACGGAGAAAGACAAATACCATATGATGTCTCCTATATGTATATTTCTAGAGCATTACTGGAGCATTCTACCATGGCATTCAGTACTCTATGAGAAAATGATTTTTAATGGCTGTATGATATTCTGCCATGTGCATATACTTGCAATTTACTTAACAATTTACCTATTATTGGACATTTAGACTACTTTCTCTTTGTGGGATGACATTTCAATAAATTTCCATTTAAACAAATATTGAACTGCATTTCTAATTATTTTCTTAATGTAAAGTTTTAAGAATATGTTACAGAATTTTGTGATAGCTATCATGACACAAATAATAAATTAGAGTGACAAGGTTTGACAATTAAGTTTGAGAACTTGTTGCAGCAAAGTTGCTGACCTTTTTTTGATATCAGAGGGATTATTCATTGCGAATTTGTAACAACTGGACAAACAGTTAACCAAGTTTACTATTTGAAATTGCTGAAAAGGCTGTGTGAAAAAGGTGAAAACAACCTTGACTTTTTGCCAACAATTCGTGGCTCTTGCATCATGACAATGCACCAGCTCATAGGGCATTGTCTGTGAGGGAGTTTTTAGCCAGTAAACAAATAACCGTATTGGGACACGCTCCCTACTCACCTGATCTGGCCCCCGATGACTCCTTTCTTTACCTGAAGTTAAAGGAAATATTGAAAGAAAGACATTTTGATGACATTCAGGACATCAAGGGTAATATAACGACAGCTCTGATGGCCATTCCAGAAAAATAATTCCAAAATTGATTTGAAGGGTAAGGTAGGCACTGGTGCCTGTGCATAGCTTCCCAAGGGGAGTACTTCCAAGGTGACTCTAGTTCAGCAATGAGGTATTTAGCACGTTTTCTAGGACGAGTTCGTGAACTTAATTGTCAGACTCGTATTTTATTTTTTTCTATTTCTAATTCCCTACACACACACCTGCTTGTCATACTCCATATACATAAGCTGAAACTGCCATAGAACTAAGTGTATAGTCAAAATTGCTATATAAACTTTTCAGCTAGTATATGACTCATATTATTCAAGGTGACAGATATTGATAAACATATCTTTTGCATTAAGTGTCTAAATTCTTTTCCTTTATTTCACATATTACTGGGATCATTCATGCTTAGAAGCTATTAGATGTGATTAAGTCTTAAGTTTAAATATTGAATCTTAAATATGCCTTTTGGCCATATGTTCACCTCTAGAATGCCGGCATTGGAGATTGATCGATACATTAAAGTGATAATATCACTAAAATAAGTATGATGGCATTATTAGAAATAGTAAAATTCTTATGTCTGTAAGTATATATTTGAAAACTAATTGCAGAATAGTTTGGGGAGAAAACCTAAAGATGAAAGCAATCCTTTTTACTCTTGGGTTGAGCCTAGAAGCAAGATTATTATTTAGGGATGAAATTTAAAGAGGAACATGAGAAATTCATTATCAGTCAGAAAAAAACAAACAAACAAACAAAAACAGAAGTCATACTCTGATGTACAGAACTAAGTTTCATAGTTACCCTTATCTCACAATTAAATTACTTTTTTCTTCACTCCTTAAAAACTTACATATTTTCTTCAGAGCTTTATTAAGAGGTCATATTTGCCTCATGAGAAAATGATTCATACTTTATACTTGTATTGCATTATGGAATTCATTTAAAAATCTTCATTAGGATAGCAAGTTATTTCTAAAGATATGTTCAGCTATGGGGCTAGGAAAAAAAAAAGAAATAAGAATATCCTAACCCTTTCATATCGATATGTGCTTCAATTACAGTGTTTTTATTAATTAAAAATTTACTTTAGGAAATTGATATAAAAACTAGAAATTATATGAATTATTTTAGAGTTATATTTCTAACATGGAATATATAACACTATTTTGGAAGGCTTATTCTAATTTGTTGATTTAGAAATCATATTTGGAAAAGTAATTTGACTTTGGATACAAATACTGAAATAATACTATGCAACTGTAAGAACTACAGTTCTAACTATCTAGAAAAACAAAACCGAAAAAAAAGTAAAAAAAAATAAACAAGACACAAAGCAAACCTCTTGTGACCAAAATACAAATTTGTACTGAAAAATAAAATAACTGAAGACCTCAGAAATCAACTTAAGTTAAAAATTTCTTTTTGAGTGCTGCAGTTAAAAACAAGAAAACAAAGATCGGAAAACATGAATACAAATGTTGAACAATGTTGCTTCCAACAATATTTTGGTAGATATAATGTGTTAGATGTCCAAAAAGTGCTATATGTTTAGTTCTCATTGTTGCTCAAGCAAAATAAGTCTATTTTCATACTTCTCCTTCAGCAACTGTTGTTGAAATCACTTCTTACAGGGTGTTTTAATTCCTCAATAAGATACCTACCTCTAGCAAAATTTACAAGTTGTTTGAAAAGGACATTTCCCAGCTGAAATGCAAAGATATATGTTCTCTAGAGCAGATTAAATAAAATATATGGATTCAAGACTACAAATATTTCCTATGACAAAAGAATGTCTTTCCTTGAAGTAAAACGTTTTTGACTAAAAATAGAAATATTTTTTCAAAGTTTATTTGTCATGAATGTAAGTAGATTTCCATTGTTTCTGCACTAAGACTTTCAGTACGAAAACTGGCCAATAATCCATTATACTAGTGAAAATTAGTCAAAGAGGAGTATTATCATTTGGCAGAATCTAAACCAATAGGATTAGAATAAAAGATCAATGTGAACCTGAAAGTATAAGAAAAGAAAAGTGTAAGTTATAAAAGAATCTCCGACCCACTCCAACATAGAAACTTCCAATGATCTGTATTTTGAGTTTCCACTATGGGTAAGGGGCTCACACTCCTCAAGCTCTTTGGTTAGTAGTTACAGTCATAGCCTATACTTAATACTCCTATACTTAATACACATTTAGATGTTACACACTACATTTTTGTATGAATCATTTGAAAGCATATTCTTAATCCATTCATTTTTTTCTGTTTTGTTTCTTATATTCCACATATAAATGAAATCACATTGTATCTATCTATCTCTGTCTGACACACTCCACCTAGCACAATACCTCCAGGTCCATACACTCCGCCACAGATGGCAAGAACCCATTCTCTTCCGTGGCCAAGCAATTCCATTGTATATAGTACGACCTCCGCTCTTTATTCATTCATCCATCACAGGTACCCAGGCTGCCTCCACATCTTGACCATTGTAAACAATGCTGCTATGAACATATGGATGCACATGTCCCCTGGAAGTAGCATTTTGGGTTTCCTTGGATAAATACCCAGAAGTGGGATTACTGGGTCCCTTGTACCTCTTGTTATAGCCTTTGTTTTAAAATCTGTTTTGTCTGGTATAAGTATAGCTGCTCAGCTTTTGTTTGTTTTCTTGTTTCCATTTTCATGAAATATATTTTTCCATCACTTTACTTTTCGTCTTGTGTCTTTCAATCTGAAGTGAGTCTCTTGTAGGCATCATATGTTAGGGTTTTGTTTTCTTGTCCATTCAGCCCTCCTATGTCTTTTGATTGGGGCATTGAAAGTAATTGTTGATATGTAGATATGTAGCTATTGCCATTTTATTATTCATAATTTTTATTTATTTATTTATTTATTTATTTATTTATTTATTTATTTATTTATTTATTTCTGTCTTAAAGAAGTCCTTTTAAGATTCCTTTTAATAATGATTTGTTGGTGATGAATTCCTTGAGCTTTGTCTGGGAAGCTCTTTATCTGTCCTTCAGTTCTCAATGATAGCTTTCCTGGGTAGAGTAGCCTTGGTTATAGGTCCTTGCTTTTCATCACTTTGAATATTTTGTGCCAATCCCTTCTGTCCTGCAAAGTTTCTGTTGCGAAATCAGCTGATAATGATATGGGAGCTCTTTTATAAGTTACTAGTTGCCTTTCTCTTGCTACTTTTAGGATTCTTTGTCTTTAACCTTTGCCATTCTAATTATAATGTGTCTTGGTTTGAGCCTGTATGGGTTCATCTTGCATCGGACTCTTTGTGCTTCCTGGACTTGTATGTTTCTTTCACCACGTTAAGAATGTTTTCAGTCATTATTTCTTCTCAATCCCTTGCTATCTCTCTTCTCTTTCTGATATCCCTATAATACAAATGTTGCTACCATTGATGTTGTCCCAGAGGCCCCTTAAATTCTCCTAATTTATTTATTTATTTATTTATTTATTTATTTATTTATTTATTTATTATTCCTTTTGCTTTTTACTGTTCTGGGGCTTTTTATACTACTTTGTCTTCTAAATCGCTGATTCGATCTTCTGCTTCATTTGGTGTGCTGGTGATTCCTCTAGTGCATTATTCATTTCAGTTACTGTATTCTTCACTTCTGACTGGTTATTTCTTATGGATTCTATGTCCCTTTTAATGCTTTCGATGTCTCTGTTGAAGTTCTCACTAAGTTCCTCAAGCATCCTTATCGCCGTTGTTTTGAACTCTGTCTCTGATAAGTTGTTTGCCTCCATTCTGTTTAGTTCTGTTTATGGATTTTTCTCCTGTTCTTTCATTTGGAATGTATTTCTTTATTTCCTCATTTTGGCTGCTTCTCTGTGTTTGTTTCTATGTAATTGTTAGATCTGCTACGTCTCCCAGTTTTGGCCTCATGGCCTTATGTAGTACATGCTTTGTGGGGCCCTGGCACAGTCTCCTTGGTCACCTGTGTATGTGCTCCAGGAATGTCCCATGTGCCGGTTGTGTGTGCCCTCCTGTTATTTTTGAGCCTTGATTGCTTTTGTCACATCAGTGGGTGCAACTGACACTCAGGCTGACCAGCTGTGGGGTTTAGCCACGTCCACAACTTATGGGCTGTTCTCCTGGGAGCTTACCCCACTGAATGAGATTCATTCAGCCTTGGGTGTGCTGCTTCTGGGGCTAATTCGGTAGTGTTCTGTTGTGGTCTCAAGCAAACCTCCAAATATATTGGTTCTTGGCCTTTGGGGAGGGGCTCTGGTGCAAGCCCAGGACATCCCCTGCCTTTTACAGGCCTGGGACGATCTGGTAGGAGCTACAAAGTGATCTGTTGTGCTCTCTACCTGTGTTAAACCTGCAGGCACATTGAGAGGCCATCTTGTGAACTGCAAACAGCTGCCACCAGTACCAGGTGTGAGGTAGCTCCATAAAAAGCCCGGATACCCTGAGGCTTGCCACGTCTGCTCCAATAAGGTTCAGTTGCTGATAAAGCTTCATTTGCAGTATACAAGTTGGGTGAGGTAGGGTCTCAGGGAGTCAGCAGGGTGGTATGAGTTATGTTTACCAGGTTAGTGCTGATTCTGGTGTGATGCCATTGCTGAGTCTGGAGGTACTCAAGAAAAGTCTCAGAGCACATCAAGGCCAGTTTCCACCTGCATGGGGCCAGCAGAACCCTGATTGTTGTCCAAGAAAGAGTGCAATGAGGGTGGCACTGGCTGCTCGCTAAGAAAGGGAGTCACCAGGGTGGAACAAGTGGAGCGGATCAGACCAATGCAGATTCTGATTTCTCCATGTGGGGGAGGGTTCAACACAGGAAAGATGGCACCCACCTGCTGGCTGCACAGAAGAAGGACCCCACACTGGGGAAATGGCAACTGTCCTTCCAGTCCTTGCCTCGAAGCCACATAACTTAGTCTCTTCTTGTATGTTTCTGACACCCCCTGACTTACTGTCTCTCCGTGGGAGCCCAGGGTGAGTGTCTTCAAGTGAGTGAGACTGTGCATGGGCTCTTTAAGGTGAGGTCTGGGTTTCCCGCAGCCTTCTGTCCCACCTGGACAGTCGAAATTCCCACTGTTTTTCATAGCCAGAGGTTGTTGGGTCTCCTCTTCCTGGCACTGGTACTCCAGTCTTGGGAGCCTGATGTGGGGCTGGAATCCTTCTTTCCTCCAGGGGGAGTGTTCATGTTTGAGACATCCTTCCCAGTTCTCAACCACCACATGCAGGTGTGACACCAGCCCATTCTGCGTCTCCACCCCTCCTAGCAGTCTCAATGTGGCTTCTTTATATCCTTAGTTATAAAACTTCTGTTCAGCTAGACTTCAGATTCTCCCGGTTGATTGCCCTATAATTTAGTTGTAATTTTAATGTGTTCATGGAAGGAGGAAGCCACAGCATTTATTAACTCCTCCATCTTGGTTTTCTCTGTTTATTCCATGCAGTTCTCAATCTCAGAATGTCATAAACTGACAGAGTTTGGCTATCACCAAATTTACTTGATCATTTATTTCTTGTTAGAGCTGTTTTCTTAGGCTCTTTTCCTTACCAGGTAAGATAGACAGCCTAAACTCTAATGCTACTGATATTAACTTATTTGTGGCAATATCTCAGTATTTAAAATAAATGTTTATGGTATGGCACGGATTTTGAGTTTGACATATTATGGTAATTTCAAGGTCAAGTATAAAAATTTAGACTAGAATATCAGAGTTCTGATGCATCCTTGTTGACCTAAGTAGGGGGTTACAAAGAAATTCATTTCTAGTGGTAAATACTCTACCAAGTTCATCCATTTATGCCTCATATGATGAAATACTTTAAGTACCAAAACTTAAAAAAAAAAAAAAAGAAACGAAAAGAAATCTATTATAATGATCTATAGAAAGCATTTTTTTTTATTTGCTTTCATAGTATAATAGAAATAAATGTGTATATTTTTAAGTTTATTGGGGTGATAATTGTTAATAAAATTACATAGCTTGCAAGTGTACAATTCTGTAATATGTCATCTGTATATCACTTTGTAAGTTCATCACCAGTGTCAGTTCTCTTTCTATCACCAAATATTTGATCCCATTTATCCTCTTCTACCACCTCCCTCACCCCTTATCCTCTGGTAACTAAACTACTGTCTGTTTCTATGAGTTTTTGTTTCTTCATTTGTTTGTCTTGTTCTTTTGTTGTTTTCAGTTTTATATATGACATATCAGTGAAATCATATGGTTCTCGACTTTTTCTCACTTATTTCACTTAGTATAATAATCTCAAGATCCATCCATCAAATATATATTTTTAAACTTTTGTTAGTTGTCAGAGTTTGATGAATACACAAATAGAAATGTGGAGTGAGTGTGTGTGGATAGGTGTGTGTAGTCAGTGTGTGATTCTTTTATGTTAAGTATGTGATACATGTAAGAAGATGACCATGCATAAATACACATTCTTGATACTTTCATTCAAATTCCCAACCTACATTATAAAAAAATAAAGGAATTACTAAAATACAATGGAATGTTTAAAATGACCATTTTCCAAAACAACCACTCTATATTTTAAGTTGTATCTAGTGAAGTTACAGTTTTGGTAGGAAAAACAATTTATAATAATTAGTCTATTGTCAGTTGCATTTTACTCCTATTAAAGATATGAGTAGTGCAATATAGATAAGCCCTGAAACTGACAGGCACAGTTGTTGCTAACTGGCAGATATTTCTAGCCATCTCAGAGCTTTAGGGACTGTACACTCAATGCCACTACCGTGAATTCAGTTGGAACAGCATTATGCTGCCTCTCCGGATTTAAATCAAAAAAATAAAGAATGACAGGAAGAAAAAAAAAAAGAAGGTGGATGGGTGAAGTTGAAGAAATGGCATGAAATTAAGTTAGCAAATGGTTCACCATTGACATTGCAGCCTTAATTCATAAAAAAGTTTATTATGGAAAAGTGTTTCAAAAGAGTCCTAGTTTCTTGGAGTAGATATTTATGGAAACTTGTGAGGTGCTCCTTTATGCATTGCAACTGAATATTAAGAGTGTTAAGTGATGCCAGGCATAATGTCCATATATATCTGCCAGGTAATTTTGTGTTTAATAGAAACTGTAATTTAATTCCCTTAGACTGTTATTATATTGTGATATGTATGTTGAACATTTTTGTTACATGAATGGAATTGATAAACAGAAAGAGTAGACCACACTGTTTTCTATATTGTATAGTCATGAGAAAATAGGGGCAGAAATCTTTTAATTACCATATTTCCATATTGTAAAAGTAGGGCCCCCATGGAGGTCTTTTTATAATGCAAAGGATAGTGAAATTATGAAAGACAAGTTTGAGAGGATATTTTGAAGGACATGAATAAATCAAGGTTATAACCCAAGAATTGGGTAAATTAAACCTCAGGCATTTCTGACATGCCAAATTCGGAGAAAAGATCATCAGTCAAAAAAAAAAAAAAAAAATTGAGGTAGTCTTCTAGTTATGCCTACAAAGTACAATAGGGAAAAAATTTGTTTCCCCATAATTTATTTGCAATTAATAAACTCACAATCTATTTTTAATTTTAATTAATCTTTTAGTTACATTTTGTTTAATTTTTATTTATAATATAAACTAGTCCTTTTAAATATTTTGTTTGTATTTTTACTGTCAAATATATATTTACTGTATACTGTGTTTCCCTGAAAATAAGACCAGGTCTTATATTACTTTTTGCTCCAAAAGATGCATTAGGGCATATTTTCAGGGGATGTTGAATTTTTTCATGTACAACAATCTACATTTCTTCAAATACAGTCATGTCGTCTTCTTCTGGAACATCGTCATAGTGTACTAAATGCGTCCATCTGGCTGACGATCTTAACTGGGGCTTATTTTTGGGGTAGGTATTATTTTTGGGAAAACATGGTATGTGTATTAGCTAGAGGTTAGAATTCTCTTAACTTTAAAAGATTATCTTGTTCTTTGAAAAGTTATTGCCTTCTGTTATTTTATTTTACCTTACACATTACACATATGCAACTTTTCTACATTTGATTAAAGCAGCATATTATTTGAAGTATTAGTTATAGAAATAATGTAACTAACAGATTTCTATATTTTCAGAAATACCGATTGACCAAAAAAAATATTGAAGTAGAATAAGGTAAATTGGAGTCTGAGCAAGGTGAAAATTACATAATACCATATTAGAAATCCCTTGTTAAATTTTCCAGGAACACATAATTGTAAGTTCATGAGCCTTTTTTTGTACAATAGCACAGGTTTAGAAATTAAATACTTTGTGAAGGCTTAAAAAGAGAATTGTTGAAGTGACATTGCGTTGAATATACTAGGCACCAAATTTAAAGTGCTCTTTTCTCAAGATTGCTTAATGATAGAAGATTTAGCTGGGTAAAGTTCCATTAACTCTGATCCATTTAACAAATGTGTCACCACTGACACTGCAGCTTATATCCTGAAAAGGTTTGTTATGGAAGAGTGTTCTGGAAAAATCTTAGTTTCTTGGAGTGAATTTTCAAGGAGTCACTTAGTATATTGCAATTGGATATGAAGACTGTTAAGGGACACTTGACGAAACATGTGCTTCAGCCAGGTCTCCATCTATACCTTTAATTAGCTATAATATTGGTGTAAAAGTAACTGCAGTTTAAAAGGTTAAAAGTAATTGCAAAAACTGCAGTTACTTTTACACCAACCTAATATTTGATGATAGATTCCGTGTAATGATTGAGGTACAATTACAGAAAACCATTGGATTTGTTTCAGGATGCAACTGTGCAAAATAGTATCATAAATTAACTGTGAATGTATTTCAGTTTCAATAGAGAACGCTATGTATTAAAAATACCAATAATGAGAAGTAGAAACAGTCGTTGAATGATACCATTTTTTTATATTGCTGTTTGTGTAGGTGTATATGCCTACCAACCAAAGCACAAATATACTGCTTAATCTTGGTCAATTTTTTTTTCCATTACAGCAGATATTAACCTACCTGCTAAGGTCAGCAACTTCTCAGAATGTATAAAACATTTCAGAACACGGGGTGATTTTTGAATACTTAGTACATGTAGCTGGAAAGGTTATGAATTTTATAGAATAGGACTGGTGTAAATAGAAACTGAACTAAGCTACCATTTGTACTTTTGGCTAAAAGGTATGATGCATATGTGTGTACATTATATGTATGTATAAAAAATTTTACATTATATATATGTATAAAATGCATATGTGTGTACATTATATGTATGCATGTACATACGTATGTATGTATGTGTGTGTGTATCCAGGTCTATAGAAAGTAAAATGTATAGAAGCTATTTGTGGATTTACACAAAGTCCAAAATCACATGGCAAAGGGAGAAAAAAATGAGTTATGTTGGTAATCTCTTGGTGTAATACTTTCATTTGGAGAAACTGGAACCCCAATTATCCAAACTCAAGGAGCTATAATTTTAAAAGGTTAGTTGAAGTGGTACTAACATTTTAGACAAAGCCTCTCAGGTTGAAAAACTTCTTAGGGTACTTTGATTTTGAGGTTGTTTGGTGTTTGTGATGTATTTCTAAGAGTACCTTCAATTAATATATAAGAAAAAAATTTCTCTTGAGTTATTTGGATGGTGAAGTTGCAAGTTGAAATATGCATGCAAAGGTAAAATCTGGACTGAAAGAAATCTTTTCTTTTCTTATTTAAGAATTTATGAAGCATAATAAAGAGGAAGCACGAGGAGTAACATGATAAATTAGTTCACCACTTAGTACTGTGTAGTTTACAAGGGATCTGGGGCAAAAACTAGCTTGAGAGGAAAACGTGTAGTAATTGCACAATATGTTATAGTACTTGGTTTAGTTTATTAGCCTTGGATTTTTCTAAACAGATGGATGAGTTCTGAAGACATGCTATTGAAGTCATTTAGTTCCTACAACCTTGTATATAAAAATGTCTCATTTCTCATGTAAGATTTTTGAACAGGACAGAAATGGGGAAAATAGCTTTATTTTCCGGCAATTAAAAACTAACCATGTTTTCATGTGCTAATTTCTAAATGTTTTCATCAAAAAATATTTCCTCTAGTCTTTAGTTTTCACACTGATTAACAACAGCACATGTAGTTTTGGTCTATTCTGGTACACATATTGGAGGCTTTATGCTGATTCTGCCTTAGCTTAAGAGTGCCTTGAGAAATTTGTAAATAAATCTGCAAATGGAATAGTTTTTTAAATTGTAGTTCTAGTTCCTAAAAGCTAACCTATAGTGCAATTTCTTAACTGCTCTTTTAGAAAAATAACTGTATTTCTCTCTGTCAGAGTAAGAAGCTACGTGTGTGCTGTGATTGAGGAATGATGAAATACTTTTGTGCCTACAAATAATTCTGAATGCTCTATTTCTCACTTCTTTGAGGGAGGAACTCAAGACTATTTTTAACAATCACTCTTATAAATACTGTTTAAAAAGAGGAATCAGTTTTGCCATCATTAACCATCAACACATTAGCAACACCTAAGGAATAAAACTCGGAAAGTGTTGGAAAGGGACAGCTCTGTCAAATGGAGCCCTACAGTAAAGATCAGCCAAAATGTTCTGTGGGAACCATATATGGATTTTAAAAAAAGCAAAAAGAAAAGAAAAGAAAAGAAAAACTGGGGCTAGGAGGAGGGAGGAAAGAATGAAGGGAATGCATTTATATCTTCATGAGAGTATATTTTACCAATGTCTTAATTAAAACAGAAGTTTTACACCTGAAATCTACGTAGCATTACTAACAATTGTCACCCCAATAAACTTTAATTAAAAAAAAAGTTTTATGTACAGTATATTTAATTATTCAGTGTCTTTAATATCTTGAAGATTTTTGAGATTTTCTAAAAACAAATATTTCTTAAAAGTGTGAAAGGACTCTATATGATAAACTTGCCTTTTGCCTACCTTCAGTAGGTCAAGAATATGTATGCATACATATTGGTATGCATGTTCTGTGTAACTCCCTCCCTTGAATAATAAGCCATATGTCTTGCTCATGCATGTATGTGCAGCTACAAAATTTTCTTGTGAATTATTTGAACTACCTATGAAAACAAGCCCAAGTGTCGAAAGTTTTCGTTTCTTATGTTCATAGGAAATCTAATTTCAAGAAGAGCTAATTGAATTTTTCCTCTTCAACTTGAGGGAATTCAAGCATACCCTAAAGTTCTACTAACATTCATGAACATTCAAGGTTATGTTGGAGAACCCTAAAGTTCTCCAGTGTGTGCAAGAGAAACAAATGAAAAACATGCCCTTAAAAGTTAAAGTGTGAACTCTGGTTACTTAATGCCAATAAAATTCTGAACACAAATGTAAAAGTGGCACTGCTTAGTAGTAGAAGAAACTTTAGAACTAAGTTACAATAATTTTCCTAAATTATCATTGAAATAAAACAAACAAAAAAATGCAATTGAAATTATGGACCTCCAAGTTTACTTGGGTGAGAGTTGACGTATTCCACCCTATTGTGTCTCTAGCATAATTCAGTGCCTAGCAAGCCTGGTTCTTTCAGAGAATGATGGTCAATGACCTTCAAACTTGCCTGAAAATTCCAAATAATCAGAAGAATCAAGAGTTCTGTTGTATTCAATTGAAGGTGCTGACTTTCTGATAACCATAGTTAACTGGATTATAGATTTTAATCAGGTTAATTCAGAATATTGTCAAACTCAATGATCATTAGAAATGTCTTATGATATTACACTCCAGTGGGAGTCCAGAGAAATACTACTCTATTGAGAGCAGCAAAACCAATTCTTTCTAGACACTTATCTTTATCTTCAATTTGCTTGTATATCAATCTTGCTTAAAAATTGTTTCCTAGAATGGTTCCCCCCCCAACCTTTTGTGGTTAATTCTATCCTATGGTTTCCAAGAAATATACCACAAATCAATATATGTATTTGGCTTTTAGCATAATGGATGTACATGGATTTGGTGATGAGTTGAGTCATTCAAAGAGTTCAAATCAATATAATGTGTCTTTATTTCAGTGCCCTAATGCTCTTGTTGTTCTCACTTTCTGCTTTGACTCAATCCATGTATTCATATACTTGTGAGAATTCAGGAATTGACCATGTGATCAATGGACCACTGTGAATTGCCTAAATTCAGAAACGCACCTGCCAGCTGAGTTGTGCCATGCCTCAGCACGTTACACTCAATCTACCCCCTGCTGTCCCTTTGCTGATGAAGGATGCATCTGAACAGAGGGACTACAGGACGCTATCCTGGTTACTCCATATACCCACGACTGTAGATAGCATCAGTACTTTGTACCTAACAAAGTGGGATCCTAGCAATGCTGCTGTCATGAGTACAGGCGTCTGAGAGTTCTTCTCTTTCTCAGATCAGGAAAATATTTTAAAGCCATTTGTCTTTTCATTTTGTTTGTTTGTTTATTGCTTTTTGTTTTATATCCCACATATGAGTTAAATCATATGGTTCTTGTCCTTTTCCATTTGACTTACTTCACTTAGCATGTGTGATATCCCATTCATGTAGTCGCAAATGGCAATATTTCAGCTTTTTTTAAATGTCGGAGTAGAATTCTCATAGACATAGACAACGGTATGGCTGTTACTACAGGGGAAGGGAGACAGGGGAAGATGAAGAGAGTAAAGGGGGTCAAATATACTTGTATGGTGATGGAAGGACACTTGCAGTGAGCAAACGATGAAATATAAAGATGTTCTGTAATAAAGTTGTACACCTGAAATTTATGTAATATTATTAACCAATGTAACCCCAAAAAATGTAATTTAAAAATTCAGTTGAGTAACAGGGAACAGGGAAATAGAATTTTTATTATAAATATGTTACTTTTGTCTCTTACCAATGTGACTAAAGGTACTGAGAAAATTCTTTGCCCATATTTCAAGTCTTAGAGATCATTCTGGATAGAACTAGTTTGAATTCCTATTCTTAACTAATACCATGTACTTACTAAAGAAATTAATTTAAAGTTAAATTTTCCTCAATCTGAGAGTTTTATTTTAATAAAACTGAGTTGATGAATTCATGATTTGAAGAGCCACACATGGGTGGCAAATATCTCTAAGACATTACTTGTACATCATCATGGAGTCATTTAACTTTAATTAAAGCACAGCATTTTACTTGGAAACATTTTTATTCAAAGTACTGAAATCGTTATCTAAATTCTATATTAGTTCAATTATCCTCAGAATACCATTTGAGTCACTTGACAGAGATTGTTAGTCTACCATGTTTTCCCGAAAATAAGACCTAGCTGGACCATCAGCTCTAATGCCTCTTTTGGAGCAAAAATTAATATACGACCTGGTATTATTACATTACATTACATTACATTACATTACATTACATTACATTACATTGCATTACATTACATTACATTATATTATATTATATTATATTATATTATATACCAGGTCTTATATTATATTAAAATAAGACTGGGTCTTATATTAATTATTGCTCCAAAAGATGCATTAGAGCTGATGGTCTGGCTAAGTCTTATTTTCGGGGAAACACTGTAGCATACCTACATGAACACAAAGATTCAGGGTTAAGTTAAGGATTGTATTATTATCTTCCCTTTATCATTTCTCTACCCCTTTTCAGAGAGTAGGTTTCCAGTGATTTCAGCAGCTCCCCATTTAAAATGCAGCTTTGCACTTGGAGGAAGACACAGAAAACTGACAATTAATTGAAATAATAAAAAAAATATATATGATTGGCTTCCCATATCTCTCCCAAAGTTTACTGGGCAAATGGAATATAAGAATAAGGATGTTAATCCTAAGAGTGATAAATACTTTCATGTAATGATTTCACTATTCATATCAATGTGTGAAGACGTTATAATTTTGAAAATAAAATTATTCGAAAAGATCTTCAGAATAATACAGGGAAGGAAAACACGTCTTTATTCGTGTGGAGTGAAAATTAAGTTGTGATACAGAACAATGGCTATGTATTCTTTTGTATAGGGAGCCCCGTTTTCAGAAAACTACATTACTAACCTGCACGCATAAAACAGCCTTTAGAAATGTAAAACAGGTATCTGGATAAATATGTCAATTTTCCTTCAGAGATTCTTTATTTGAAAAGACTTATGTGGCTATGGCAATGCCCAAATGATAGTTTTGAATTCTCTGATGGTTTGGGTGGGGGAGAGGGAGGGAGGACCTGATAGAAACAATCAATTTGATTCAAAGGAATGAGCTGTAAGTTCCAGGGTTCAGTAAATTATACGACTTCACACTCCCTAGCATGTCACAGCCATAGAAATCGACCTTTCTCACCGAACTGACAGCCCTTAATTGTGAATAGGAAGCCATATTTGGACATTATTCCATCAATTGTTTATGGAATTTGATAATATGCTTATACATTAGCACTAGAACTGTCTATACTTTTACTTTTGTGAATATACATACACACTTTTAAAATATACTCACATAAAACATATGCTTTTTCAGTGATCAAGACATTTCATCCTGTCAGAAATCATCCATGTAAACGAAAATCACCAGCAATTGCAAAATCAGTTCAAAATTGTTGTTTTGAAGCTAGATGGTAGGAATAAATTCAGTGTAGACGTCCCTGAAATTGCTGGCAGCATTTTTTTCTTTTCTTTTCTGTAAGGCATTCTAATAAACCCTCAGCACATCCACAACCCACAGCAGTGTTCACGTAAGCCCACGTGCCCTTGCACAGGCTTACAACCCTGGGGAACCTGCCCAGAGACCTCTGCTGGCTAATATTTGTTAAAAATGAAGAGCCTGTGAAATCGCTCTGAAAACACTGTTTTGTGGAGAGACCGCAGAGAAACCTCAAGGTTGCTGTTAAAAGAAGGGATTGCAGGAACTCTTCCTGAAACAAATGATTTCCTGCCCAAGAGGAACTGGCTGATTTCCAGAGTGCACCGAGGATGGGCAACCTCACTGCTCACTGTGGTGTGACAGCTGGGAATTCACAGTTTAAGTGCTTTCATTCAAATTCTTCTGGATTCACTTTGAAATGATTCCTAAATTTTTGAAAAAGTTCTCTGTTTTGTATGTGCTTTAGATAACTTTATAAATAAGTATCTGTGATAATGCAGCAGTTTTGGACTTTATAAACAGTTATACATAATTAGATGAATAAGTCAAAGAAGGTGATAGAAGAAAGATAAATGAGAAATGGGTGAAATTTACAAAAAATCTTTACCTTAGAGAACTTTTATTTTTTTAACAAATGATGAAAAAAATATGCTATATAATTATGTTTTAAAAAATAATCTTTTTCTTTTGTTTTTAAGAATTTTCTAATGGGAAATTTGCTTTGGGCAAGCTTTGGCATCTTGTATAAAATGTTAGGTTTCCAGGTAGAAAACATGGATTTAAATCCCAGCAATAGACACTCTTACGATTATTTTATTTTCCTGTAAAAAGGAAATAAGAATAGATTCCTAAAATAATTAAATGCATTTGAAATACATTCTATCCTACTGTGCTAAAATACAAAGTTTTTCAATAAATGCCACACACATACACATGCACAGACACATATCTAAAATGAAGACCAATAAAAGGATCAACTGGGAGACATGATATAAATGAAATATTCTAATGACATATTTCATTTTTCCTAAACAAGTCCAGTATGCATCTTAGGTTTCATTTTTATTAATGACTTGTGTAAAATTAAATACATACCGTATGTAACTGGATGCAGGTGTAATCTGTTATAATTATCAATGAATGCACATATAACTATGCTTACATACTCCTAGTGCAGTAAAATGGGAATACGTTTTCTGAGTAGTGCAGTTTAACAAGAATTTTAGCTTGGAATTTTTGGAATCACTTCAGTAATCAATAAATGATGTAAGAATATTGCTACTTTTTTTTTTTTTTTTTTTTTTTTTTTTTAACTCACACTGCCTTAGCCCTTTGCAGCTCCTTCCCGGTTTATCCATCTCTGAAGCTGCTAGAATGCTGCTGCATGTAGAGTATACCTTCTTTCTCCTTGAAATGTGTTTGACTGGCTCTGCCTTCCACCTCATCAAACCTCCTTGTTTTTTATAGACATCCTAGGGTTTGACCTGTGTCCACACACGCATTTCTGTTCCTGTCTGGTATCTTGGGTTATTGATTTAGTGAATGATCTCCATGACTTTGGTTTTGTGATTTTATTGTTTTTCTTTTCTCTTGACTGTTTTGGCCTCAGTGCCTAGATCAACAGCTGACACATCATAAAATATTTGCTGAATGAATGGTGATGATATTAATTATAAGTTTGATATTTATTAAATAATTTGGATGGGAGTTGATAAAAGTATTTAGCTAACTTTAATTTTTCAATGATTTTAGTTATAGCTGTAGCTTATAATTTGTGCTTCATAATGATCCCCAATGCATCTGTCTTCAAATGTTTGTAACTAAATTTGTGAGATTGGGGTGTGTAACAACAAAGTGAAAGAAAACATGTATACCCCAGGATAAATTATATATGTGATATGTTCTGCTACAATCTATTACCATGTCCTTTCCCCAAGTCTGTTTTTATTTTTACTCCCAATAGTCAAGCCTAGAATATTTCACATAAATGTAATGAATTTATACATTAGTCCTACTTTTCTAATCTATTTCTAAGCTTTATCACACTGCACCAAACAAACTAGAGAAAATAAGACCTGCAGTTGCCCAAATAAAGAAAACAAACATAATTTATATCAGTTAATTTTTTGATGGAGAAAATGAAGGAAAACTTGCTCCATATGGAATTGGAATGTAGCATTGAATGTTTCTCAGACCACAAAATGCTTTATTATTACTAACCTTAGTAGTTGTGATGTCTTTTAATTTTTATTCATGTCTTAGTCAATATAAAGGAGCAAAATGGAGCCAGTTCTTTTTCTGGGCTATAACATATCATAAGGCAATTATTCATAGTTAAAATAAAATCAAGCTAAGTGCTGAAGCTAACAGTCTACCTGCTAAATTTTCCCCATAACCCTGAAAATAGCATTATAGATAAAACTAATATCAATTAATATAGTGATATTCTTAAAGTCCTCAGAACCTTCTAAATTCTGTAATATTATTTCCCATATGACTTGGATCACCATAGACATAATACTGTTGGATAAATTATGTTTGCCAAACACAAATATATTGTTGGTGGTAAAAACATAAATTCATTCTTCTAATTCAGTATTTCTCTTTGGCTTTCACATGCTACTTGCTTATTTTTGTGGAGAGGACAAATTATATTGGTCATGCTGAGGCTATTTCTAATCCTGCCGAGTACTCCTCTGAGTGTTCTCAGCATGGGACTGGACTTCCACCAGTCCAGTCTTTCACTAGAAGGTGAATTGTTCCTGGCTTAGCCCTGCCACTCACGGAACATTTTATTGACATCATAATAGTTCTTGCAGGATCTCTTGAGGCTGTTCCATTTAATCTGACTGGTGGTGAAATAACACATATCCACACTGCCATCAAATTGGCTTTGTGCTTTTTCAAAAATAAATGTCGGTAGAAAGATGTGTTTTTCGTACGAGAAATGGCTACTGATATCTTATCTAGGGTACAGGTCTTTCTGACATTGTAAAACATCAATAGGATTTGATGAAGTCTGTGCCCATTCATCCTCATCAGAGTATTCTTTCAGTTCCATTTTTTTTAAAATATGTAGTTGGAATTGGTTACAAAGGGCTGTAATTTGAAAAAAAAAAATAAAATCCTGAAAATTTGGAAAGCTATTATATATTTTCCATGTTTTTATTTTTTTCTTTTAGATTATTTGATAACAACTTGTAAAAAATATAAAACATTTCTGAATAGGTACAGACTGAACATACCAAATTGAAAACACAGTCTCCTGGATGTCATTCTAGTATTTCTATTTGACAGTCTGAATACAGCATATATCTCTTTGTAGCGTTAGTTCGGCTTCATGGTTTTGAGTATAAAAATCTACACTAACTAATCAATTACTGTCAGTTGTCAGAATATTTTAATGATTTCTTAAGAACATCATGAAGCAGCCCAGCTTTGAACAGTGTATTCACATATCAGAAATATGCGAAATTAAAAACAAAGCAAATTCCGTTTGCTTTGAAAAAACAAGTGATAGAGTTTCACTTAATTTTTTGTTTTGAATGGTTAGCCACAGACAGATAGCTGGATGTTTTGTTTTTGGGTTTTTTTTTTTGTTTGTTTATTTTGTTTTGTTTTTGTTTTTTTCCAGGGTAAATTTAGGATCTAAAATCAAAGGTACATATTTAAAGCACTATTTTTTAAATCAATGCTTTGAATTATGGTGATGTGTTCAAACACAGCCTGGAACATTTTTTTCCAGTGGATTTCAAGGTACCATAACCTTTCTCTATTCACTCTAAGTCTGCACAACCTGAACACATATATCCATTGCTATTAAAAATGTACCTAGGAGTAAAACGGTTGGCTCACAGCATATGTTCAGCATTTTAGAAGGATACTGAAGGACACTTAGAAAAATAAGACACCTTGGGTTAATGGGAGTGAATTCATGTTGAAACATACATAGGCAAATGTAAAAACAACCTGTCTAAAAAATATAACATCCCTATCATGGACAAATGTAATGTAAAATACCTGTTCTTTGCTATATACGGAAAAGTGCTGACACTTTATACTTGGAAGTGAATTTTCCCCATATGTAAAACATATTCAGTGTTTGGAAGCACAGATAAATTTTTATTAAACTAAACTTTATTAAAATTTATGAATACTGGGAATTCAGTGACCCAGAATGCTTACCACTGAATTGCATAACCAAGCCTTAAAACAATTGTTGACGTAGGGTAAATTCACACTAAATATTGAATATATAAAAAAATAATCAGATAATTCCTATGGTTGTCTTTTGAATGAAACAACTTTTTATAGAGTAAAAGAAAATTCAACATTAACATATATTTAATGACTGAGGAATCTATTGATCACACTAGGGGAATAATTTATTAATAAAATATAGACTAATTACTCACATTTCCTGAAAAAACTAGACTAGAACTTCAGGAGAAGTGAAACTTATAGTATACTATTATTATAATTATTTACATTTTTTTAACCACTTTTTTCTTTTCCAACTATACAATTTTAGTCAAAGACTATGTTATTTCTCACTTGTATCTCTTAGAGCATGCTGTTAATTTTTAATAGAAAGCAATTTGCACATATTTGATAAATAATCATTATTCGGTGAATAAAATAGAGCTGAATGTTGTTGATATCACAAACAGTGTAGTCAAAATGAGAGCCAACTAAATAACAAAATTTCATGAACTTAATGAAAATAACAAACTAAATGGAAATCATATGTATGCTATATTTTAATATACATACATATTTGAGATTTCAAGTGCGGATGTGTGTCTTTGAGATTTGCAGAAGTGCACATTTCAGACATTTTCCCCACTTATTTGCTTGGCATCTTCAAAGAGTATACAATATTAGAAGCACAGGGATAAAAGGAGGAGTGCCTTTTGAAATGAATAATGAAATTCCCAGGTACATCATAATTTTTCTCATGTACCAAACCCATCTATTGCTAAGAGATATTCTTACTGAAAGTGTAATGAAATTCCCTGAGAATTTTTTTTCTTTTTTATACATATGCTTGCTTTGCACAACTTCTCAGAAATGTACCTAATATATAGAACAAAATCAACTTTTACTAGAGTTTGCTATTAGAATGGTGCATATCGCCATATTACTAAAAGATTTTTCCTTTGAGGGAAATCAAGTTATTTAAACTTTTTGGCAGCTATGAATCTCTTCATATAAAATTAATTTCAGAACATTTGAGGTCCTACGTCTTAACACTTAATATGTTCACTGCAATATTAATAGAACAGGAGAAATTAAAAAAGATGGCCCAATCTTTCAAAAATATTTATTTAGCACTTTATAAAAGCTACTGTGATCCACATGTCTTCTGACATAACATTTTAGATGTGAATTTCAGCTTATTATTTTACCAGGTATTTGGCTAGAGCCCCAAACTGACTGGAAACAAGTCAGAAACTAAATGTGCCTAACGATGAGTTGAGGACAGCTAACTAAATATTCTTTTTGAATTAACATTAACATCAATGATGATGCAATAATAATTCCTGGAAATGCGACTATTGAGAAAAAAAGATGTTTAGAAAGGAAATAAACAGTAGGTATAGGAGTCAATATAAGTTAAGTCATTTTAAACCAGTAGACCCTTGAAAATATAATTCTTCAAAGGATGCATACATAAAGCAAATGGCCTTCCATATTGAACAGGTCTTTAAAGGCAAGGAGATGGCTTGGATGTCCCATTGATCCATTTATTCATTCAAATTCTCATGATAGTATATCTAGTTGACTTTCTTGTTTCAATCAGTTTAATGTAAATTTGTATAGTAGGACATAGATTTTAAAATGCCAACTCATGCCTAAAATGATCAAGATTTTAAACTTACTATACTCAGAGAACAACGTCTAGAATACATTATATTAATTTTGAGGTATTTACCAATAATGATTTTCAGCCTTTCTACAACTATACTTTTTCACTCCATCTACAAAGGATAAATGTGTTCAAAGAGTTAATATCTATAAACTGTATAACCGAGTGACTGATCATTACATCCCTGAGTAATAGAACAATTGACCTTAAGTTAATATGTCATGGAAAATGTATCATTTTGGATTCATATTGGTTATTTCTTAAAATAAAATATGATTTTTCACTATTAATTGTGGAAGATATTTAATAGGGTAAATGCAATTTTGGTTTGTGTTTTATTAGTTAACAGACCTAGAAATATAATTTGAAAGGAAAACAAAACATATGGAGGAAAACCCTGGAACGTGATTGGTGTTTTTAAAGAATATTAAATAATGTTGTGATCTGACACTAAGAGACTCTTTATACTTTACGAGTATTTTTGTCTCACAGTGTGAATTAATCACTAATTGCCTTTGTGTAGTGAGTTGAAATTGGTCCTTTCTTCCTGGTCACTGCCTAAGACATCTCACCTCCCACTTCTTAAAGAGGTCGGGGTCCAGGCCCCCCCTTGAATCCTAAATGAGATTTGTCAGTCAAGCGTAGCAAAATCTAATCTCATCCAAAGAAAAGGAAGAAAACGGACCAGAAAATGATCTGATTTTCCGATTTCATGGCCAAGGTTACCCTGGGAAGTGATGAAAGTGGCATTTAAAGCCCGTAACTAAGGTGGTATGCCAAACTAAGTAGTAATAACGGATAAACCGTGTGGAAAGATATGGCTTTAACAATTTTACAGTTGCTAAGTGTGAAAATTGTAAAGTGGTCAAGCTCCAGGAATCCATGGTGGTTGGTTCAAAGAACTGGAACAATGCTCAACTAGAAAACATTCTCTGCTCCTGTAACTTAAATACTGATGAAGTCAGCGTCTGCTGTTCCAACATCAGGCCACAGGGCCAAACAGCTTCATTAGTGATGTTGGTGTCTTTTTCCCCCCTGCTCTGAATGAAAACATCGTATCACTGAGGAGACAGGTAGAAATGTACTGAGGCCTAAATCATTGCTCAACTTTTTTAAGATGAATGTCATCTATAGTGTTTTATGTTGCAGTTCCACCAGTTTGTAGGAACAAAAGAAAATTGCCAAAATATACTTACAAATACATACTTGATAAAAATGTTAGTAAAAATTTAAACATAATTTAATAACCATTAGCTTCTGATGGTCTGAATAATTGTACTATCTGCCTGTGAATACCCATGTTCTTAGATCTCTGAAATTAAAATCAGATTAATCAGCATTACATGTTACAAACATTACTGAGTAGTATAACTGATATGAATCAAAATGAGAAAGACTACTGTGGTTATTTAGTATTGACTATTAAACTGTTTTTATAGTAAATATCTCACAAAATTTTCAAAGTCAAATTAGAATGCTGTTTATGAAATGTGCCATGACGCATGCTTGACATACTGTAATAAAAAAGTAAGTGCTATATAAGACATGCACACATTCAGTAGTTAAGAAAAGTGGTGATAATTCATTATAAATAGACTCTCATAAACAGAAAGTCATGAAGAAAAATAATGTCTTGTTTATCTTGTTCTTTTTACTGTCATAGTCTTTGCTTTGATGAAGGAAAATCAATTGCTATTTAAATAGGATAAACATATATTCCATTTTCCCAGACCTATTCTCGTTTACGTTGTTTCCTCAGGGTAATTGTGAAAATAATTCCTTTCACTCTTAAAAGTAATTGGTTTGGGTAATAAATTATATGCTCATCCTACATTTGTACCACGGATGCCAAAAAAATGTGTACAAGTGGACACTTTGGTCAACATTGCTCAAGCAGTACTTTGCCATAATCAGAAGTGTCTGGACACTGATGGTAACCACTTTGAGCACCTCTTGTAATTGCAGAAGTCAAATGTGACTTGTGTTCATCTTTTGTTATAGGTATATACTGAATATTACAACTTTAATAGTTTTTCCTTTCTTAAATTGTGTATACATTTTTGACACCTTCTGTATATATAGCATGCACACATACACAGCAGTTGTCTTTTCTGAGAATAAATATAATTTGCTCTGAATCTTAGTAGGAATCTTCAAATCTTGGCTTTTTGAAAGCTTATACTTTTGCCATTGATTCATTTATGTTGCATTCATGAGAGTTCTTAAAAGTTGTTCCTTTTAATAGGAACTTAAAAGTTACTGGATCTGAGTGTCAGAAAAATAGTACTTATTTTGATCATTATAGTTTATAGAACATCTACTCAAGGCCTCAAAGTATTTTGAAGTGTTATTAAAATATTAATCAAATGAAATACCCATTTTCACATACAAAAATGGATACATATCAGCAATTTCTTACTGTTCAACATATTTTCACATGGACTTAATGTCTGAAATCCAGAGAAATCCAGAGAAATCCTCCCTATAGACTTGAAACAAAGGTTTTGAAGAATTAGCAGCTTGTGTCTATAAATAACCGTTACTTATTTTTATCATTTATCTCTCCTGATGTTGATTCAGTTCAGTAAAGCAAATAAAGCAATAATTTAATATTATTATTATTATTTATCAAATGTTCATCATCTTCAATATGCTTTGAGAAAAATTTCTAAGGATTTTTGTGTATCTGTTTTGTAAATAAATGTAAATTGTGCTTTTGGGATTTCTGGGCAGCATAGTTGAAAGACACCTTAGGGGATTATTAGCAATCTTAACAAGACGGGAACTTACTTTACTTTTTATATGTCGAAAGGAAATAGTCTTGCACATCAAAATTTCAGCATACACAAGGTTCTCTAAACTTTCACATCAGTATTTCTATGTACAGTTGAAAAAAATTTCATATATATATATACAAAAATTTATATATATACAAAATTTCATATATATATATATATATAAAATCCTGATCTAGTTTGTTAATCTCTTCTATAGCAATACATATTTGAAAATGAAGATTTAATTCAATTTTTTTGTCTTTTCTAAATTCTCTTATAAGAAAATATCAGTTTAAGAGTTGTCCTAGAGATTACAGCATGCATCCTTTCTATATTAAAGGATATTATTTACGTTAAGCTTTTTTCTAGAAAAAAGATTATCTTAGAACACTTACTACCACCAACTCTTTTCCAAACTGAATACGATTGCTACCTTTTATTTTAAATGGCTCTATATTCCAAACAACACATACTGTTGCTGTATAAATATTAATTTAAAATGTGTCATTTATTTATGTATTTTTTATTATCATTTCTGCATCTGAGTCCTTCCATCTATAACCATATTCCTGCTGCTAGAAGAATATCCTTTAGAATTTCTTAAGTCTGAGTCTATCGATGATACATTTTTCTGAATTTGTTTGTCTGAAAATCACCTTGAATATTGAGGATTTTTGGTGATTATAGAATTCTAGGTTGCCAGAATTTTCTTCTAGAACCTGAAGACATTCCATTATCTTTTCACTTCCATGGTTTCTATTGAAAATTCAGTTGTTAGTGTACTTTTTCTTATTTGAATGTAATCTGACAGTTTTCTCTGGCTGATATTCAGATTTTTGTCTTGGCTTTCTGCACTTTTACTGGGTATAAATGTCAAGAACTGTGAAAGAGCTGCTATTTTTATTCTAAAGATAATCCAGTTATCTTGCCACCATTTCATGGATGCTGGCAGAAGACAGTCTAGCTACTACTAGATTCGCGACAAAGATCTTTATTATCCACAGCACTATTTCTAGCCAGACTGCGAGAAATGAGCCAGTTCCCTGAGCCTCCATTCCCAGATAGTGATTCAGGGGTCCAGGTGATACCTGTATTTCAGGTAAGAGACCTCGAGTTGAGGGAACATGAGAGTTTATAGCTTTGCCTTTGATATATTGGAGCATGTAGAATCCTCTCTTTGCTCTAGAGAGATGCACTCATGCTGTTATCCATGGTTGTTTGCTATACAGCATCCATGTAAAGATCAGTTTAGAAAAGAGCCAATCGGTGCTTCTAAGACACGCAGAAACATGAAGTACCAGACAATAATCTCCCCAAATATATTACTTTATATTTTCTTACTTGGAATTAATAGCGTTTCTTGAATTTGTGGTTTTACACCTTTCAAGTTTGGAAATTTCTTAGCCTTTACTTTATTAAACATTACTTCTGACTCATCTTTTCTCCCTTTCTTTGACTCCAATTAGAGATACATTTGTACTTCTCGGTGTATTATCTTTGTCGCATACCTTATCTTTTACCTTTTCCATTTTTCTTTCATTCTATATTTCACTCTGGGTTTTTTTCCTTTTACTTATGTGTCAGTCCATTAACTCTTTCTTCTGTTTGTCTAATCTGCTGTTATCCCGTCCATTAAGTTCCTAATTTTGTTATGCTTTCCTATTTTTATATAAATTTTCTAAATTAAAAAAAAAACTCTTACTCTTGTATTTTTTTCATTAAACATATATTATTGTATGTAGCTCTTTAAAAATACTTACATTTATAGTTATTTAATATCCGTCTGTTAATATCAATGCTATAATATCTGCAGATCAGTTGATATTGCTTATTGTTTTACGCTGGCTAGGTTTTATTCATATTGCCTTGTCTTGTGGTCCTGGTTATTTTTGATTATGTATTATATATTCTGATTTGCAAAACTGTGTAATTATTTGACTTTAAAGATGATAATATTTTCCTCTATAGAGGATGTTTGCTTTTCACGAATGATTTGTGGTACTAGTAAACTGAGATTATCTCAATTCCTAAAAATGGAATCAGCTTTTCAGAGTCACTTTCCTGGGGTTTGTCTTTGCGCCCTAGATTCTCATCTTTTCCTAACCCTATGTGACTATCAAAAGGGCCACTTAACCTTTAAGTTTGGGGATCAAAAAATACTGCTAGAGAACGTGTCCCCAAACATCAAAGAGATAGTTTTTAGTACTTTGTTCTGCTTTTCTAGTTATTTCTAAGAGGGGAAATTGGCCTGAATTGCCTATTTTATCATAATAAAAAGAGGAAATCCAAGATTATTTTTAAAATTTGTTTTTCTCTTACACAGGGCATTGTATTTAATACAACAGTAGGGAACAACATTAACGGATTGAGAATTTCAGACTATGGAATATGTCAGAAAGCTCAGACAATGTATACTGACTGAACTTTTAATGAAGAGCTTCCCTGTCACATTTGTGTTTGTTTGTTTTTTTTTTATTACCTACTTTCTTTTGTTCTCATCACCAAAGTGACAGCAATAAAGTCCCTTTCCTTCCTCTTTTCCCCACTCACCTTTAAATCTTCGTTATTTTGTCCAATTGATATATAAGTAGCTGCAGGTAGCAAAGAAGTCCCAGGGTGTAAGAAGTCAAATATATCCCAGCATGCCTTCGTCATTGCCATCTGTTTACTCCTGTGTTTGTGAGTCAGTCTTCTCTCCCCACTCCACACAAACACCTACACAGCCCTTATTATCTCCTTTCTCTGCATTGATTCATCACACCAGGCATTTGTGAGCATCTGTTGTTACAGTTCCATGGTGGTGAATGCTATATTTAAGGTTACAGTGACACTTCCATTACAGAGCTATTGCTTCCAGTCGCATGGGGACTTATGAATGATTATTCTATTAGGGAAGAGGTTGAAATTTTCGATAAATGTATCATGCATACTGATTACTTTGCCAGTTGGGCAAAGTTGTTTTGAATTAGTAAATTTAAAAAAAAAGTGTTACCTCCTAAAAATAACATTATTTTCAGTCACTGAGAGAAACTCCATGGTTGTTGACAATAATAATGCTAACATTTTTTTTGTACAATTAGATTTTAGGGATCTTGAAGTTCATAGACATTGCAATTTGTTTTCAATATCCTGATGAGACGAAGAAAGTCAATGCTTTTCAGGTGAGTTTAGTGTCATAGATTTTCAGTTGCTAATTTTGAGCAAAATTAGAAATCTGGTATTATAAATTACTTCCAAGAATCAGTAGATAGTTGCTAAAATAACTGCAAGTATGTCTCAGTCAGGAAATAGTAAGCTGCAGAGAAAACTCAGTGTTCAAGAACAAACAAGAACAGTTACAAAAACAGATTGTTTATTTAAATCCAGAAAAAAAGTTATGTATGCAAATGCACAGTGAGCTGTATTACTTTATAAACAATACCAAGTACATTCTCCTTTTAACCACAACTCTCAATTTTTAACATAGTTTTTCCTCTTGCCTTATATTATGTCCAGAATATGTGGAAATCTTAATAGTGGGACACATAAATATTTGTGTAAATCTGTGCCCAGTATAGCTGTAATTTGATTAACAATTACATTTTCGAAGTGCCTCTACCATGCACATTCTTTTTGATATATGACAATCAGAAGAGAGCATCCCGGCACTCCCAAACTGACTGCCTCTCCATGTACACATAAAATAAAAATTAAAAGATAATAAAGTAAGTTAACTGTTTACTAAAGTATGGTTTTTTGGGACAGAGTTCATCAAATGCAGGGCCAAATCCCACTTAGATCTCATTTATTCACATATTATCTATTTCTGTTTTCAAGCTACAACTCAGAGTTGAATACTTGTGATAGAAGCCTTGTGGCTTGTGAAGGTACTGCTGAATGGAGTGTATGTGGCATTTTACAATTGACTCCTGCAGTAGATGTGTCAAATCGTCACTAATGGCCTAATATCGCTGGACCACTGTCCTATTGTTGCCAACAGGTTTTTGAATCAGACTGTGTATATTGGTCCTAGCATACGAAATCATTGGCCCCCGTATGCAAGCTTCTGTTGGATCTAAAAAGAGTGGTAGCTTGTATGTGCTGCACATGTGAATCTTTTATCACACAGAAAATCACCCAGTGCTCAAAATATTTTGCTGTTTTCATTTTCACCTTGTTCCCTATCTGCATTCACTTTGAGCTCTAGGATTTCTTTTTTTGTGTTTCCTATTTCATTCATATTCCATTATGTTACTTTTGTGAGCTAGTAGTTAAATTCTATAAACCTTTTCTCTCTCTGGATTTCTAGGTCTAAGACATGACTGATAACAATTTGCTTAATATTTGATAAGCAGTGTCCAAGCCTTGGCATCGTGTGTTGATTCCATCTTTCTGCCTTTGATATATGTCAGTCAAGATAATGATCTTTGAGTGATGGGTTACTTTGCAAAATGGAGATTCCCGTTTTGTTGGGAGTTACTAGACCTGTGGGGACTGCCATAAGCGATCCCATTTGAAACCCCATCCAGACTGTATAAGAAGGAACACAGATTGGAAACTTAGGGAAAAACAAACAAACACACACACACAAAAAACCTGAATGGCACTTTTTCCTTAAAAGTAGGAAAAAAATAAAAATATGAGGGAGAGAAGGAGTTGGGGGATGGGGTGGGAGAGAGAGAGAGACAGAGAGAGAGAGAGAGAAAAGACATTGAACGCAGGCAGTTGAAAATCCACATACAACTTTTGACTCCCCAAAAAGTTAACTACAGTCTTCCCTTGGTATCCGTGTGGGATTGTTTCCGGAACCTCTGCTGATACAAAATATGCGGATGCTCAGGTGCCTTACATAAAATGACATAGAGCAATGCATACAATCGGCTGTCCACATTCATGGATTTCCAACTATGTGCTGGAAATACTGTTTTTGATTCGTGGTTTGTTGAATCTGTGGATGCAAAACCCGGGGATTCAGAGGGCCGACTGTATATTTATTGAAAAAATCTGCATATAAGTGGATCGGTGCTGTTCAAACCCAAGTCATTCAAGTGTCAACTGTAGTTGTATTTTCATGTTGCAGGCAAAGTCATCTTTAAGGCCTTTTCCTTGTTAGAAAGTGTTCCTTTTCTCCCATTAAACAAAAGTCAGCAGCCAGACCTAACTAACACTTAACGGTGTTCAGTGTCTGACACTGAAAAAGAAAAGGATTTTTCATTAAAAAAGTGGCTGCTATGTAATTCTGGGGTGGGTATGGGGTTAGGAGGGCATGTGTTTGGAAACTCATACCATTACAGGGAGAAAAGATATAAGGAGGAAAAACACCAAGAGGGAAAACTGGATTAAGTATACTTGACTTTTTTTCTGCAACAGGGCAGTATCAGAGTCTTGGTGAAACTAGCCATGTGTTAAATAAATTCCTGCCATATTTCAGTTACTGTATGATTAGTGGTGTAGGAAGAACCTGCCCTCTTAAATTCGTGTTTTGTGTATCTTTTAAAATGTTCCTCTTTTACTATAAAAAAATAACCTGCTGTTATGCTTTTTTGTTTTACTATAGTATTTCAGATTGTCAACATATAAGTTATTTTTTAAACACTCACAGAAAAAACATCCTCTGGGCACCAAACTCAGGGGAGAATAAACAGTTCAGATAGGGGAAAAAAATGATTGCTTATTGAACTATAATGTTGCCAGTGACACAGTGAGACTAGTGTCAGATCCCATTGTTCACTGGTGTCAGATCCATTGCTCACACAATACAAGAGACAACTTGATTCTTTCGAAAATAAATAAGTTTTCATGCCCATATTTCTCCCATTTGGAAAATATACCTTTTCAAAATACTCTGCAGACTTTAAGAATATATCCTTTGGTCTATACAATGAAATATAATATTGACACATTTATTGTTGCTGCTAGCCCATTTGTGACCGTCATGATAAGCATCTCTACATTCCTGGCATTTGTTTCAGTGTGATTAACTTCATGCATGATACTGTGTTTGTCAGTTTCTATTTCCTGCCCTTAGAACATCCTTATAGAAGGATTATGGTACATAATTGCTTATTTTTTGTAAATTTTAAATTGATGAAATGCTCTCAGAACAGAATAGTCTTTCAAAAACACTTACTGGGAAAATGTATAGAGGATACCTGCAAATTTTATTGTAAAATAAGGTTCAATTATATTTGATCCATTATTTATCTTATTGTATGATTGTAAAAGAGGACAAAAGGTGGTATCATCACTAATATGATTCACAATAACAATAATAATATGATAAGGAGTGAAGTAGTAACAGAATTATTCAGGTTTTGAAAACAGAAGGCTTTCAAGAAATTTTCTTAAAAATTGAAAAGCCTAATTTATATCCTCCTTATTTCTTCAAAAACGCTCGCTGTCTGGTATCATTTAATTTGGAAGTGTTTTCCTCTGATATTGTAACATTTCTACTGATCAAATTGCAGCTGTTTTCAACCTCTTGGAACAGCAAGCAGAACGTATCATTTCCTTCATCTATTTGCAGTATAATTTTAACAGAGTACTATTGAACATGATTAGAGAAGTAAATGAAATTATGACTATATTTCTATTTGACATCTGCATAAAACAACTAAAGAAGGAGCATTTTTGTCATATCCAGAGATTATGTGTGTCTTCTTTATGACAACTGACACATAAATCCCTTATTAAGGTTTTATCTTATTGTATAATTATCTTCATATCCTTAATAAATTATATTTGAACAAATGCTTTTCTCAGTCTTTCTCTAACTCCTCCTCCTCCTTTTTCTGTTCATCTTTTAAGACTTTTAATTCTATTTTTAAGAAACTTCTAGCATGGCATATTTTACATTCTTGGATAGAGTAATGATGGAATGGAAGGAACTATGTAGGATTATACATAATTAATAACTATCACAGCTATAGTCTTATTTATTCTCCTTTCTTAGAATAAAATTGTGATCTGTGTCTAGACCCATGGAGACTTCAGTCAAGCTCTAAACATCTAGTTGGTGTGACAAAAAATGCTCTGTGGTAAAGCCATTTGTATACTTGATACTGTTTGTTCAGTATTATAAGTTAGACTTTTCTTATTCCACATTTCTACAACATGTGGTTGTGCTTAATAGCACTGTCTGTCATTTAATACACTTAATTATCTTTTGGGATAATTGAGGTCTGAATTTGTTTAAAAGTAAGTTATCCAGAAGCAGGAGTTCCCTGTCAGTTTTTCTGTCTCGTGGTTGCAAGGCTCAGAACACCTTATGATTGCTGGAATGAAAGGGGATTTAGAATGCGGATTTGAGCCACTAGAGTTCAAGCCAAAGCAGAGGCACCCGGCCTTGGGAGAGAGTCGGCGACAGGCAGCTTCCACAGCAGGTGTTTCGGGAACTTTATTTTTCTCTGCCATAGTAATCCTAACATGATTTGAACCCGTACTACTTGGCAGGTCACACTCTATTTTGCGTGCATTAATTTTTTAATTGTATCAAATCCTCAGAGAAAGATACTATTATCCTCATTTAGAACTAGAGAACTCGAGACAAGAAGAGCTCCATTTGGCCAAGTTTCCCCAGCTGGTAAACGGACAGCCAGGTTCCATGTCACTGAGTTGATATTTAGACTCAGAACCTCTTTTTCCCTCACTACATTATAATGCCTCTTTACTTCTAGTTGGTTTAGTTTTTCATCCTAATATTAAGGGAATGCCATTTAGCCTTTGTATTAGATAAAATGTCAGCTACCCTCTGTAACAAAGAAACAAAACACAGCAGCTCAACCAAGAGAGAAACTTAACTTCCCAAAGTTAGCTTTCGAGCATGGGGAGGAAGGCCACACTTCATGAGATCATAAAGGGATTCTGGCTTGCAGGAAATCTCAACAGTCCTCAATGCAGAATGTTAACAGCTGAATCTAAAGTAGTTGCCACAGCCCTCGCCATTCTTTCAGTCAGAGACAAAGAGACAAAAGAAGTCCAGAGCACTGCCTTTAGCTTTATGGGGTTATCTAAGAAGTTATAAAGGTCATTTTCTCTCATATCCAATTTTTCTGAATGTGGTCATAGAGTGCATCTATCTGAAAGTCAAACTGAGAATATAATTCCTAGTTGTGTAGCTACATGCCCAGCTAAAACTCAAGAATTCCTATCATTAAGAATGCAAAATAGATAGTATAGATCCATGGGTCAGTTGTCTGTCTCTGCTCTTGGATACAACTGTCAATAATTATTTTTACATTGCTTTCAGAAAGTCTAGAGCATGTATCTAACAGACTAGCCATTGTATTAGCCTATTCATATCAAGTAACTTCTCCTAGATGCTGTGGTGATATTTAAGGGATTAAGGGACAAGGCTCAAGGTTGTTGGAATCTGTTATAAGTAATATTTCTATATACAGGGCTATGGATTAAATTACAAAGGAAGTGGAAAGGATACATCTGAAAAGGGTTGAATATCTAAAATTTATAAAAACACTAATACACCTCAGCACCAAAAAAATCAAACAATCCAGTTAAAAATGGGCAGAGGATCTGAATAGACATTTCTCCAAAGAGGACATGCAAATGGCCAGTAGACATATTAAAATATGCTCGACATCACTAATCATCAGAGAAATGCAAATAAAAACCACCATGATATATCACTTGACACCTATCAAAATGAGCATAATCAATAAATCAACAAACATCAAGTGACGGCAAGGATGTAGAGAAAAGAGAACCCTTGTGTACTGTTGATGGGATTGCAAATTGGTGCAGCCACTATGGAAAACAACATGGAGGTTCCTCAAAAAATTAAAGACAGAATTACCTTATGACCCATCAATTCCATTTCTGGGTATTTATCCAAAGAAATCCATAACACTATTTAATATATATACCCCTAAGTTTACTGCGGCACTATTCACAATAACCAAGATATGGAAACAACCAAAATGCCCATCAGTAGATAATTGGAAAAAAAAATCGTCATACAGTTATACAATGGAGTATTACTCTGCGATTAAAAAGAATGCAATCTTAACATTTGCAACAACATGGATGGACCTAGAGGATCTTACGCTAAGTGAAATAAGTCAGACTGAGAAACACAAATACTGTATGGTCTCACATATATGTGGAATCTAAAGAACAGGATAAACGAACAAACAAAACAGAAATAGACTCATAGATACAGAAAACAAACTGATAGTTGCTATACGAGAGGGGTGTTGGGGGCTGAGTAAGAAAGGTGAAGGTATTAGGAAGTACAAATCTGTAGTTATAAAATAGTCACGGGATGTGATATACAGTATGGAAAACACAGTCAATAATATTGTAAAAATCTATGTATAGTATCAGACTTACTGGGGAAATCATATCATAAATTATATAAATGCCTAACCACTGTTCTGTATACCTGAAACTAATATAAAATAATATTGAATGGCAACTATAATTTAAAAAATACATAGTCACAGAATGTAAAATGCAGTATAGGGAATATAGTCAGTGGTATTGTAATTGCTATGTGTGGTGTCAGATGGGTAGTAGACTTGTTGGAGTTATCACTTTGTGAGGTCTCTAAATGTCTAATCACTATGTTTTATACACTTCATACTAATAATAAAAAAAGAAGGGAGTGGAAGGTGGAGAAACCTCTGATTAAATATGTGTCTGCAATCACAATATTCTATTAACATAATCAATCTTATGTTAATGAGTTAGGTCTCTACTAGTGGAAATGGAAGTGGCTTAAAGAGTGACATTCTCAATTAGAACCATAACTTTTTCTCTGAAGTTGCTATTACCAGAGCTATTTTTGTTGGGTTATATTTAATTTTTCAGTTTTTTAAAATATGAGAAGATTAGACTAAAATTTCGAAACTTTTGGTATATAGAATTAAATTATTTGGAGATATATTATAATACAGACACACACAGTATACAGAAAAAAAATGTATATCCATTTTAAGAAAGGAAAAAAAACTATACTAAAATTGTAATACTCAGTATATACCTATAACAAAAGATAAATACAAGTCACGTTTTACTTCTGCAATTACAAGAGGTGCTCAAAGTGTTTACCATCTGCATAATTTTAATACATTTTTTTACTTTCTTAAAATGTGTATAAAATTTTTTGGCATCCTCGATATATATACATATATATATATATATATATATATATATATATATGTATACACGTGTATATACGTATATATATATGTGTGTGTGTGTGTGTGTGTATAAATCTATATCTATATCAGCTATATATCTATCTATCTATCTGACTACACCTTAGAGTTTTCTTGTGATTTACTTCTTTGTTCTACTTCTTGCCTTGTAAATTTTTGTTTGTTCAGAAATGAGGAAACTAAATGGCTAGTTGAACAACAGTGGTTCAAGTCAGGTCATCCTGGCAAATAAAACTCTTCTTCTTGTGGAGATATTATTTTATTTTGTTAAAATAAAGGAAGTATAAGATTAGAACAGATTTATACATGCCATCCCAATGTAGATGAATGTATGTTTGTGGATGAGTTTTTTGTATGATTCTCTTATTTTTAAGGTTATTTTTTGATATTTTAAGTCTCAAATATATATTTTTGCAGGTATATATAGTAGCTGAAATTGTGCTAGTATACTTATTTTCATTTTTTTTCTGGGTATTTTATGGTTTTTTTATCTATTTTTTAACAGCTGAACTCTACCTATAACTCTAATAAATTTTATTATTTAATAAAAAATAAAAATGAAACTATTAAGGAAGAAATCAATCGACTAGACACAGAACTCTTAATATGGAAATTTCCACCCCTTTAGGTAAGATGCAGAATTATCTTTTGCTGATTGAGCCAGAAATCACTTTTGGGTGTTTAGGTATATGAAATATGTAGAAAAGTACATGAAATACGTAGAAATATATGACATATATTGTCACAAAGTATCTCCTACTTATTACATATGTATGTAGTACTACAAGAGGAAATGATGCACATTAGTTTTATTCCTTAACTTTATATAACTTTATATAACTTTATATAACTTTCCATGATAATGTTCCAATATGGATACAAGCACATGCTCAGTTGAGTTACAAAGAATCAATTGGAAAATAAGTGGTCTACATACCAGTTTCTTATAAGTAAAAATGAATTTGGTTCAGTAACTTTCTTTATTTCCACCACAGGCGAAACAAATATTCACAGTCTCTCTCGTGTGAGAGTATGTTATAATTTTTGAATCCCAAGTGTTTTACCGAAAATGTGTCCCTTTAAGTCATAGTCTGACCCAATTAGAATATGAAAATGATTAATTCTTCTACCATTTAGAGAATGTAAAACTGGGTTGTCAGTACACTAACACCATTCTATGATTTGCACCAACTTTACGTATCATTATAAATGAAGAATAAAATACTTGAAATAAAACTTTATTAATTTCAATTTTCATCATTCTTTGGGTACCATGAATTGCTGTTAAACTGAGATCTAAGTATAAAGATTTTTATAAATTTCTCCTTCCAAAACTTCTCCTAAATGATTTTTAGGTGAATTTAAATATTCTGTATTTTAGATTTCCTTTTACTCAAATTGAAAGAATGCAAGTGTTTCATTTTAATTTTTGAATTATTGCAAGCATATATACTTTAGTTGTATGTAATTTGATTCAAAATCAAATTTATTTCACCAGTATTGTTAAGATACATCTGTAGAATTCAATGAACTTTCAAAGTTTTCAGTAACATTGCTGCCTCAAAAAGCACAGTAAAATTGACTGCTCACATAACTGCTGGATTAATCTTTCTGGTGAGGGTGAGAAAATTGTGTTTTATCTCAGACAATTAGTAAAATATATATGGTTTCATGAATATAATAGCCCAAAAGGAATGTTACCGAACTCAGGTTCTGCTGTTTGCTGCTCCTGTGCCAAAGACTGAGAGACAAGTGTTGGTGGAAAGTAAAGTAGGTTTATTCAAAATGTCAGCATTCTGGGAAGATGGCAGACTTCTCTCTCAAAGGCCACCTTCCCAGTTCCTAGAACAGTCAAGGAGTTTTATAGGTATACAAGAAGCAGAAAAAGGGAAAGGGGGAGTTAGTCATGCAATTTATCTGGAAGAACGTCTTCTGGGGTCCAGTTCGTTCCGTGATGGTTATCTGCAACCTGGTCTTAGGCATGATTAATATGTCATCTGATGGATAATTGCAGTCCACAATTTCAATCTGGTTGCTGGTGTCTGGGTGGCTGAGGGCTGACTCATTTTCTTTCAAGTCAATGTTTGCAGAGTAACCATATTAACGAGGTAGGCGGGTATGCTTGTAGATTTAGAGAACACAGTTCTTAAATCAGGTAGGAGGGAAAAGAGACAGAATAAAAAAAAAAGAAAAAGAAACTAAATTGTTAAATCTTTAAAAGTACACTGTTATCCTTACAGGAATACAACTTTTATATTGTAGAATTGGGAATTTGTTTTCCTATAAGACTTTGTCAGATGCAGTGACTTCCTTGCCAGTCAGTACGGAGTCAATTACAAGAGATTTTGATGCCTGTCAGACTTCAAGGAAGTTAAATGAACTGAGAGAAATCAGATCACAGTGATAAATTGTTATCTGTATGCTTGAAAAGAGATTAGGAGAGGGCAATTTTTTGTCACAAAGTATTGTGGGGCAGATACAGAGCCAGCATTTCTAAGTAATACGAGGTATACTGTGTTACTCAACAGAAGCACAAAATAATTGATGCATTAATATACCGGTCAAATATCAAGTACATTAAAACCATGAATCATTTTGATATGCTATTGCTCTTACAGATAATACTGCTTATTAGTATTTTTAAAAGTTCTTAGAAAGCATGTTTCTCTACAAACCTTCGGTGTACTTTTTATAAACATGTTTAAAGACAAAAGAGATTTTCCTTTAAAAGTATTTTATTGTGACACAATAATACCTAAAGGAGTAACTTTAACTACCAGGTAAATAATAATATTAATTAGAATTATTGTAGTTAAATTGTATCCATGAGTAATCACCTGCCAAAGTTAGGTCTCTACTTTCAGTTCATGAGGTCACCTGGTTGATTACACACATTAAAAAATTGTAATTCCAAAATTTCCTTTTGATTTTTTTTTTTTTTTTTGTGGAGAATGTGCTTTTTATTTTTATTTATTTATTTATTTATTTAATTTATTGGGGTGACAATTGTTAGTAAAATTACATAGATTTCAGGTGTGCAATTCTGTATCACATCATGCATAAATCACACTGTGTGTTTTTAAAATATGTTTTTTTGTAGCCAATTGATGGTGGAGGCAGTGATTTAGCATCCTCTTAATGTTTTTAGAATTCTCTTAAAGTTATGTCTTGTAAAAATTAAAAAGTTTGAGTATTTTTTCCTTAAGGTATATGGACGAGAGCCCAGGTATCATGATATATAAATACATATCTAAAAGATAATGTGAGCACAAGAATAAGATTATAAATTTATCTATTGAAATTAATAGGTGTAATATGAGGACAGAGCTTGTAGCATATTACAGATATTAAAGACTTGTTCAACATTAAAACTGTTTGACCTATTACTAAAAGTACTGATGATTTGCTTTCTGGCTAATATAATCTTTGCCATATTTCATTTGTACTTCTCCTTTTGTGCGTATTTTCATGTTTTTAATAATTTTCTGTACTACCTGTTTTAATTATACATATAACTTTCAAATGAAAAATCAGCCAATTAGTTTAGTTAGATTTTTCTAGTCAAAATGCTATCTCTTTAAAATGACTCTTTAGCTATAGACCAGGTCTTGTTGACATTTTTCATAAATCCATCATATCTTTTTTTCTTTCACTGGACCTATAATTTCTCCCTCTAGTATACAACATATATTTTAATAATGCAATATTATCAGTGTTATTTAACAGCCTCAACTCAATATTAAACAGTGGAATCCTTAACATACTCCCTTGACATTTTACATGTACTGAATTTTTCTACAACCATGAAAAAGAAAATTTTAATATTTTGAACAAATTACACAATAATTAAGACTAATACATTGTCTGGTCTAAAAATTTATAATACAGTTTTGATGAGCTGAGAAATTGGATGAATATATGTAGTCTAACTAGTAAAAGTCAACAAATAAACTTGTTCCTCAGAATTAAGAAATTGAATTTACTTGGGATCCTCATTCTAGGGCATACATGTCTTCAGAATTGTTCAACCGTGGAAAAACAGCCACCCTTCTATTGTATATGTGCCTTTCTCCTCAGCACTGCATCCATCTATGTCCTAAGATTTAGTATTTGCTCTCATGTCACTATCTCTCACAGACAGACATTGAAGATCTTTAATCATGACAAGGGGAGCAGAGTAAGTTATCCAAGATTACAATGATCTCATTAACAATTAAATGATATTAGTAGATTAGAGGGAGATTCCATAGCAAATAAAAAGGAAAGAAAAGAAAACAAATCCATTATTTGATTTTAGTTCATACATATAAATTCATATTTAATAGTGTAGTTTGCCATGAACCTATATGTAGCATGCAAGATCTACACAAGAGCAAGGAAAAGCTATTTTCTGGCACTGAACAAAGTAGCGTAAGTGTGTAAATTCAGAATTTTGAAAAATTTCAAAACGCATCACAAGATAATATGAGCACATATTTTGCCTGGGTAGCCATTTGTATTGAAAGAAAAAGTAGAACTGAGTACAAATTTTTTGTTGTGTTAGAATCCATGTTAACAGATTGTCAACCATTATGGCCATTTTTCCAGGGAACATATGTATCTATTAAACATGTTTTACTGTAATTGATGCAGTATATCTCTCATTTAGAATAATCTCGATTCAAATATATGAATATTGCATCGTTAGTAGAAATATATCTCTCTGAGTCTGAGTTAACCTTTGTGATTTATCTGAGGTCATGTTTCAGATCCTTGGCAGAAAATATATCCGTAAAGTAAATAATATACATATACATGGAATAACATTGATATTTCTACTTTGTGTCACATCTTCATCTGTTTGATTACTGCAGGGTATACGAACAATCTGAATATATCAGAAGAGAAAGTTCAGAAAATTCAAATTTATAATTTGAATTTTCATTTTAAAGTTGGAAAGTATTTTTAAAAGTAATGCCCCTTTTAGCCTTTGTACACTGTTGGTGGAAATGTAAACTGGTACCATTATGGATAACAGTATGGTGGTGCCTCAAAAAATTACAATCGGAAATATCATGTAATCCAGCAGTTCCACTTCTGGGTATTTATCCAAAGGATAATGAAATCAATATCTCAAGGGATATGTTATTCTCACATTCATTGCAGCATTGTTCATTTTAGCCAAGGTATGGAAACAACCTAAGTGCCTGACACTGCATTAATAGATAAAGAAAATGTGAGACTATACACACACACACACACACACACACACACACACACACATACACACACACATACACAGAGGAATATTATTCAGCCTTTAGAATAATTAAATTGGCCATTTGTAACAACATGGATGAAACTGGAGAGCATTATGCTAAGTGAAATAAGCCAGACAAAGACAAATACTACATGGTATCACTCATTAGGTGGAATCTTAAAACAAAAACATAAACGAAAAACAAAAATGCAAACAACGTTGAACTCACAGAAACACTAGAATAGTGGTTGCCAGGGGATGAGAGAAATAGGAAGAGTTTGGTAAAAGGGAATAAACTTTCAGTTATAAGATGAATAAGGTCTGAGGACCTAATGTATAACATGGTAACTAGAGTTCATAATACTGTATTGTATAGTTGAAATGTGCTAAGAGAGATCTTAAGAGATCTCACCCCTCAGAACAGGTTAACTATGCAACTATGTGAAGTGATGGATGTGTTAATTAAGTTGATGTTAGAAGCCTTTCACAATGTATACATAGGAGTATATCAAATCATCACATTGTGCACTTTAAATATATTACAATTTTATCAATTATACCTCAGTAAAGCTGGAAAAAAGGAACAACAGCCCTTTATTTTGTTTTAGCAGTATATTATTGCAGATTAAATGAACACATGAAATTCTCTAAATTGACTTTGATTTATGTAAACAACTTTTCCCAAATGTTAATTTGTTTGTGTAAACACAATATTTTACAAATCTCAAGCATGTGGACAATATCAGTGTGAGAATATAGTTTATTAATTTCTTAAACTTTCTCTGACAGAATAATATAATGGAAAATGTGATACCTCATTGGGCATTTGAGCCATTTATGAATTATTAAGTAATTAAACATGTTTGGGCCCAGATACTATGTATGAGTTATCTTAATTTCACACCTAATTTTTCTGGAGACACCTTTAAAACACAGTAATGAAGAGTGTCAGAAGAGAACCACTCAATCTTTCCTAGCAAAACTCGTCTTTGTTGCTTGGTGGGAAAACTCTCTTGATAGTTTAATTTCAGAGTTGATATTCATAGTTTTAGGTATAATACTCTACCCCTCATCCAATAATAAAATAAATATTAGATAATATACTGTTCTCTTATAGACAATAGTATAGAAATGGCACAAACCTGAGTTCTAATTCAGATATTTTTACTTCATAGGTGTCCCTTTGCACAATGCGTTTAATCATGTCAGCCTGATTTTCCAAATATTAAAATAAAGATAATATTCATCCCACCCCGCTTCTTAAGTCACAATACAGTGATACTGTTTTATAAATTTTAAATTCTATGTTCAAGTAAAACTAATGCAAAGAAACTACTAAATGGAAACACAGTGTCACAAATAAATATAAATTTGATTTAACTTTCAATCTTTGTTAAAGCAAATGTTTGTTTAACAGCAAATTTACCAAGGATAAAGAGCATAGAAACTATCTTACCTTAGTTACTTTTACAGAGCTATTTGTCTCAGCACTGGTTTGGTACTTGGGATGAGGACCTGAATTAGAAATGTAAACCAATAATTATTTGTGAATTGTGATAAGTGCTATGAAGGAAAAGGAAAACAGGAAGAATTATTTCACGTTAAGCCACCAAGGAAGGCTCTTTGAAGAAGTGATATTTAAGGTCAGATCAGACCTCAACTATGAAGCGGAGAGATTTATTTGAACTACATAGAGGCCCATATAGACTTGGCCTCATAAAAACAAACAAACAAACAAAAAAACATTAATCCTATGAGAGAGGTAGAGGTGCCCATTGGAATTAGCTTTTACTAAATGTAAGTGAAAGTTAAAAGGTCTAAACAAATGTTATTCCCTAAATAAGTGAAATTGTTTTTCTCTCATGTGAAAGAAGCCTGGGGTACTCAGCCCAAGAATACTGTGATATCTCCTTATCTCCAGACACCTAGATCCTTTTCATTCTGCAAAGCTCTCCTGCATGTATAGCTTTCATTCTTAAAAAATAGTCCTGGTCTAGTCATAGGTGATCTCTGGATTGCGAATCATCAAATCTACTTTTAAGGCAGGAGGAAGGAGGAAAGGGCAAAAAGAATAGAAGGCATGCCTTCCAGTTAAGTCAGCACTCTTTAAAGCAGTTTTCTGGAAGCAACACACAACTTCTGTTTTCATCTCATAGAACTCTTGCCATCCTGATTCTACAAGGAGAGCTGATAAATGGGTATATTGTCACACCCAATATATAGATTCTGTTCCTAAGATAAAAGTAGTAAATGGTTAGTAAACAGAGAGCTGGCTGTCTTCACAATAGTATTACTATGTATTTCAATTAATAATACATGATCGAAGGCTGAGGCTTAGAGAGGCTATTTATAGAAAGTCAAATACTAAAGGAAATAATTGGGTGTCTGTCATTTAAAAATTGCCTATTCCCATTTCATCTCTCTATCGAGATAAACTATTTTCCTAATACAGCTTCTCAATTTATGCTGAATTTCTACAATTTATGCAACAATTTCTACAATTTATGCTGGATTTTTACAATGTATCCAACAATGTCTACAATCTATGCTGGGTTTCTAACTGGCTATTTAAAAGAATCCTTAATTCTATGTCAGCCACATTATTTTGTTTTATACAAACTCACACACATGCACACATACAAATTCACACTTGTTTACATACACATAACAGTGGCTCCATATTTTTTAACAGTCCAATTTTAAATTTGTGTCTTATTTTTAAAGCCCTTCATCACCATATTCAGAATCAACCATTAAATCTATGATCTGTTATACTGTTTATTTCATCTGTTTAAAGATTAGTTTTTTTTCGATTACCAGGCATATCTCTAATCCTAACAGCTTCATAAATTTTCTCTGTTTCATCCTCAGAACAGCTTGTACTAATTATGTTAATTTTTTAAAACTCTGTGACTGATTTGTTTCCTCAGCTAGAATGTAAGAAATTTGAAACCAAACTCATTTTTTTATATTACTTCTATATTCACTTGGCACCTGTCACATTAAAGAATACATAGTATTATTTTTAATTGTTGATATTTTAATTGCTTTTAATCATCTTATTTATACATATTAGTGTTGACCTTGAATATCAATGTTTCTAAATTTATGTGATGATAATGTCATTTTGAATTAGAAAATATTGCTTTATAGACTTTAGTTCATAATAACACCTACCAGAACTTTGTTTAAATAGATCAATAAGTTTCTTGGAAAAATTTTTATTACAAATACTATTATTACTATATCAATTTAATTTATCGAGTTCCAACTCGGTATATATTAATGGAGCATGGGTTATGTATGTGCATATTATAGTTCCAGTTTTACATAGACAAGATCAGTTATGTGATTCAAAGGTTGGAAAATTCTTGCCTCAACAGAGACTTGTTAAACCATGATATCTATTAATAAGCAGTTACATGCACTCACTATATATGTATCTACCATATATATAATGAAAATTATGAATAATATCTAGGCAAACAGACCAGGTACACTTATATTCAGTCTTTCTCTCTCTCTCCTTTGTTCTCTGACTCTCTATCTGAAGAATACACATAATCTGATTTGTTACATGTGTGTGTGCATGCACTGTATGAATATATATGTACACATATACATACACGTACACATAAATGTTTATGAACTTCAAAGGGAATACATTTATTGACATTGATGTTAGTATATTATGATAGTTATTTCCTAAAAACTTGATTGAGCAAAAATTATGCTTTGAAAATCTGTTTCAAATATTGGACAGATGCTTGGGGATTAGAAAGATTGCGGGTTTCTGCACATGCGCTTGTATTGTTTCCTTCTTTTCATAAACATTTTCTTAGCACCTATTATGTGTCAGATATTCTTATAGCTGCTTTTATTATGTCATATTATATGGCTGTTTTAATACAAGGAAACTATTACATTCACCAGGAAATCATGTTTGAAGTTGTGAGATGTTTTAATTGAAAATATATATTTTTTTTAAACACTAAAACCTCAGAAATCTCTTTTACAGTTACCTAAGTACTTTCCTAGACCCATCACTCGCATGGGTGTTTATCACTGACATTGTGGACAGGAGGTTAATTGTAATTGCATGGTCACCCGTACTATCCTATAAATTGAAGTAGAGTCCCTCCGCTGTGTCAAGCTCGACAGTATATTATTTCCAAGCATTAGTGCCAGGATGCTTTTTAAATCGGCTATGGAACTGGGGAAGAAGTGATTTACGTGCTCAATTGAGTGCTCTCCTCTTGCTGTTCGCCTTAGGCCACTTGCCTTCAAATAGCAGAATGTGCACAGAATTAAAAATCAGATGCAACCAAAGAAGGAAAAAATAACATGAAACAAAAGGAAATGAAAGAAATTCCTACTCTGTATATTTGTTGATACGTATGTAGTATGTAAATCACTGGGTGTCCTCAACTACTTATTTTCCTCTTGGGAATTCTTAAATTAAACATTAAAAGATGGATTTTAATGCATGAGTATCTGTACAGACTGAATTTTCTACAGAGTTTTACAAGCAACAGGGAAAACTGAAAGCTTTTATTTTTCTCTTAAGGATAAAAGGAGGCAAGAGAAGGAAGTGACTTAATGACATTTTTTTAAAGTACATAAAATGTACCTGAGTAGAATAATTAGACTCTTTAAAATAAGAGAGAATCATTTTTTTTATCTTTGCAAAAATTTGTGACAAAATTAGTGAACATTATATTTTTCTTTATCCAACTTTGGATTAATTAGGTCAAATTTGGAAGCTGCTTGTTCCTTCTGTGGTGTTTTGGCTCACAGCACCTAATATTTTATCAATGAGCAATGCTTAACTGCATCCCCTTTTTATAATTATATTTGCAAACATCCACAGGAAGATTGTCTCTCATTATGTAAGAAACGGCTTAGGAAACATTTTATGTGCTGCCATTTACTGGTCCAGTGATTTCCTTTCAATGGGAGCACACCTTAAACTTTGTTAACATAAAAAAAAATAAAAATAAAAATAAGTGAACAGATAATACCAAAACCTTGAACATTTATTTAATTAACAAAAATGTTTAAAAATAAGTATGTCCCAAACTTTATTTCCCAAAACATTCTAGTTTAGTAGATTTTTATACCAAACCATATAGGATTATTGGTTGGAAATGTAGGTCTGATTTTGAAAAGCAATGGTTCAAGTTTTTAGGGGGGCATATTCTTTCATGAAAACAAAAACAAAACCGAAAACAAAAAAATGTTGAGCTTCTACTCCTTTTCCAGAGTCGTAACTCCCTCCAAAGGTAAATACTATCCTTAAGTTATGCCTTTCTGTACTTTATGTGTATGTTGTGTGTGGGTATGTGTGCCTGTGGGTATCCAGTATATAATAATGTCTTGTTAGTTTCACAAAATTTAGGTAAGTGGAAAATATTTTATATATAAATTTACAGGTATTTTTCCCACCAACATAATTTTGTCATGATTAGAAATCTAATTGATTTAATTTCATTGCACTATAGATTGCTTCCCTTTTTTTCACTGTTGCACCCAATAGCACAATAAATACCTTAATACACAGTGCTTCTCTACAAGATGTATATAGTGGTGGAATTTAGGCAGATACAGGAGTCCCCCCCTTATCTGCTGGTTCACTTTCCATGGTTTTAGTTATACGTGGTGAGCCGTGGTCAGAAAATATTAAATGGAAAATTCCAGGAATAATTCATAAATTTTAAAATAGATGCTGCTCTATCATGATAAAAATCTCACACTAACCTACTCTATCTTGCCCGGGATATAAATCATCCCTTTGTCCAGCTTATCCATCTTGCATATGTTACCGTGCCCCTCAGTCACTCAGTAGCCATCTTGACTGTCAGATCTACTGTTGCAGTATTGCAGGGCTTGGGTTCAAGTAACTCTTATAGTAGCCTAACACTACTTTGCAATGCCTGTGTCATTCACCTCACTTCATCTCATCACATAGGCATTTTATCATCTCACATTATCACAAGAAGGAGAAAGGTGGGTACAGTATAATATTTTGAGAGAGAGAGAAAGAACTCATCCACAAAACTTACTACAATACATTGTTATAATTGTTCTATGTTACTATCAGTTACTGTCGTTAGTCTCTATGCCTCATATATAAGTAAAACTTTATTGTAGGTATGGCAAAAAATGTTGTGTGGATTGGGTTTGGTACCATTTTCAGTTTCAGATCCACTGGCAGTCTTGGCAAACATACCAGGTAGATAAGAGGGGACCACTCTACTGCCACATTTCTCTCCAAAGTGTGCTTGTTCTTAGCATTATAAACAGATTCTATTTTTACCGCTTGCTTATTACATGTCAGTAATATCAATATTTTAAATAGTTTACAGTCTGATATCTGTGAATTGGTAGGTAAAATTTATACTTTCCCAACTATAGGTAAGAATGAACATCTTTTTTATGTTTAATACCAGTAGAAAATTTTTTCTTACTCTGAAAATCCTGATAATATATTTTGGAAAATTATCATCTGGATCGATTACCTTTTTCTTATTGAAGATAAATAAGAAGATAAAAAGAATGCAAATTAGGGAGACACGGCATTTTTCTAACAAGCTGTAAGTAAGGCAGAAGAACTTTCAGTCATTTGGTGCAGTTGGTACACGGGTGATAGATCTACAAATATACAAGGTGTATTTGGAATTCCCTGCTTTCATGGAATTGTGGTAACCTGAAATCGATTTCAGAGATGACACAATTTTATTTCTCTAGCCTATTTTGAACTATTGTAGATATTTATTCTAATGAATGATGGAAACGTGCTGAGGAGAGAACTGGTTTGCCATTAACTTGTCTACTTTTAGACTACAAGATATAAATCTCTATAAAGTATAACTTTCTAATAAAACACAGGAAACAAAACTATTTTGAGTGCATTGTAATTTTCTGACATCAAATTAGAATTATAATAAATAGGTTGCTCTAATGTTTTTGTCCTTTTTGCCACTTAATTATAGCCGGTGTTAAGGAACACTAAACCCTAATTTAATGAGTGGATTCGTTCTTTCTTGCACTTTGTGGTCTTGGTGCTTAGGATAGTCATAGTGTGACCATGTATTCTGGTGTGTCTGAGACAGTTAAAGTACTCTCCCTTTTTAACATTAATAGTCCCCCCTTTTCACTCTCAACATTGTCCTGAATGAAAAAGAATATATCTATCATCAGTTGAATACTTACTATGTGCCAAGTATTGGGCTAAATAAGGGCATGGTCCTTTACAATAGTGCAATGAGCTAGATAGTAGTATACTATATTTTTATAGGAGGAAGCTGGAATTCAGAGAGGGTAATTTGCCTGGTAATTGGTCGTATCAAGTTAAGGAATTCATGCTCATCTACAGAACATCAGTGTCTAAGATGTTAGTCAGCTACCAAGAGATTTTTAAAACATCTTTGTTCAGTGCCTGAAAGAAATACATAGAACATCAGATTCTGAAAAATCTCATGGTAGTTGTTTGAAGCAAAGAATTGAAGGAATTTGATAAGCTATAACTTTGATTATTCTTATACTATTCCTACATCAGTATATTCATGGTGTATTCATGCCAGGGGGCTTCTGTTTGAGAAAATGGTGAGTCTCTGAGTTTTAGTAAGGCCATTGTATTTTTATTTCTTTATGTTTTTCATTTGTGGAAGTCTGTTATTTTAAGTGTGAACACTTTAAGGAAGAAATCACTGCTCTTTAGAGTATAGTAAATAGCTTTTCAGTGGTTCCAAAGGGTGTAGTAGGTTACTTAAATGGGCCACAGATATGTAACTGTACAGTTTAAGAGCAGGAGGAGACTTGTAGCAAACAGATTGATAACTGCTATAAACAGGAGAAAAAACAAATATGAAAATGTTCCATCCTAACATGAAAAGCTACGTATGAAGTTCATGATATGATTTAGATCTGTCTTTTTAAATTATAGTATTATCATTTCATAGCCAAGGGACAAAATAATCAAAGACTTGTGAATGAACGAATGCATGAATGAATGAAAGTAAATTATTTCTCTTTTACAGTCACAATCACAAAGGGGACTTCTAAAATAAATCACAGCATCACCTACCAAATGCCACTCCATTAATACAACAATTCCAAAAGATAGGATAGTTAATAGTCCTTAAATAGATGGAAAATTGCACAATTATCAGCTTTGAAAAATCTTCTACTTCCTTCAAATACAGGCACTCCTGAAAGAACAGGATACATACTGAAGGAGTCGATCTGGAACTTAGGAGATGACGTGGTATCACAGATATTTTTAAGAAAGAAAAACCTAACAGACCCCGCTTCACAAAACTTTTTGATGATATAGCATTGTAGAGTAGAGCAGGTATTTCTTTGAACAATTACTGTGTTTCCCCAAAAATAAGACCTAATTGAAAAATAAGCCCTAGCATGATTTTTCAGGATGACATCCCCTGAACATAAGCCCTAATGCATCTTTTGGAGCAAACCTTAATATAAGCGGTCTTATTTTCGGGGAAACATGGTAGATACTTGTAAATACAAAATTCAGGAAGCCCCTTCTTTGGTTTGTAGAAACAGCTGGTAGATCTGTCATATTTACTTATATACTTTTGCTATAAATCTGTTCTTTCCCTTGGGAAAATATTGGTGTGAGTACTTGCAAAGCTTCTTTATGGATATGGAAAATGACCAGGATTTTATTCAAAATTAAACACATTAAAATCGCATAGCTTATAAAAATGGTAAAGTGTGCTATATTGGCATCTGAAAACATTTAATGTCCTTTATCTAGAGACTATTTTATAATTATACATTGGGCTATTTCAAGCGAAATTTGGTTCCATATTTCAGTATCCCTATACTGAAATATGGCTCCAAACAGGGATGCTGTGATCTTTTAGGAACTTATAGTTTGCAGAGAAAATATAAACACAGATAATTGATTATGAAAGTTAGCAATGTGGTAAGTTATATGTAAATGTACAGACTATAGATAGCATAGGAAACATGTTTGTTAAGAGTATAAATGTGTAAGTCAAGAATAACGGTTTTATGTGTTAACAATTTGGAAGAATATATCTTTGTCTGCCTTGTCATCTCTGGCGAGGTAGACAAAGCACAGTGTCTGTGTTGCTCCCTAGTCTTTGTCTTTAGACTTTTTTCTCCTTTGATACAGTCACTTCAAAATACTTTTATCTTTTTACAGTTTTATCCATAAATATTTCAATCTCACCATTCTCAATTCTCTGTAAAAATCCCACTCCTGTTGCTTGATAGACTTCCTTCAGTATTGTGGCCAAAGATACAGTGAAATAAAAAATGTAGTGAAATCAATGTGGGAAGAACAAAGAATTTTACATTAAGTTTACAACTTTGCATGGAAGGGAAGACTAAGTTGTTTCCCTGGTTAAATGTTTTTAATTATTTATAGGCATTTTGTTGTTTGATATTTATATCTAAGCTTTCCAAAGAGTTTTTGTGGTGCTGGCTTAATAATCTTTGCTCTTGTGATATGAAAGTGGAGCTTCTACCATTTCTCCCTTTCTTTGTTCTAGGTTAGCAAAAAGACTCCTTTGAACCTGAAAACTTGCTTGTAGGCAACCTGTGTGTTCAAATCTCTTAGTCACTAGTTTTCTTTCTCTCAGGAGGTACTAGAAGAGGGGAGAAAAAAAATCAAGAGGAATGTGAAAATTCATCAAAGCTATCTGGAACGTACTTTTTATTATCTATGTAAAGCATCTTTTTCACATTGCTACCTCCTGGTTTCTGATATCTAAATAATTTCATAAACGAAAATATTGTACAGCACCAGAATTGTAGACTCTATTATTTAAAACCGCTTTTCTATTTGCATATTTGGTTATAAAATAAGGATTTTCATCACATGGAAAAACTTTCTTTCTCTCAAAATGTGGCTTTTACCCCAGCTACCAGGGCATCTTGTCATATATTATTTACAAAGGCTGAGAGCCAAAGAATTTTGGGATAACTAACCAGATCCCCTCCATTACAACAGTGAAGAGAGATGAAATATCAGGCCAAGTAAAAACATACCACTAATCTTTGTTTTCATACTTTGCTGCTTCAAAGCTCAAGCATCATGTCAGTATGACAGTGTATGATTAGGAATTATTTTACATGAAGAATCATGGGACAAAACAGAAATATTTGGAGTTGTTTTATGCAATATGTATTAGTTTTGTGGGCTCCTGGCTAGATAGATAGATAGATAGATAGATAGATAGATAGATAGATAGATGATAGATAGATAGAACTCCTGGCTAGAGACAGAGAGAGAGAAAGAAAGAGAGGTAAAGATAGATCTCTATATAAACATTTATATAAAAATATATAAATATATAAAAATATATAAATATATTAAAAAATATATAAAAATATAAAAAATATATAAAAAATATATAAAAATATATATAAAAATAAAAAATATATATATAAAATATATATATATACACACACATACACACACACATGTATACATATATATATACATGTATAATATAAAATAATGTAATATAAAAATATAGTGTAATATGTTATATTAAAATCATACTATAATGTATGATGTTATAGTAAATATACATCGCATAACATATGTATTGCATTAGTCTAACTACTGGTACTCTGTCATTCAATATTAAGAGTGGAGAAGACAGAGCATGAGAAACATAAAATCTACTAAATTGATCCCAAATTAGCAGCCACTGATATTACTTTTCCTTTATACCTTTGCCTCTTTCTGCTGATCATGCTTTTTAGATCCCTTGATACATTCTCAGTTCCCAGTGTATCACTCATAGTGAGTGAATGATTTAAAATAAAATGTGTCGTGTGAGATCACCTTATTTAGGCTATCATATCAGTTCTACTGAATCATTTTAACTACAGTGAATTGGATGAATAGGAAGTAGAAATGCAGAGTTAATGAAGAACAGATCGCATGATCTGTATTAGGAAAGCCTCAGGGGTAGGTGATGGTGGTGTGATATAAACAGTTATAAGTCAGTCATGAACTAAACCAGTGCCTGTCTGGTTCTTACACTAACTAAAAAATCTTAGGTCATTCATACATTTGCATTAAAGAGACACAAAGGTTTCCATAATGTAAATATTGGATGAACTGGATGGCACTTTAAACCTGTTCCCCACAACCACACAGCTCAGATCATATGTTGACTTTCATATGTTGATAGCTAATTTTGATGGGAGAGTCAATTTGGAAAGGGTCAAGATTGCTCTTTTAATTATATTTAAATAGAGAATTATTTTGCTTACTGGTATCAAACATAGACGAAAAGCGATGAGAAAAGTACAAGAGGGTGTTGACTTTAAGTAAGTCAGGGATATTTATTGATAATATGTACATTTATATAGTTCATTTACAATTATCAATTACCTAGAAGAATCCAGCTGACCATGGAGGAAGCAGAAAATCCCCATCCTGTAATATCTCAAAGAATTGGGAAACAAAAGAACCAAGCCTCCTTGATGCACACGTTAGAGGCAGTGTCAGGACAGGCTTCAGATTTTTCAGCACCACTTAGCAAATATCAATCAGTTAGTGAGATCTTCGACTTTTTTTTGTTGGTTTATGCTCCAAAGATGTGTGTTTGGAGAGTTATACATATTTGTTAACTAAAATGAATTTTTCAGTGAACTCTGTAATTTAAAATGAAGGGAAAAGTTAAGTTCCATAACACTTTTCAGAATCATAACCTCACAAATCAAGCTCTGGCAACTGTAAATCTGAGAAGCACAGATAGGGGGCTGAAAAGCTGCTGCTGACCTTGCTGCATGCAGGCTAGCTAGCACTTTGTGACATGTTTATGGCAGGCAATGGGAAACAGATTCTTCAGGGTGGTGGTGGAGGCTGGATTACATAAAGGAGAGGAAGGGAAATGTTTCCTTTTGCTTCCTTATTGAGCAACAATGACTCTTGAATGATCAGGACCAGAGTAGCTTAGGTTTGGCATTTCTATAGAGCTTACTTCACAAGCTCAGCTTTCTTTAATTTTGAAAGAAACTTAGACAGAAGAAAATAAATGTAAATGTTGGAAGAAAATATAGTGGGGAGTAGACTATGAAACAAAACCTTTTACACTTCTGGTCACATCTTTTGTTTTTACTCTCAAAGATAACATGGAGACTATAGTTAATGACACTATTGTTGTATAATTGAAATTTGCTAATTCTACTCTAAGAGAGTAGAATTTAAATGTTCTAGCCAAAAAAAGCAAAGTAGGCTTTAAAAAAAAAAAAAAAAAAAAAAGATGCCATAGGAAATTTTGCAGCAGCCACCGTAAAAAATAAAATCTGCCACCGAGAGAATAGTCTGAGAAGTGCAGTGAAAAGTAAGGGGCAGCTTACCCCCTATGGAAGCTCATTGGTAGGAAAGCATGTAAGGTAGATATCATTACCACTGGACAGTTAGTGTCATCAGGAGAGAACCGTGTGTTTGCTAGAGCAGAAAGGTAAAGGGAAAAATGAAAGAGATTGACGATACATGAGATATGGCTGATAAGTTTAAGGACACCAATAATAGCATAGAAGGTTTTCAGAAGTTGTGGAAATGAGGGAGATGGGATCAATAAAAGAGGGGAATGTACAGAGTTATATAGACAGGACAATTCACGAGGAAAGGGAGGTACAGTGTGATGATATGTGCAAAGCATTTATGACAAGACCTGGCATATGGTAGGTATTCAATAAATGTCAAATACTGACAATTACTATATGGATAAATATAAACAGTGGTTTACCCTGAATTCTTTTGATTTCTCACAATAAAATCATAGTGCATAGTAAAATAATTTAAAAGACTAGGCAACAATTAATTATTGAGGTACCTTTCCAAAAATTTTAGATGGTGTAACAGTTGATTCAGTTGATGCCTGCTTCTAGGCATAGATTAAGTTACGTTAAAGAAAACAAACACACCCAAAATACGTGAAAGATTCACAAGTTCTTACAAATCTTCATGTGAAATACTCCACTATAAAGAATGATTTATCACAGTTAAGAACAATTCCATTTTCAACTTTAATTTAAATGCTCAATATGTCTGAAGAATAGTTTATAAAAATAAAACTTCCTACTAATTGTGTGTTAACATAAATGAAAATTAATCAAGGATATTTAGTTGTTTCTTAGGAACAAAATTTGTAACTTCTTATTACTTTAAACTAGTGCCTTAAAATGTGGGTAGAGCAAACACACATGACACAAACCATCAAAATAAGTTCTCCCAAATGTCATATTTCCTAACCACAAATTATTCCAATTGTCCAAACCACATCATAATTTGAAGATCCCTTTTCCTGCAGGCTCAGAGTCAAATATGCATGTCATGCTTGATCACAGAACTAAAGAATCTCAGTTCTAGTAAACCATCACACATCTAGCTTTCGAAAAATCAGGTTGTTTTCCATATTTTGCCAGTAGATTAATTTGTAATGTTTGCATACAGGATATATTTGACAAACTGAGGTGTATCCATTTATGTGTCATGTTCATGATATATTGGTTAATGTTTAAATGATTCATTGCAAAATCTATATAAAATACTGCAGCCTTTATGTTTAAAATGTCTATTAATATTAATATAGTTCATGACATTTATTTCTTATACTTACTTTTTCTGTATGTTCACCTATCACTGGCAATGTCATGCATGCATGTATGTTAAATATTCTAAATAGTAACTGATGTCAATGATGGATTTAGTGCATTTTTTAATAAGAAGCTATAAGTATCATGACATAATGGCCACTTTCCAAAAAATGATTATTTCCCTGTTGATATCCATCATCATTTTTTATAAAAATGCCATTACAAACTGGAAATAATTTTACATTTTAAAAAGAAAAAAAATGAAAGTGTTCTCCAGACAATTTAAGATATTATTTAGTTCTGGCTATCTTTGAATAAAAATTGTGAAGGTACAAAGCCAGGTGACATTTGATCCAACCAAGTATGGATTTTCCTTCAGGAACTAAAAGGAAAGGTGTAGCGAGAAAGTGGGGCTGTTTCTTCCTGGGAAATAAGTTTAACAGAGCCAGATAAAGAGAATTTAAAGGATAATAGCAGGTTAGGGGATCAACCTCTCATTGAAAAGAGCTGGGACTGAATCTCAGCATTGCTCTTGAGTACTTTTTGGGAATATAACTGAATTAAATGTAAAGGAAGATGATATTATTTACCTCATAGGATTCTTGAAAGTTTTAACTGAGAAAATGAAATTGAAGTATGTCTTAATAAATTGCCTAGACCATTGAGGAAACAATAATTAGTACATAAAAAGCTAAAAGCTATGCTTTGAGTCTTTTGGTAGTATTTTTGTATCCCAAGGACACAGTCAAAGACAACAATGTCAGGAATTTTTTGTGTTGGATGTTGAGTGTGGATGGCCATCATCTCTTCTCTATGCACACTCTTCCCCAAGGAGGATTTGTTTAGTTCCAAGGCCTTAAACAATCACTCTAACCTAACTACAGCACAGACTTCTCTCCCAAACTCTGTCCTGTCCATACTTTATTCATTAAGTGATTTTTTTCATATTTATTTAAACACAAGCATCACTTTATTCAGGCAGCCTACCATGATCCCTTTCTACCTCCCATCATTGAGTATTTTCCCTGTTTCTTATTCCCATAAATCTGTATTGTAGCATCTATCAAAATTCTATCTTTTTCACCCTTATTCATACTTCTGAATAGCATTTACCTGGCACATAGCACTAAATACCCTTGGTGAAATGAATTAAGGTACATATACACATGGGACCCCGCACCGTGTGCTAGGCTGAAATATACAGGAGAAGAGAGGTACACTAGAAAAGAAGTAGTAGAGATACAAAATGTGTGACAGTTAATTGGAAAAATTGCGTTATTTTTTCAAGGATTTGGGAAATAAATAATCTTATCTAAAGTAATTTTTTTATGTAACATTTCTTGGAAACCAAAATATTAGTCTGAGGTTGTAAGGAGTGATGTTCTATGTGAATAGATTAACTGAATGCCTGGGAAATCTCATGTAAATTACTCACAGTGTCAGCTGAGATTTACAAAACTTTTCTCATAGCTTTTGAAATTAAGTTACCTCTTCATTGTAGTATAAGATATAAGTATGTACAAAATAGGGGCTATAGAGTGGAAAGGTGTAAATGATTCTAATGATTCTTATTGAGATAAGAATTGATTCTAATGAGTGTCTTATTGAGATACATATACATACAAGCACACACACAGTGTATTTTACAGCATAAGAAATACAAATTTCAGAAGTTAGTGTTTACAAACATCTGATGTACTCTCATTGGCAAAATCTTACCATTACCATTGAGATATCTTTAAGATACAAAAACTGATCATCACATAAAAATGCTTTTTTAAAACCAACATTGGTATGTTAACCTGTACATGCTTGAGAGATGTGCTTGGGGTACTATATTGAGAGGTTAAAGATCTCTCATAAAGATAATTTTTGAAGAGATGTTATTTAACTTATATCATCCCAAGCAAACAAACAACCATCCTTCTCCTGCCTCTCACAAACACATGTTTCTTTGAGTAACACATGTTAGATTGGGCTGCCATAATAACAACAACAAAGAAAAAAACATAGATTAAGTGGTTTAAACAGCAGAAGTTTATTTTTTACAATTCTGGAGTCTGGGAAGATCAGGACCAAGGTGATGGCTGATTCAGTTCATAGTGAGGGCTCTCTTCCTATCTTGCAGACGACTGCCTTCTCACTGTGTTAACTAGGCCTTTGGCTTTTCCTCAGTGTATTGGGTGAGTGGGTCGGTAGGAAAGAGAGAGAGAAAGAGAGAGAGGTTTTTCTTTTCTTATAAGGCCACTAATCCCAGCATGAAGGCCCCAGCTTCATGACCTCATCTAATCCTAATTACCTCCCAAGGCTTCATCTCCGAATGCCATCACATTGGAGATTAGCGTTTCCACATATGAATTTTGAGGGAGACACAAACATTAGTTCACAACAAATGTTTTTCCTTCAATATCAATTTTGTAGATTTCATGGTGTAAAAATAAATGTCAGTGTGGATGGTTCATAATATAAATAAAAAAAAACAAGAAAGAAACATAAAACTTGTGGTTCTATAACATACTTACACATGCTTTCATCAGTTTGTATCACCTGTACTTTTTAGGTTAGTCATTTTGTATTATTAAAATTGTTGTCTCTTAGAAGGAAGTTTTCCCCTAAAATTGTGATATTATGTTGCATTATAAGAAAAATAATATTTCCTACATTGCTGGAAGCCCACAAAGACAAGATCATTTAACATTTAGGTTTTTTTTGTTTGTTTGTTTATTTTGTTTTGTTTTTTAATGTTTGTGGAAGAAAAAATTATCGTGCGTTAAATTTTAGACTTATAAAAGTTTATGCCTCATTGTACTAAAAAGATAAAACTTGTAAATGCTGGAAGCCTCTTAAATTTTTTAAAATTCTAATGAAATGACCATTTTAAATATGTTTATGTCAGTGCCAGACTGTTTTCAGTCTATGCCCATAGTGTGGTGACCATCTAAGTCTGGAGTGGGTGGATATTATTAAAGACTGTTATGAGATAGTTTGAGATATTTGAGGTAAACAGAAACAGGGGAAGAAGTAAAACCTAACAACAACAAAAGCTTTCCATGGCATGTGGTTCTGTGAGGTTTAGTTTCGTCTTAAAAGTGAGTTATTATCCTTTTGATAACAGTTTAATAATGTGCCTGAAAAAGTATAACATGGGAATCAGGGGACAAGAGTCTAGTCCTAAATTTCTATGTGATTTTAGGCAGATTATTTAATTCTTTGTGTCTTGATTAAATAATTAAGAGTCCTGAAATTTCTTTCTTAATTTAGAATTTTGGTAACCTTCATGAAGCCATGTACTCTCACTTAAGTGTTAGTCTGGTTTCCTCAATGAGCAAACAAAGGGGAGGGGAAGAGTTACTGCTGAACATTATGTGTTAGCATAGGATGTGCATGGATTATGTCAAACATATGACAATCATTTCTAAGGTCCTTTCCAATTCTATACTTCTGTGATTGTGAGACATAAATTTAATCTAAGTAGAATGGATAGACACAGAAGCAACTAATACTCAATGATTGGCATATTAATCAGAGTAATTATCATTTAAAGAGTTATCATATATTGAGTGCTGATTTTCAGGTAAGCACTGTGCTACACATATAAGGGTGTGTGTATTACATATTACACATTCATATGTATGTATTCCAATTAAACCATTACAAATATTCCATAAAAGAGGTACTATTTTACAGGTAAGGAATTTTGGTGTCAGTGTTGTAAATATCTTCTCTCAAGAGTCATATAGATACAATGTGATATTGCTAAGATTTGAACTCACGTCTTTGTGACCTTGAAGACTAACAAAAGAGGAGATATTGTGTGACCATATGGACTGAAATGGAGGAATAGGCACAATGGAGAACACAGTAAGCGGAAAAAGATAGTGAATTCAAGCCCTGCTGAGAGCAATCTGGATTACCTGAGATTGCATGGAATACACTTGAAATGTCCTCTACAGGACTCAACCTTGAGAATGGTTAATTAGGCAGAATGGCTGTTATCCAGGAATAAGGAAGGTAGTGCCTCAGGGCTGTCAGAGAGACAGCAGAGCAATGGTCAGAAAGCTTAGCTGTGTTACCAGATACACCCACGCTGAACTTGCAGATTCTCCACCTACTGGTTATTTATAAAATCTTAGCATGTTGCTTAGCTTTTTACCTATAAAATGGATGTAATAATACTTCTGACTTTAGTATTGTTATTATGGTAATTAAATGATCTGAATCTTTGTAGAGTTTCACTTACAGACTGGCAGTAGTGGACATGCTGAATGTATATGTCTGTTTTATTGGTATGGCTACTGTTATGTGGCTCTATGTCACGTGGTTATAAAAAAAAGGTTTGGAGAGATGGTGGCAGAATGGTATCATAAACTGACACTGAAAAGGTTTTTGCTTTAAAATATAATCTCATTTGGGTTAAGACTATAACCTTAAAGTCTAAATTTCCATATTACACAATAGATAATCTACTTTTTAATCATCCCTTGAGATCAGCCATTTAGGTTTTTGTTAATTTTTCTAGCTTCTCTTTTTCTTCCTGCTCTAGCCTCTGAAAAAAAGCCAAGACCCATTCTCAATTTGAAGTTTATATTGCCAGATAGCTAGGACATAAAAATAAACCCTGGAGATGATTGCATAATTCTATAACAGTGACCATATTAAACTAGGAAGAAAAAAACATGTGAGCTAAACGTATACAAATAAAAATAATGTAATACACGATGCTATATGAAATGTATTTGAGAGGTTTTAAAGATAAGGTACGTTATTAAAAGACAGTCTTTACCACATTATTTTGGTTGTGAATTTCCCATTTTGTAAATAAAAAATTACACTCCTAAATGCTGACATCTGAAATTGTTTAATTTGAGACCCAGTAGGACACTTGCACACTAAAAATTAGGGACAAATAGATGACTGCTTTTGCCAAATGAATTAATTGTGTTAGCCAGTTTCTTTCGCTAGTTCACAGACTTTCAATTCAAAGGAACAGTACTTAAATATGGGTTAATCATAGATATGGGTAAAATGGCTTGACTCCCTTTAATTCTCAGTGTACAATTTGGAGAGAACAGGTTTAGAACAATTTTATATCCTGTGTGTTCTCTTACATTTCATTGTATGTATATTCATAATTTCAAATGCAACATATCATACACTCCAGTATACTTTCTCACAAATAGGGTTTTTAAAAAATATTTCTTTTAAGTGAAATTATAGTTTTTGAACACTTGTTACAGATAATCTCTACATCTATTTATGCTTTCTAAGATTTCCACTGTTAATATTTTAACCTCAAATTATAATCAATCTGGGCAATAATTCTCTGACTGAAATGAAGAATAAGTTTTCTTTTTGTTCTACTTGTTGATTTTAAAGGAGAAAATGTAATAATTAATGCATTTATACTACATAAAATGGTATAGTGTTTGTTTCAATATAGTACATATTTAATCTTTTCCATCATTATAAAAGGAAATATAATTTTTGTTACAGAGGCAGTATTGTCTTCTAAGTTAGCGTACTAAGATGTAATGCCCAGTGTGGTACAAGGAGAAATGGTCATAACAAAAAAACAGTGTTTTTACTTTAGCTGCCAAGGACAAGATCCTGACCCAGACCTTGCATATACTTTTTTTTTTATTAAATATTATTGGGGTGACAATGATTAGTAAAGTCACATAAGCTTCAAGTGTACAATTCTGTAATACATGATGGAAGCATATGCTTGCATAACAAGTGTTCTGTTGGATGCTTTTGTCCTTTCACGGAAATTTTATTGCATTAACTGGAACATGTTCATTTCATGATTCCTAACTGGACTTATTTTATGACCATACAGACATGAGTTAAACAAACTGGGTTTCACTACCTGATTCTAAAAGTAATGGATTCTTCAAATCAAGTACATGGACCATAAGCTTTCCTTTCAATTACAGAATAAATCATCTAGCTTAATATTTAAACTATACGTTCCACCATCAAGGCAATAAACATTCATATCATGAATGTTGTTCAGAAAAGCAAATGGATTGAACCATTGAATAATGAAGAGAAGCATTAAAGGCTGATACAACGTTAATTCATGATATCTCATGCGTATTTAATTTTTCATCATATTCAATATAAAACAAGGTGAAAAGGTCTAGATATCATCAGATTTAATCAGTTGGTACAGAAAAATCGTCCATGAGTAAGATGAGAGAAAACTCTAAGTAGTGTACTTGGATATCTTTTAATTTAGAAAAGGTAATATGTTTTATTATCAATAAACAAATGCTAAAATTTGTGTCACGGTTTTTAGTGAGTTAGCATTCATCCACAGATTTCCCCTTTTATATAATTTTCCATGGTAAATTTATTCTCAAAAAGAGAGATTTCTAGTTTTCCTCTAAACTTACAAAATAATTATAAACATTAATTTTGCTTATGAAGATATATAAGAATTATACATTTTGATAGCCAATTAAACCATGAGAATATGTTGAAAATATTTGCAAGGCATAGTGTTAATTTTTGGGTACTCTGAAAGACTTATGTACAAGTTTGTTTTTTCAGTGTTTTATAATCCAGTCATCTCCTGGATTTTTTTGGCTTTAATGCTTTCACCAGTTGAAGACATAATAAAAGTACTGGAGGATTTATCATTTAAAATTAAAAAGTCACTTAATTTGATTTAATTTAATTTCTATTTTGTGCTGTTCTACTGTACAAATTCACTGAGAACGGTATTCATCAAACATTTCATAGCTGATGTTTCCTTACTTATGAAGAATTTAAATTGTGAAAGACTGTTTAAAAGCACCATTTGTTCATAAAACCAAATTGACATAATAAAACAGTTACACATAGTGTTTGTTGGTGTCAAGATTAACTCTTGTTCAGATAGATATCTTTTGTTTGTCTCTATGAAAAAGTAAAGATAATGTATGAGAGTAGAGAAGGAACAATGCTTAATTCAAGCCCATTTTATACCAACTTTTCTCAATCTTTCAATGTATTATTTTTAATTTGGTTCATTTTAACAGTAGAAATTATCCTTGGTAACTTCCAAATCTTTATCTAATTAAAACTTTTGATGGAAAATATGTAACCAGAAATCAAAAGTGTTTTTACACATACACATACACTCTATTGCATATCCTACAAACATGACTGTAGAAGTGCATTGATCATCTAAATTGATTCACATTTGTTTCTTTGGGAGAACAACACTGCTCAGCATCTTAAGCATATATTGAAATTATAGAGATATTAGAAATATCCAGTAAAATTAAGATAAAGCTTTAAATCATCTGCAGTGATTTATTACTGTAGAGGCATCCAATCAAATTAAAATTTAAGGGGAAAAACAACCTCTGCTTTGAGAGATACCATGGATTCTATTATTTGAAATAAATATTCATCCTTACATGGAATGTAGAAGACTTTGAAGAATTGCTGAAATTATGTGGCATTTATTTTAGGGGAGATTCAGTTAGATAAATATATAATATTCAGGTAGTGATTTACAATTATCCATGGCTTATAGGCCATATGTCAATCCATTCCAAGCCAAAGTGAGTCTCATGGTTCAGTTAATGTATCTCAAATGTGTCCATGTAGCCAAAGAGGAAAAAATATATGATAACTTGTAAAACTGAAATTTATTTAGCTTAACTATTTTATCTTAAGAAGCCACATAATTTGTAGAGGAATAATTATGAAATAAACAATAATTGAATCAACATGCTTTACTTGACCATAACAAACATTCTGTCCTAGATTTTTTAATACATTGGTTATATCTACATATGTTTTCTTCAGTATATTTTAAGTATATTTTAAATTTTAAGTATATTTTCTAACTTTGTTATTAGTTATGGAGTATACAAGTTCTATCTTAGGAATAAAACAGGAAGTGATATTAGTTATAATACATTTTTACTAAATTTAGGGATATTCTGCTCTTCTAAACTCTAGAGGAGGTGGTAAGGTAATTTCTTATCCTAAATTATGGGAAGGAGATATTAGACTTGATCATTTTTTAATTGGGTATATTAATACGCAACACCATTGCTCAATTAATGAATGTCTAAATAGGTGCCAGATAGCATATAAGCAATCACCACAGATGACTAAGTTATTTAATGACATATTAGCAATGAGTAAATGTTAATTATATCTGTAGATCCAGTGTTCAGTACTCTTCATGCCACATAGGTCTAATTTATTACGTATTTTGAATGAATGAATATGTGAGGGATATGTAACTAATTAATTTTACTCTTCATTTATAAATATCATATAAGTTTTTTGAGCTCATGTCAATATTTGGTGAGCCTAAGTTAAAAATATATCTGTAGAGAGAGATTTAATGTATTTATCAGTAATATTCTTGTTCTTCTGTTATATTATTTTCTAATATTATAATTAGCTTTATTGCTTTCAGTAATTTAAACATATTCTAATTAGCCAACAATTTCAAATTCTGAAATAGGATCTTTCTCCTTTTTCTGTCAGCAAACATTCAAGAGGTGTTGCCAAATTGTAGAGTTCACAGTTTAAAATCTATTTTAATTCTATCAGTTTTTCAACCCAATACCTATTTTTTATACTGAGCAGATATTTTAAATATGAAGATAATTATGCTATCATAGTTGAATTTTAGTATAAATGTTAGTTGATATATTTTGAGTTGTAAGTTTTTTATAGCATGTTGTGTTTTTCTTAATAAACATATTTTTTAAAATAGACTAAACTATCTTATGGGGACCTCATTTTGAAAAATCTGAAGAACAAATTTGACTTAGCTTATGTCTTCTGGTAATTCACATATGACAGAACTATGGTAAAAATCCTGTTCATAGTGATTTTCTGTTATTTTTAATAAAGCATATAATTGGATAAATTCAATAACTCTTTGAAAGTTAATTACATCTTGAACACTATAGATAGCAACAGTCTGTGCATTTTTATTTTCATTTCCTTTTTTATATATGTATATTTAAAATGGTATATGCATTTTAATTCTAATGGGGAGAATTATAATATTTTAAATTACAAAAATAGTATTTTTTACATTACTTTGATTTTTAATTTTCTTGGTGTCCATACTCCTGGAGTGTTGACTTTGAATTGTAAAAATAATTCACTTAGGTATCCCACAGGTGATGCATCTTGAAGAGTAAAATATTTTGGAAACGTTAAAAGTAATTTAAGTGACAATTAAAAAAACTGTGAAAAACATTCTAAATTGTCAGTTTAACCAATTTTGTAATTTTGAGAACTTAAAAAAGTTCTTAATCAGACTATGCAGCACCCTTTCACAATTTAACAAATAAAGGCCTCTATTCATTTGAAGCGTGATGACATGCTTTTTTTCTGGTTAGATTTAAAAACTGTATTTTTATAGATGTCATTAACATCCTTGTATTTGAAGTAATAAATATGAGACCTAGAGTGTTGGTACTTTCTGCAAAACTACTAAGAGACTACAAAAGTAGCGAGTGTGGATGTAATACATATTTTTTACTTGCCTGGACTGAATATTTAAATAATTCAGGTTAAACAGCTTTTAGTAAGTTCCTGCTATGTCATTTAGACCCTAAGTACACAAATGTACTATTTACACCAATAAATACTGATGACTATGTACTCAATACAAGAGCCTATGCTACTGTATTCTCGTATGATGAAAATCAAAGGAACAGATTCCATATTCCAGAATGTGTATAGATATGAGTTGGGAACAGATGAGAATTCATACACACAAAATTATGACAAAGATTCTGTTGTCTACCATAAGGGAGTGGCTAAATAAATGGTTCAAAGTTCTAAAGGATGTGGAAGAAAAAAATACGTTATCATGGCGATCAACACAAGCATCATGGAAAAGGTGGCACTTAAAATGAGCTGGGAAACATGGATTAGAAAAGAAATTACTACAAATAGTTTCCTTCTCTCCAAAGGATTACCAGAATAGTCTTATGAAACATGTCAAAGGAGTATGCATATTTTTTCTCCTACTCCTTACCTAACTTAAGTGGACTTGTATAGTATTTGCCAAATACTCTTTAGGCAATGTACAAGGATCACGTGAAACAACTTTGCTCCAGAAGCTTCCTTTATTTTGAATGAAATGTATCAAGTTGGAATTTAGAGAAATTTTACTACTTAAATAATTATTTGTTAAATCTTGTCATAATTAAAATGCAAAAAGTCAATTTTGTTTCTTTGGATTATTACTTGTTTATTTCTTGTCTTCTCAAATATGTTGTAACTTCAATGTGTGGAGTACAACTGTTATATTCTCACCACAGTGCAAACCTACCTTGCCACAGTGCTTTATTGAAAAAATGGACTCAAAATATAATAATAATAATAATAATAATAATAATAATAATACCCATAGTATCTTCCAAATGCATTCATATTGAATCCAAATTCTTTATTGTGGACTTCGTGGACTGGAAGATTTTTTTTCCCCCCCCTGATTTACACTTCCTGTCTTTTGACCTGAAATACTTTTCCTGCAATATTCAGAGACTGATAGAGGAAGTCCATAAGTGCAGGAAATTATAAGTAGGGTGGAGATAGGGAGTGTTGCAGGGGACCACATTTGAAGGATTTCTTAAATATTTTGTGGAAACTTGTAGGCTATGCTAGCTATCATTTTGTAGTAAAATTAACTGTAATTTCCCAAAAGAGGGCTTGATCAAATGTTGTAGAGAAGTAAGTATGGCAACGACAGACATGACTGCAGTCTTAACAAAAGCAGTTTTAATTGAGTAGTTTCACTGTAGTGGAATGGTCAGTGTGTGATTTAAAATGAGGAACTAATGATGCATGTGTAAAAAATAATTTAAGAAACTATGTTCTGAAAGGGAACAAAACTGTTTGGTAGTTACAGGGAGAATTGGGATCAAGTGAGATTGGTAGTTGTGTTGTTGTTATTTGTTTTATTTTGTTTCACTTTGTTTTCATTCCAAAGTTATGGAAAATTGTATTGGGCTTATGTGAATGATTAGGTTTGCAGAAAGAGGAGAAAGAGAGAAAGGGAGAGAGAGAGAGAGAGAATGACATTAAAATGGATAGTAGACACTTGAAAAATTACTCTCAGAAAAATTACTCTCAGAGAGTGGACATGGGTTCCTAATTCAAATAAAGATATTTAAGGTAGAAAGCGTGGGTTCAAGTCTATATAGGTTTAGGGATTTAAAGGTAGGAAAATTAGAAATTTCCTATCTGATGATTTCTGTTTCCTCAGCATACAAAGGCACCCACTAGGAGTTACAAAGGAACAGTGCTTATAAGAAGTTAGAAGGAAGAGGAGAAACTACATACCATATTTCCCCCAAAATAAGACCTATCTGGCCCATCAGCTCTGAGTCTTTTGGAGCAAAAATTAATATAAGACCCAGTCTTATTTTAATATAATACACTGGGTCTTATAATATAATATAATATAATATAATATAATATAATATAATATAATATACATTGCAATATAATATAATACCAGGGATATAATAAATATAATATAATTTAATGTAATATAATATAATATAATATAATACCGGGTCTTATATAATATAAGACTGTGTCTTATATTAATTTTTGCTACAAGAGACACATTAGAGCTGATAGTCTGTCTAGGTCTTATTTTCGGGGAAACACGGTAATACTCATGTTGCTGTTGGGAACTGAAATTAACTAGGGAAATAATACTAAGATTGTCTAGTAGCATTACATGTCCCATTTGGATTTGGGGCCATGATTTGAAGGCAGTGAATAATTATGGTTTTGTGATATTTTTCTTGGACACTATTGAGCCCACAGTTTTCCTCTCTATACCTCCGTTTGGATTTCTTCAGCTACTTCAAATTAAATAAAAATTTAAACATAATCATTATCTTCCCCCAAATACATTTCATATCTAGTGTTTTCTATCTGAGAAAATAGTGCCGGTATTTCCTGTTTAAGCCTGTAATTTAAGCCAAACACCTTAGAGTCCTTCTTAGGATTTCCCACTCACTCATCTGACCCATTAAATATATCATGAAAACCTGTTGATTTTACCTTACACTTATCTGCTGAATTCACCTTCTCTTTCTGTCACCATTGGAACCACTCTTGTCATGCAACAGACTGTTTCTGGACCAATTCAACTGAAACGAAAGGCCAATGACCTCCATCCATGCTCCTTTCCAATTGCTTACCCATGCTACTGTGAGATGATCTCTTCAACACCGTTCTGATCTTATTCTTTCCTTGCTTATAACTTTGTAATGACCTCTCTTTAATCATAAATCAAAGTCCCCAATAATAAAAGCTGTAAGGTGTTTGTGACCTGGTGTCCTCTTTCTTGTTTGGCTTTATCACTACCACTCTATTCCTATTACCTCCCTGAGCAACTCTTTAGTTTTCCCCATCTCCCTATTTGGTCTTCATCTCTTTTCATCCTTCAAAAGGATTTTTCCCTCTAAGGGACTGCAGTACTCCTATTCAAACTAGATAATATTCCTGACCTACATCTCAGCAAAGATTCAGCTTCCTTAGGAAAGTCTTCTTTACATTCCAGCCTAAATTAGGTGTTGATGTTCACCCCCATAGCTCTTTTTCTTTCCTAGCATACTCATATTTCTAATTATTTATGAAATACCTTTAAGACACGTAAAGGCAGAGCCATATCTATCTTGTGTATCTCTGTAACCAAGTACCAAGCAAAATTTCTGGCCCACCACACTTGCTGAAAGCAATTTGTTGAACTACTGAATAGAAAAACACATTTATCAAGTTTTTACTTCATTTATATTATTTCCTATTTCCAAGGTTCCCATAGAGGGTTGAACAGCAGTTTTATATAGGATATCATATAAAATTTTTAAGTTAAAAGGCACTCATTAAAAAGAAAATAAATGACTTTTGTTTCATGAATGATAAAAGAATTTCAAATATGCAAAATGTGTGGATTAGCACTTCATGTCTTTGAAGACAAATAATGTTTAAAGTGGGAATAAAAGGATAAAAGAAGAAAATCGGATAATTTAACTAAGAATGGTACTAGCTGCTACAGCAATCCTATTATAAGAAAAATAATATTTTAAATCTTCTCCTAATCATTTAACTACATGAATGTCCCTAATACTATCAAGAAGCTCTTCTTATCTTTCAAATACCTTCACATTCTCTGAATTTATAAGAGCATTAAGGCTTTACTATCGCTATAATTAGATCTAGTAAAAAAAGTACCTTCTCAGTTTTGTCGATTCCTGATTATTCCGATGATGGCAAAAAGACTTAGCATGGATTACTAAAACTCCAGGTCATTTATGGCACATGAAACCTAGCCCCAATTCATTGTCTCAAAAATTTTTATTGAAATACAAGTTTACCTTTGACTTTTAGCAAATGTTAATTGATTCATGAATAAATGTTTACACACACACACACACACACACACACACACAGGGTGCCAAAAAATGTATATACGTTTTAGAAAGAAAAAAACTATACTAAAATTGTACTACTATCTATAGATAACAAAAGATGAGTACAAGTCGTGTATATACATTCTTTTGGCAGTCCCCGATATGCATGTGTGTGTGTGTGCATGTGTGTGTGTGTACACACCACATACATATACATACACAGTGGTGCCAAAAATATATATACAAGTGGACAGTTTGGTCAATGTTACTCCAGCAATAGTTCGCCATGATCAGAAGTGTCTGGATGCTGATGGTAACTACTTTGAGCACGTCTTGTAATTGCAGAAGTCAAACGTGATTTGTATTCATCTTTTGTTATTGGTATATATATTATTACAATTTTAATATGGTTTTCCTTTCTTAAAATGCGTATACATTTTTTGGCACCCTCTGTGTGTATACACACACACACATACACACACGCACACACAAGGAGAGAGAGAGATAATTTTAAAAATAGAAATAATATAGATGTTTGATTAGCTTTATGTAAATAAGCCCAAAAAGTAATCAAACCATCAGTTTGGTGTCTGTCAATCTTCAGTTGGCCCACACTAGGCAATTGGAATATTGAAGTTTGACTTTATTAGCCACTAAGGAGAAATAAAAATATAAATCTCTAGCGAATGCACAGAATAAAAAAAGATTTACTTACTTAGCACTTATTTACCTGAACACCAACTTAGAAATGTTAACAAAAATATCAGAGAACATTTTCTTTATTCTTAATACTTCAGTTACAATTTTCCTGCCATGCTATTCATTCATTCATGCACTACATCACAATTTATAAACAGCTAATGGGGTCAAACACTGTGATAAACATTGTTAATGCAAAATTAAATGGAACACACTTTTCACCCTTAAAGATCATTATGATTTGTATAAGTATGACTGATACCAGAATAAATGCATATTGAATCAATGAAAAATTCTAAAATGGAGTAAAATCTAAAATAAATGTCTAAAATCCAACTCCTCCTGAAATTACTATATAATGTGGATGATACACCAGGTCATTCATGCATTCTCCCTAATCTAAGAGAATTTATAAAGCCTTTAGCAACTACTAATTAATTAATTCATTCATTTAATAACAAAATTTTGATCACCTAGTCTGTACCATACAATTCTATGAGCATAATGGAAAATGTGCATTTCTTTAATGTAAGATGTATTAATAGAGGAAATGAAAATTATAGTCAAAGCACTGTTTCAGTTTTAAATACAAATAAGTATTTACCTTTCATAATATAATTTCTTATAAGCTCTTGTAGCATAAAAATCATTCAAAATATATAACATTTCAAACATGTTTAATTTAAATATTTAAAATAAATATTTGATTATCTGAATGAATAGCCTGGTATTTATGATTCAGAAGCTTATAAAAACATTGAAATTAATGCAAAGATTGTATTATGTGTAATCTGTGTATACTAGTCAAAATAATGACACTATTCACAAAACAAACACTGCATCTGTTCCAGGGAAAAGCTTAGTCTCTTATTTCTTTTGACAGTGTGCAGACCTGGGTTCTTCAAAGCCTCACCTCACAGCCAGAGCTGCAGCAAATGTCCACCTCACAGTTATACCCATGAGGAAGCTTCAACCTCTTGTGTCTGTGAAAAGGATTATTTCAGGAGGGAGTCTGATCCACCCACAATGGCATGCACAAGTAAGGAAACCCACGGATATTTGGTGATGCTAACTTTCACCAGTTTGAAGAAAGAGCATGGAGGAGCCTGTTCCATTCTATTACCATTTCCCCTAAAACAGGCATAATGGTTTAATCTTCTAATATAGTTTTTCACCACATTTCAATCTTCTTGAGTAAGCATTGAAACATTTGAGGCTCTTTTATCACTCACTCTGAGAAGCATCCATTTTCCCTAATTTCAAATTCAACATCTGAGACACAGGCATAGAACTTTTCCTTTAATTTTCTGTTTTCTATTAGTGTTAATAGTAGCCAAACATGACTTTGATCAATCCATTTCCCTGTTCATGGTAAGTTTTCTTCTTCTTCCTCCAACCCAGCTGTCTGATCACATAAACATGCAGTCAATGAGACTTTCGTCTTCTTGTTCTAACTTGCCCCACTAAGCTGCAAAGACCAATGGGAAGGTCATTTATAAAAGAAGATGGTAAACACTTACAAGAACATGGAGAACTGGGGGTTGGCAAATCAGATTGAGTCAAATATAAAACCAATATTTTAGCTAAGATTTTCAAGCAGTTGTCATGTTTCTTATGAGTGAGTGTCCTTATCTATTATTAATTAACTAATCAAATAATTGTATAATTAGAGTGATGAATGTTAAACACCTAATTCCAACATTTCCAGTAGATGCATTAACCTCCAGTAATGCTTTTGATGATTTTGTTTTTCTAGTGATCCGCATATTTCTGGGAAGGAAACAAATCTATATATTTGTTTGATGACAGTACTTTCATACTTTTTGCACATCTGTGGTCCCTATAGCAAATCAAACAAAAACAGACTGAATAGCATTACATTTTCATGACCTGCCTTGTTTTACTATTTTAGATCTCATTGGTTTGTAGTTGCCCTCAATGATGATGAAAAAGTTTTTGAAATGTAGTATTCATTAGAATTAAATATAAAGACATACAGTGGCTTTAATCAAATAATTACAAACTGAAATTTTATCTGAATTTCGGTTTCTGAATTTCATAATGTCAGTGAAATATATTTTAAATCCTTAAAGCATTGGTATTGATTAGCTTTACATTGCTAAAGATCATTCTTTTATCACAAGTCTGATAATTTTATGGGTTAAGTGATTACTAATTATAAAAAGTTCCTTTTCAAATGAGTAAATCACATTATTATATACACTTTTGGGAGAATAAATTTGAATAGAGGCTATATAAACTATGATTGAATGTGGTACATTTTGGTTGCAGTGGAGATTATTTCTATTATTCAGGGCAAAAGAATGCCCAAAGAGTGCAGGGAAATGTTGGCTAGACAATAGAGTGATAAATTAGGGAGAGAAAACTATGTCTTGAATTTCCTTTTAAATTTCATTAATTTTATAATTAATTATATATATATAATTTCTTTGAATGGTCAAGCCATCATCTTTCTCTTTGTTAGCATAACTGTGAGTCTCCATTTCTGTAAATTTATGAAGTCTGGGAATGGGGAGAGCTGGTGCTCTGGTGGCAAAGGCTGCTTAGCACTCATTTTAGGACCTCAGGCTTCATATATTCTGTCTCCAAGTATGTGAATTTCTAACACTGGGTCTCAAAAGAACACTAATTTGTATGCGTTTCTGAAAGAGACTATTGTGACTCATGAGGAAGCTCTTTCTAATATATAATCTGTGAGTGTGGAATGTGGGTGTTCTGTGTTTAGTTGCATTCATGCTACCCCAAATACTGCATATCAGCCCTTGAACAGATGGCTTGATTGATATTCAGATGAAAATAAAGAATTTTGCTTTCCCTTTGGCTCTTTGGAATTAAATTTATGGTTTCAACTCCATTTACTATATGTACATATATACATACATGTATGTATGTATACACATATATACATGTATGTATATATATGAAGTATACATATGTGTGTATATATATTTATATGGTTCCAATTTCTATATATATATATACATATATATATGATTCCATATATATATACATATATATATGATTCCATATATATATGTATGTATATATATAATCTGGAAACAGAATTAATATTCTTAAATCAAGGGTACTTCTCACAGCTCTACTTTGGCTCATACATCACATCTATAAGCAGGCAGTGGAATATCATTAGGTGCAAGTTAGTCTGAGCCTCTTCTTCTACTTTAGGGCTTCACTTGAATTTGAATTTCATTGTGACTTTAAAGGCATATGTTCCCTCAGTCAAATATTGAGGGGCTGTTAGTAGCAGTGTCAGGAGAAAAGGAAGAGTCAGACTTTGCTGCATTTTTGCAGATTTAGAAGAAAGGTGTTATATGTAGGCCTATTTCAGTTGGCAGGAAAAACCCTAGACGTTTGATATCTTTCTGAACTAGACATATTTCAGGTATATTTTACCTTTTTCTCAGAAGTAAGCCTGTAACCTTTTGATCTGAAATCACATTTTCTCCATCACTTTCCATTATTAAATAAGCTAAAAGTTGTAGTAAAAAATAATACTTGTATTTCCATCTTAAAATTTTTTGAACTTAAAAGTGACTGTTCTATATCGAAATGTGTGAGTTTGTACGTAAGGAAAAATTCACAGGGTTCAACCATAAATATTGCCAAGGTGGGGATTATTTTGTCAAAAATGGCAACTCTTAGGTTATGGGGTCCTTTAAGTTTAAATGACAATTTGTAAATACTAGGTGCCTTTCCTATCACTTTTAAATTTAGTCCTCAATAGTCAAGGATTAATAAATGTTATATGGAATTAATATTAACTAAAATTAATATTAATATCTATATCTAGAACAAATATTAATATTAATATGGCTAAGTAAATCATCCTATATTTGCTTAATTTATGCTTATGAACAATTCAACTATAACCACAGTCTTATTTCCTATCAGAAAATCTTTGCTAATTAAGTCTAAAACATATATAAATTTATGTTCTCTTTGAGAACGTCTGATAACATAATATTAACAACTAACAAGTTTTAACTCTAAGTGTCTGAAAATCGACTATAGGTTTTGACATTATGCAATCAATTTTTAAAAAGTACTTCATTTTTTTAGACCGAGTTTAGTTTCACAGCAAAATTCAGAAAAATGATTCGGATTTGCCATAGCTCCTGCCCCCACATATGCACAGTTTCCCCCATTATCAACATCCCTCACCAGAGTGGTACATTTATTACAGTTGATATGTAATCAACTTTAGTTCTCTTTAGTATGCTAATTGTTAGTTTCAGAAATAGTTGAAATAGTATACAAATGGATATTATTAATTATTTATTTATAAATTTGTTCTGCTGGTCCTTCAATATCTGAATACTTTCATTCTTCCTATTGTAGTTTTTTTTTAGTTATTTTTAAAATGAATTTCACATTTCCAATTAAGTAAAATTCATAATTTGCATATGAGGCAAATTATTACAGCCACCATATGAAAACAATATCAGAGTAAAATAAACTTTATTACAGATTGTTATGTGACCAACTACTTAAATTCTAGTGTTTTCTTGACATATGAGGGATGGTTTCAAATTCTGCTGGAGATTTATTAGTAGATATACCATTGATTTTGAGTTATGCTAATGCTAAGGTTTTACTTGTGCAGAATTTGTAGTCAAGAGCTGCATTGAAAAATCCTCTTTTTAGCTGTTCTCATTGCTTAATAATCCTTCATGTTTATTTCGTAAGTTTCAGGGACAACTATCAATTAGGAAGTAATTAGTTCAGTCCCAAGGAGGATTTTTTTCCTTGTGTTTGCCAAAGGACTTGCCACTTTTTAAATATATAATTTTATCTAACATTATTTTGCATATATAGTTTTAATCCATATTTATTTACGTATACCCTAAGCAAAATACTTGCTTTACTCAACTAGTGTTATAACAATTCCAAGATCAGTCATTTCTGTACAGTATAAACCCCACTATTGTCTCTATAAAACTGTAACAAGATTTTTTTAAAGATTGTTACAAAGGATGACTCTTTGATTCTCCCTATTAAAAGTTTGATTGCAAATCAATTTTTTTTTCCTCCTTTAGACTAGGTACTTGTGTAGTAAATTTTGTCATCTTAATATATGTTTTTCTCAACATATTTTTTTTTGCAAACCAGGACCCCCCTCACCTCCTCGGAATGCCATCTCAAATGTTAATGAAACTAGTGTCTTTCTGGAATGGATTCCTCCTGCTGACACTGGTGGAAGGAAAGATGTGTCATATTATATTGCATGCAAGAAGTGCAACTCCTATGCAGGTGTGTGTGATGAGTGTGGAGGTCATGTCAGGTACCTCCCCCAGCAAATCGGCCTGAAAAACACCTCTGTCATGATGGTGGACCTGCTCGCTCACACAAACTATACCTTTGAGATTGAGGCAGTGAATGGAGTGTCCGACTTGAGTCCAGGAGCCCGGCAGTATGTGGCTGTAAATGTAACCACAAATCAAGCAGGTAAGTGTGATGTCCAACCAAATCATGTACCTTAGGCCAAGCTCTGTAAGTTCCCTCCACAGCTGAGGGCTATGTTGTCTGAGATCTGTTGAGAGAATTTCTCACAAACCAGAGCATTAGAACTTGAAGTAGAATATATCTCAACATGCTTTTTTTTTTTTTTCAGTTTTAAACAAATAAGGGCTAAGCTTTCTTATCAGACACGTTCATGTATGGTGAAAAAAAGATATTTTAATTGAATTTTTTCATTAAAAATACATTTCTGGCTCAAATCCATTTTTAGCAGATATTTTTTTTATCACAAAATTACAAGCAGTGCAATCATTATAGCTCAAATCAACATTTTTTATTGTTTTGTTTACTTCTAGTTTTTTAATTTAGCATGTAATCAGGCAGGTTTTATTTCCTTGTTTGTTAATTTGTTTGTTTGGCACCACAGCTGAATTTTCCTTGCAGACTGAAAAAGCCTTCTTATAATTTCTATTATTATTATAACAAGAATGCATTAAATGAATTTTTTTTAATATATCCATTCATCAAAATTAGAATAACTATAAACTATGTACAACCATATGAAAACACATCAATCTTCCATATGAAAATCTTGGGATTATTAGGGAGTAATTATTAGGGAGCAGAGAATACAGTTGTGCTTAAACTAATTTTCCCATATTTCCCCCTCAAATACTCACTTTTATACAAATCAACACAGAAGGCTTCTTTTCTGGTAAAATAAAAACCATACATAAACTACAACTGATTTTATAATTCAACCTATTATGTGGCAATAATTATTCAAAGACTGTAAGTAATGTATAACCTGTTTTTGTCAACAAAGGTATCTGAGGTTGAGGGAGGTAATAAAAGCCAACAAGTTGTAACTTCCCTCTCTTCCCTGGTCATAATTCTCATTCAGTCTAAGGATGAAAGCTTGTCACCTTCTTAGTGCCTCAGGTAGACTTTGGTCAGTATGGATATCATTGTCCGCCATACTCAGTGAAATAGGATGTGTCTAACTGAATCGAATCAGACTTAGTTTAAGTTTCTAGGTTGTGGAATGACTGATTTACAAGAGAATGCTGTTGGTAATGAAGTCTTGGCCAAAATAATTTGAATTGTTGGATGTATCAGATAAATCACGTGGTTATCACTCAAGAGGTAGAAAATGCATGCAGTTGAGTTAATAGTGCTTCTGATTGATAAAACTGAGAGAAACATTCTAGAGTATTTTAGATTATATGAAGGTATTTGAATATTCACTAAGAATAATTCTGAACATTCTAGATGTTTTATTCATTTTGAATGCATGTTCACAGATTTTTTTTTTTTATTCCATGAGAGAAAACATTGCACATACGTATGCTATATTTCTCAGTAAATCCTTTATGTTTTTCTCCATTTGCTCCCCAACCTAAGGTAGAACTAAAAAAAGGTCTAAAGAGCTGTGTAGGAATAGTGAAAATTAAGTTTTTCTTCAGTATAGACTCAGCTATCAACAATACTAATATAAGTTGATTTTTCCATTGCCGTATCTAAATGTCACAAATATTCAGTAAATGTGAATTGCCTTTCCACATCAGAATAATGCTGGCTCTAAATGTGTGGTTTTAGGTTTCTTGTGCAACATCTTTCAACCTTACTTTGTTCTACTGTGAATCTTCCCTTAGCATATTAAAAGCATATTAACAATCACTAAGAGTTATTTTCCTTTGGGAGAACATTCTCTAGCTTGCATAACTTTAACTTCTTTGAAAGACAGAAGGATATTTCTCTGATGAACTAGATGTAGGAAATGAATGTTTAAAATGATGTGCTTAAAAAATATTTGCTCTAGTTTGTTAATTTTTTTTTTTTTGACTTGCTGGCCTGTTAAAACTGCAAAGTGTGATTTTGAGCTACCTATAAATACCTTAAATATCAAGAAAGAATAATTTTCATCCATCTGTTCAAGGCATAGTTATCATGTAAAGCAAACATTTATTCAGAGCAGACATTTTGTTGACTTTTGCTCTTTTCCAAGTTTTCAGGCTACACAAACCATAAAATCTTTGCAAACCTACCAAAATAAAAAAAAAAAAAAGAAAATCAAAATAAGGAGATGTTTTCCCCCAGTATCTGACATTCCAGACCAACTGAATCTTAATTTCCACAAACATTTAACTTCAAGTAGCTACTACAGTCTTAGATTTAATGTTAATATTGCTGGACATCGATCAAAGACTAACATTGTAGAAAGTGGGCCATAGTAGTTTTTAATGCCTCAATATCCTTTAAGCATTAAATTGAAGAAAGTAATCTGTATTATGTGTAGTTTTTATATAAAACTTCTTTCAGCAGATTTTAACTTTAGTTTCAATCTCCTCTAAGGATTGTTTTTTTGAGGAATGCATTTCCTTCTTAATTGATTTGTTTCAAATTTGTTATTTTTTTCTAGCATTTTCTTATTGATTTATATTTTGTAACATCAATGCATGTATGATTGTCTAGATTAGAAATTATATTCAGAAAATACAGGAAGAAAAAATAGTAATTTTTTCAAGATGAAGATCTTACATTAAGCTAGGTACTGGAATTGATTAGATAACTGGCTGTTCAGTCTATAAAAGAAATAATGACTTTTCTGCTGATGGTGATTAAATGATTAATTTATGGATGTTTATGCAGTATTTCAAACATTTTCCCAGCCATTATATCATTATGGAGTCTAGCACCTTGCTTTTGGGAGAAGTTATCTGAATTCAAATGATACTCTTTTGCATGTAATTAAGTCAAGTCAAAATACAAAGTTTTATGACAAGCTAAATATTAGAATTAGTTGGAATTTATGGTCATTGTGAAATACAGCAGATAGTACTGAAGCTGACAGGAAAGAACTGTAAAATTGCTGTGAGGATTTTCAAAGTGCAGAAAAATAAACACATATACAGGCTAAAAAAGTGTGAAAAAGTAATTTACATGAAAGTAAAAGAATGCTGTCTGTGAGGAAGGACAAAATGACAGGAAAATTAAATGTATGTTAATTACGTAGAGAACTTGTAACAAATAGTCAAATTGCAAAGTGGATAAAATGTGCATTATTGAACTCTTAAACTTAGAAAAGGGATAACATGCATTGAGTTTCTCCAGTTTTCTAGTTAGTTTATTTCTTTCTTATACATTTTTCAAAAAATTTACTTACGTGTGACAATCTTTCTTTGTAAAACATTATTTAGATTACTTGTGTGACAAAACTTCTGTGACAAAACTTCTGTTCTTCTGTTTAATTCTTTCGGGGTATATAACATATTTCTTCTAGATAGATGAATGCATAGATAGGGACATAGCTAGATAGATAGTGTTATAATGATACACAGTGTGAAAATTAAAAATTTCATTGAAATCAGATACTTTAAAAGTTTCGTTCTCTGCTTACAAAGTAGTGTGCATTCATCATAGTCTTTAAACAATTTAAAAAATTTTTATTTTAAAATAATTTTGCACTAGACATACTGTATCAAGAGCAAAAGTTTAAAGCTATTTTGATATACACAGACATATATTTTTATCCCAAGAAAAATGACTTCATTCTAACCAAAAAACAAAAAAGCTGATACTTTAATATGCAAAGGTACAGAATCAGAATTCCGAGCTGTAATAGACCAAATTTTAATTGTTTTGAACTAGTCTTAGATTCCTGGACTCTTTTTTTCAGAGGGCTAGTTTGATGTGACATGAGTTGCAAAATCTATCAAACATTTGGGAGGGGATATTCCAACTTCTCCCAGATAGACTATCAGAACTATCACTAAGCAAGGTAGTCCCCATGTTTTGATAGATTTTACTTCTTGTTTCTTGCAAAGATGTCTGGGAGACATGATAATGCCATTTTATCAGGTACTTTCAGTTTAAAGCCATTCATGTTGTCAACTAGCATGATGTCTCATAGGATGTTGAAATGATCAGGGCTCTGAAAGACTAAATTAGACTGTAGAGCTGGAAATTTAAAAGAATGCAGAACCATGATGGTGAAAGTAAACCATTGTTCCTGTCAAGGGGGCAACAAACTTTTTCAGATGGTCTCTTTATTGAGATGTTAAAAAAAGTTCATTGTCACTTATTAGGCAATTATTATAATAGCAATTGTAAGGGTCTTTATTGATTTTCTTCAGTGGAGAAACTATATTGGCTGTATTTGTAATCACCACCTGATTAAATGTATTATTATTTGCAAAGATTAATTTGTCTTCTAAACACACCAAACAGGTAATTTAAATCTGCAAGTGTTAATAAACCCCACGTGTTAATTCTTCCGTGTTTTTTTATAGTGGCACTAATTGCTGCATTTCCCCAGGGATACAATAAAGATTTCTGTTCACTCTTTTGGTAGGAGGGAGATGCTTTTAGTTTGACCATTACTGCAGTTGTACAGCTTTTACTTCATGGGCCTTAGAGACGAAGAGAGATTTTGTCCAGCTGCAGGGTAAACTTTCCAAATACATACCAATTATCTAGTCAAATAATCAAGGGATAGAATAGAGACATCACTGTACCAATTGTACTATTAGCTTAGGACAAAATCTCATTCATTATATGACCTCCACAGCCTCCACTCAGATCAATGTTTCTTAGTATTATTCTAGATGCACAGGAATCAGCGTTAGCTTGGATATAGTATTCAATAACCTCTGAAAGGTCTGGGCATTTACACCCCTTCCCACTGTATTAAAAAAAAGTCCAGAAATATCATTCAGAAAAGTTAAAAGGAAGATGTGGGTAGCCACTTTTCTCTGCATCAAAGGGGCTGTGGGTTAAGTAAACTAACTCAGGCCTGGGAATTGATGAGAGACTATGACTAACTAGGTCACTAAATTTTGATTTGTATTGCTCAGACCTTGATATCATTGGTGGTACAAATCAAATGGCCCATTGCTTTGGTCTCTGGATGCCAAGTACTATACTTTTTACTATTCAAATTCTGCTGTCTGTTTCAAAAGCCATGCCCACCTTCCTTCCAGTGATAAAGTGCTGCTATTTGGCCTCTGCCACATCTGAACCCTAAATAAATAAATAAATAAATCATTTCACCACAGCTTCAACTTCTGTGTTTTCAAGTATAAAGAACAGAGAAAAGAAGAAAATAAATTTTGTTTATAAAGGTGGCATTGTCCTCATCAATTTATTTCTCATCATTATGATGAAGAAGGTATCTTTTGGGGCCTTTCTGGTGGGTGGTTTCATTAATCTTGAAAAATAAATCCAATTTAACATTCCCATGACAGTATGCCATTTAATGCCTTTTTCTGCAATAAGACAGGGTAATCGCAGCATCTGAACTTTATTTAACTTAGGCCACCTTTCGATTCAGATTTTGTTCAAATTATAGAAGAAGCGTTTAGCATCTATGCCAGCTTCCTGGGGAAGCTCATTGAATCCAGAATCTCTAATCAGGCATTTATACCAGCTTTAATTAAATTACTTCTCACTCCTATGTAAGGAACACATAAAATCCATTTTCATACTTATTTCCGATGCTTCCACAAATTTCAGTTACAGAATTTGGCGAGTCTCATGTTCAAGAAGCTTCTAGTCCCCAGTATTGACCAGATAATTGTTTCCTAAAAGGATGTTGTGATCTTGAGTTCAGACGGTGTAATAGCTTTGGACAGAAAGAATATTACTTTCTTCTATCAATTCATGGACTTGGAACTGAAGACATGAGGGAACAACTTCCTCATTCAGGTGTGGAATACCTGAATCTGGTAGCATGAGAGAGTCAGTAAGGTTTAGAAATTGAGAATCTTTCGAGACGTCTGAATTCTCCTAGATAGCCACATTCCAGTGCTTAGGATTTTACTTTTTTGCCGGTCAATGTCTTCATTTTCTCAGAAAGCAAGGCAGTAAATTTGATCATCTTTGTAATTCAGGAATTCTGTGTAGTAAAACTTGGATTTTGATGCCTGGCTCTGTCATTCATTTTACTGTGAGAGGATACAAGATATTTATGGAATGGATACTGATCATCTAAATACGACTGGAGCTGAGAATTCAAACTTTGAGCTGTTTATTTTCTTCCTTAAAATTCCTTTAAATTCTGCAGTGCAGTTAGGCACAGCCATTCCTTCCCATATTTCTTGTATGTCTCATAGGTTTATAGAATAAAACAGGTGGCACTTGGTCACAAAAAATAATGCTTTCAAGAATCGCTTTTTTTGAGGTGACCACAGGTCATGAGACATATGCCACGCTCTCCCAGGCATTGTCAGGTTGTCACCCTTTCATAATAAATAGGGTCTTGCTACAAGGAAACATAGCCAGAAAAATCATTGGTCTTGTATTCCCATTTCCTGAAAAGACAGTTGACGGCACCACTTCTATTTGGGGAACATATTTTGTTTTCTTGTCTATCTTAGTTGCAAACGAAAATCTACTTTAGCTAGTTTAAACAGTAAAGACCTTTAATAAAGGATATTAGATGGCTCAGACAATCATTGAGAAGAATAGATCCAAAGATTAGAGTTTAAGTTTCCAGAAGAAATGCCCGATACTCCAATCACAATCTGGCCTGATGAAGCAAAATGTTGCCACTGCAGCTGGCTAGCAATAAATGGCACGCACTTGACTTTATTACAATTGCTACTGCCACTGGTAGCATCACTGCTTCAGAATCTCAAACTTGAAAAATCTTCAGTATTGCTACCAGCACAATCTTCATGTTTTTCTGCCATCTTCACCAGCAGAAAAGCAAAATATGAGACCTTCTAAAGAGCCTGGTTTCTTAAGTTGCCTGTTTGAATCAGTATCTTGCCTGGACAAGTCTTTTTGCTGAATCCCAAGCCAAATGCTTTTGTTCTAGCAGACAGGGAACCTGGAGATTTTTGAGTTCTGATTTCTATGTTGGCTAGAGGTTTATCACATAGGTTTTATTAATATATAAAGTCATATTCCAGTGATGGTATATTCTAATGAATTTGTTCAAATTTGAATGCAAATTTCTACATATAATTTTTAAGTAAGTTATCTCTAATATTTTGGGAAAATCTTGTTTTTAAAGTTATTGAAATTTGTCCATCCTATCTCCTCCGCCCCTCCGTACCTTCCTTCCTTCCCTCTCTCCCGTCTCTCCCCCTTCCTTCTTTCTTCCCTCCCTCCATTCCTTTTTTTTAATTATTCTTTATTTATTTATTTTTTTTTAAGGTTGAGGGTTGAATTAATAATCTGCCTCACCTCTGGGATATTACCAACTTTGACTCATTCAAAGCACTCGTCTGGTTTATATTATATATTTTCTTGTATACCATTTCTATCCCAAATCCATTTACAATTTCCCTACACTAAGAACAACCATTTTATATGTTAATTGTTTTTATTCATAAAATGTTTATTTAACATTTCATGCATATATTTTAAAATTAATGTTGTGTTTACATTAAACAAGTTCTGTCTACTATTTTTTTTTCACTATGATCCAACTGTTTTATAGATCCACCCATGTTGCGTTTGGCCATCTAATGTGCTACTTATAACTATCATATATCCACTAGACTTTACATATCAACTCAACCCAATAACAGAGATCCAAATTAGTGTATCGGTTAAAGTTCTGTACTGTGGAGCCAGACTTTCTGGTGTCCATACTATCTCTGTCACTTACTAGCTGTGTGACTTGGGTAAGTTACTTAAACCTCCCAGAACCTCAGTTTTTCCACATGTAAAATAGAAAAAAAAAATAATCGTAGTTATGACATTGATGGTTATGAAGATTAAATGAGTTAACACTGACAAAACAATTAGTGTAATGACTAACATTTAATAAGGTGTTAAATGTTAGTATAGTAGTATTTAAGAAACTTTTCAATAATGTTCCTAATAGTGTGAGTCCGTGGAAGAAACTATGGGATAAATAGGTTTTAGAGTTTATGAGTATTATATAAGCAGACCCATTGGTGAAATAAATTGAAAAGAGGAAAAACATTCAAATGCAAAAAATAATGTATAGAACCACTGATTCAACAGATAACAAAAGCAATTGCTTGAAACTTGGAGTAAACCAAGAAATTTGTTTCTAGTAGTGACTCTATCTTCAATGATTTCCTAAAGCACTGAGTTGTATAATAACATTGGAGTTCTTCAAATTTTGATAAAATATCCAGAGCGCTAACATAAAGAAACAGCAAGAGAATAACAGCATCAAAGAAGGAGCAACAAGTGGGGGACTATTTTGCATATAGAAAATAGACGCTTCATTTTCATCAAAGTATATGTGAAAAAATATGCATTTTTCTAACTATATCATTGTCATGTACAGATAGATATTAATTTGGTCAATTATTAAGGTATCTAAGGAAAAACATCTGAAGATAAATGTGTTATTTAGCTACATATCATGAATATCTCTGCATTGACCTAACACTGATGCTTCTGTCACCAGATCAGTGTTCTGATTATTTCTGCTCTTTTTTCTATCTATGAAGCTTTTAATACTGCCAACTGATGGTGTCTGTCTTCGCTGAAACTGGCATAGGTGAGGCACACATTCTGTGTTTGTTCCCATGCCTATTTGCTGTTTTGAAAACATACTTCAAAGATGAGACTCTAATCTGATGGATTTGTCCATGATTCATGACTGGTTTATTTAATGATTAGCAAATGGGGTGGAATATTTTTAGAAGCAATCATAATTCATGTTTGGTTCACTGATTTGGAATCTTGCTAGAGACTTGCTGGTTTCTAAAAAGGCACTTCAGGATCTTTCTCTTTTCTACCTGTTGTAACAATGACTGAAACAAAGACAGCTAGCGTGTTTCAGCACTGTGTGCATACTGCTGTGCGAAGAACTTTATTTACATATTCTTGTTTGATCCTAGCAATATCCTCATGACAATATTATTATTATTCCCATTTTTAGGATGAAGAAACTGAAGTTAAAAGATGTGACGTGATTTGCCCAAGGTCACAAATCTAGTAAGTGAGGGAATAGGAATCTAAACCAGGGAATTCTTACCTTGGAGCCATTATGCTCTGAATCACTAGTAAATATTGTACATTCTATTTCTTCTACCTGAAGCCTATTTTTTATATCATTGTTCTAGATAGTTTAGTCTTCAGATCTCTTAAACTGCTGCTACCTTGAAAAAGCTTTTGCTGCTCTCTAATTTGGGCATGCATCTCAAAACCCAGAGCACAAGGCACTATAACTATTTGCTCTCTTGTCTGTTTTTCTAGAATCTTTCCCTGAGGGTCACAATAGGACCTAGCCCCTATGTTTGTTAAAAAAGTTCATAAATGAATGAGTTTGATGGTTTTTCTATTATTTCAGTGTTATAATGCCAGGTATTGCTAGTAATGTTGATGTGTAATGTGTTTAAAAATATTTTTTGAATCCTTCAAATAATCCTCTGTCAAATTTTTATGTTGAGTCTTTCTTTCCTTGTTTTTTGTTTTGTTTTGTTTTGTTTTTTGTTTTTTTCATTTTTAAAGTTAAGGCTCATGACACAGAGCCCTAATTATAATTTATAGATTTCTTTCAAAATTCTGAAATATGACATTAGTATTTAAAGTTTTGCCTACTTTCTTAATCTCTCTTTTTTGGACATTCTAATCTTCACCAAAGGATTCACTGAGGATGACTGAACCCATCTGAGAGGAATTGTATATAATGATTACTGTGATATTTAAAGGAAGTGCATGGTTATTTTCTATCTTTAGTGTGATTAGTAATTACCTTCTCATGGACACTACACATGAATTTCTGATTCAGTATGTACAAGGGGAGACCTAAGAATTTGCATATTTTAACATTCACACACACAAATACATACATCCACACACGGAGTGATTCTGATGCAGGGTGTGTTTGGCCCACATTTTGAGAAAGATTATACTTGTGGGAGCTTTTAATATTTGTTTCCTATCCCTCCTCTTTAAACGGTGACAACCTTTAATCAGGTTCTCTTGGTATTACTTTTTCCAAAATCTCTCTATAAAATACCTGCTGATAGTCTGCTTTTACACCAGTGGTGATTTTGTTAATACTATTTCTTCCTAATCCGAGTACTCTGTTCTTCCCACCGCTCATCTAAAAGCTAGTTTTAAATTCTCCTCTTTTTTTGTGTCGATTCTGATTGCAAACTGATTCTCGGTTCAACAGAAACATGGTCAATGATCCTTTTTTGTGTGTGTGAATCATCAAACATTCTTGTGGCTTAGTTCAGAATCAAGGCTGCTCAGTATCTGAAGTATTCAATCATTTGTCTCATTGAAATGTATGCTATGAATTTATTTGTGTAATTATGCATGTTGTAAATTGACATGCATAAAATATTAATTAGCTTAAGACCTCACTCTTAAGTGTTGTTGCCCTTTATTACTAGTCATTGAAAACAAAGTTCTAAAAGTATTCCCAATGGCCTGGCATCATGGAAATCGCCAAAACATAATGAAAAGTTATATTTAAATCAAGTGCATGTGTGAGTTTTCTATTAGGTTCTGAAGGAAGATTACTTAGAATACTGAAACCTTTTTTATTTTATTTTTTATTTTTTTACAGCATATTGAAATGACCTGTTCTTGTGATTTTCCTTAAATTGATAGCCAGGCATTCAAACACCAAGTATTTATCCAGCACCTCCTGCATTTATTATACTCTACCGAGCATTTCGAAACACACAAAATAGTTGAAGTCATGTTCTATCATTAGAGCATTTAATTTCCCCCCTGAAGAATCAAAGAATTGAAGATTATGCCTAATAAAGTAAAACAATTGGAAAAATATTAATGACAATATGGATATTAAGTTCATCAACAAAAGCATCAAATTCATTACTTTTGTATGATGATCTGGATTGGTTTGTTGACTTCACATTATCTTTTTTTTTTATCTCTATTTTGCCTCCTTTATCATATGTACATGTCTGAAGAGGCATTTGTTCAGATCCACTTAGTCATGATATACAGTTGCATTTATTAGGAATGGATGATAAATCATTTCGTAACTGCCTCTATGTCTATTTAAATAATTATGCCTTGTATTGGTGAACATCACTAATAGCATAATCAGTCTTTACTGATAATGACCTGTTGTTGAATGATATAATACATTAACACAAATGAAAAAAGAAATACCTTGAGACTATTTGATTGTTAGGAATATTTTCACTTACTCTGTTATATCTAATTTATTAATAGTTAAGGGGCCACTTGATACATTATTGGAATACAGTCAGAGAAAATTACCTGTTTTGTAGCTTGCCACAGACACCAATATCTTCTTCTTTATCAAAACAAGCATCTAGTTTGAGGAATTTTTTGGCAGATATTAAATGTTTCTGCTAAACAAAATATACTCTCAGTGATAACTTTTTGATCTTTTTTACAACTCTTCTCCATTAGTAAGAAAAGAGAGGGTAGTTGATTGAATCTTCAAGCCTAGAAGGCCTGAGATTGTGACCTGTATTGCAAACTGACGCTTAAATTATGACTCAAGTAATGATTTCCTTTTGACTTGTGGTATGACCCAAATATAAATACAATATTATTCCAATAGTGCAGTTTCTTTGCTCTAGTTACATCTACCTATTTAAAGCATATGAAATTAGAAAGTCTCTATTTTTAAATAATCTTTAATTTTCCCTAATAAACCAGTAAATATTATTTAAAGATGATAACTCTCATTAGCCTATAAATTATTAATCTTTCAGGCTATAATTTCTGTCATCAAGAGTGTACTCAGATTAATAAGGCTTCACTTTTTATTACTTAATACTTAACCCTTGGTATAAAAAGAAATACTTCTATTTTAGAAAACAAAACTTTATTTCTAAAGAGTAAATTAGATATGGTTTTAAGTTATTATTGGTACTGATGGTAGTGGTGGTAGTAGTTTAGTGGTTTATTTATTTTTGTTTTGGTCCATTTTAGAAAATTGAAATTTATATATGAAAAGAAAAGGATTCAAAATTTGGGTGAATAATTTCTAACATTTCCCGATATGATGCTGATGTTGGTACTCTCAAATGGGGGATAGACATTTGGTTCTGGGATTTATGTCTATAGGAGTATTTCTTGGGATAAGGGTTGGAAACATTAGTAGCTTGCCTTTAAAACTATGAAATCTCACACTTACATAGTTGGTAGGGGATCTTAATATTATATAGTCTGACTTTTTTCTCTACTTGTTAAAACACTACCATTATGCCTAGCCCTATTATTACTTTATTCCTTTTAAAGGAAAAAAAAATCTAACACTATATGTCACTGTGCTAACTTTAATAGAGAGACATTGTATTCATGAACTTGATCATTATAAGACAGCAGAGAAAATAAACGTTCTACTTGCATGTGTTTAGAAAAACCCTAAAAGTCTTCTTAAGTTCCTGCCACATGAGTGGAGGTACTTGGGGATCAAAACTGTATAAACTTTTTTAAGGGTTAACCATGACCGTCTTCAAAAACAACTATTGGTTATTTTGTTAAAAAATCATATCAATGGTGCAACTACATTAGTTTAACAACAATCTATTCACATTCAATTTCAGTTTTGGGTGTGTCATTTCTTCTCTCAATTCCCAGATGGGGGAAACTCATGTGGGCATCTATAGACTCAAATACAATGGGATGGCTTGCCTAGAAGGAAAGTAAAATGCTACAGAAAGGATATCTCCATCTTGACTAATTATCTGATTTTAATCACAGGACTGTTAGCCCATAAAATCTTAAGGAAAAGAAGCAACCTGGGTACAGAGTCTATGTTTACAATCAGATATTAAAAAGGTAATGTTTGAGAGTTGCCATAATCTTGGAGTCCTTTTTGATGCTTTCCTCCCCTCACATGCCACATCCAACCATTAGTAAATCATAACCATTCTACACCTATATGTATCCATATAATCCAATTATTTCTCACACATTCCATTGCTAACACCTTCATCCAAACCACAATTTTTTTGTAGCTAACTTATTGTAATGATCTCTTAATCAATCTCCTTGTTTTCTTTTTCGGATCCCTAGAGTTTATTTTCAACATAGTGGCCACAAGAATCTCTTTAAAATGTTCCAAATGATATCACGTCCCTGCTCAAAATCTCTAATGACTCCCTATCTTGCTTAGAGTAAAAGATATAGTCATACAGGATCTGGACCTTTATCACTTCTTTTTCCGAACTCATCTCCCAATACTTTATGACTCACTCGCTTTGCCAGGTATACTTCCTTCCTTGCTAATCATTGACTTTCTTGATGGATACCAGTCCCAGGATTCTAATACTTTATGTTCTTTCTGCCTAGAACCACTTTCCCCAAAATATCCATATGTCTCCCTGCTGTGGCATCATAAATTCATTTTGCTAAAATATATTTTCAGAAGTACTTCCTGAGCATCTTATTTAAACATGCATGCATATGCTTGTGCATGTACTTGTATACACACACGCACACACACACATACACATACACACAAAACCTCCCTCACATGACCTTTCCTATGCCACTTATTTTTATTTTCCACAGCACATATTACTGTATAACACTGTATAAGTCACTTTGTTTATCTTTTTGTTTCACCCTGAAAATATAAATTCCATTAGTTCAAAAAGTTAACTACAGTGTTGTCAAGAAATGCACCTGCATATAGAAAGTACTTGATAATTATTTGTTGGAAGAATCAGTGAACAAGTGACCACAATTCTTGAATTGTACCTTTTTACAAATAAACTTTTTTCTTAGCAAATTTCAAGTCATAGTATGTCGTTTTATCAAACAAAATAGCTGCCTCTTCGTATTTCTCAAATCATTTACTGATCTCACATTGGAAAATGTCACTACATAGACTGATGGCGTGGGACAGGATGTCCCCTACATTCTTATTACTTCTACTTTTTGTTGCTCGTGCTCAATCTTTATTTCCCAGCTAATAAGACTTCTTTCAGGAAGCTACCCTTGAATCATCAAATCTGAGATAGCTGTCCTACTTCAGTGTTCTCGAACTTTCGTCACTCTCAGACAACTATGTTGTAATCTGCTTTCTTATTTCTCTCTCCTTCTATGCCATTAGCTCCTTAAGGGCAGAGATTATGCATGTTTTATTCATGACTGAATCCTCACCGGCTAATATGGTTCTAACATACAACAGGTATTTAGAAATATTTTTAAATGAATATATGTATGACTATAATTCATTGATATGTTATTGATTTTCAAAATAAGGATTTTTTAAAAAAATGTTGTCATTTTATTGATAGAAAACTGATCTCCTCTAAATACTTATATAATTTCTTCATGACTTTTTAGCTAACATTCTCCCTTAGTCATAATTTCCACATTTTAAAAAATTAGTCTTGCCTGATTTCCTCTTAAAAACTATTGTATTTCATCATATATGCATTACTCAGTCTTACATTTAATTATTTCATAAGTTGTTACAGCAAAATCATTGTTAGATAGAACTATCACAGCTTTTAATTTTTAATTTTTTTGTAAGATTGTGTAAATTATTATCTGTTTAGTTTGGGTTAATTGAATGTCTTAAAATAAAAGTGTCTGCTTGTTTTTTGTGTTACTTTATCAGTTCCTAGAAATAGATTTTACTTAACTTCTTCTCTTTGTTTATTAATTTCTAGGCATGACAGTTATTTTAAATTGGTTCTAGATAGAAAAAAAATTATAGAAAATAACTTACATATGGGAATACTGATGAGTTTTTAAATTTAATTATTTATAATGAATAAAATTTAGTCCCAATCAATGCATATTTGCTGAACTACTGTAATGTACATTTACAAGAAATTATCACCTTATTTAGTATATACCTGGAGTTTTTTCATATTTTTCATGATATTCACCAGCTTCACTTTTTTTTTGTTGTTCTTAGAATGGGTGAAAAGCAATGTTTTACGAAGTGTCTAAGTTAAATTAGATTTTAAATTGTTACAGTCTTAATGGGTATGGGTTTTTAAGTGTAGGAAAACAAATGGGAATAACAAATAAATAATTTGCTTAACCTTAATTAGTGAAAAATAAATCTATAGGTAGATCTTATATTTAAGAATCAAGAAACACTTTTCACTAATTTGCTAAATCATCTTTAATGTCTACATTTGTGTATTTTGACCATAGCCTTTTTTTATTCTTTCTTAATATCTCTGCATATATAGACATCTATTATCTGGCAAAATATTAAATCCCAAACATATTTCTATCTATGTCAAGAGAAATATGTTTGTATAAAATAGATAATGACAGTAGAAAATCACAGTAGAAAAATTCAGTAAAGCCTGTATGTGAGTTACATTATGGACAATGACTTTTTGACAACATCTGAATGGATTTATATTTAAATGAAGATAGTAGAAACCGAACTAATTATCAAAGGCTGCTCAATCTTTCGAAGGTCCAGTGCTGCAATACAGGTATCTGGAATCCCTCTCTAGTGCTCTTCACATTTAACCTTGTTAATTTCTTTGCTGTGCTTCCATTCTAATAGTGTAAACACTGATGTAAAGAGCTTCCTATTCCTTCAAAGAGTCTTTATTAATAGCAGCAATATTTCTTTTAACTTTTATAGAATCATTTCAAACCCATGACTGTGACATATTAAATAACTAAAATCTGGTTTAGACAAAAGGGTTTACTTTACTAATATCACTGTTCCCATGAATTCCATGCCTAATAAGGTTATAAGAGATTGATTTCATAAGGTTTCATCTTGTGAATGTCATTATTAAATGCCCAAGTGAACAGTCATCTGTGCTGAATGGCTTTTCAATAGCTTTGCCAGGGATGTGGAATGAACAGACATGCATCACATAGACAGTGTTTTCCCAAAAATAAGATGGGGTCTTATATTAATTTTTTCTCCAAAAGACGCATTAGGGCTTATGTTCAGGGGATGTCATCCTAAAAAATCATGTTAGGGCTTATTTTCCAGTTAGGTCTTATTTTTGGGGAAACATAGTATATTGTAAATGACAGATCTTATCCTCATTAAAAAAAAGTGTTACTGATACACCAATAAAGTACAGTTTACTTGCAAATATAAATTACATGCGTATGGTTGCTTTCACAGTCTGACTTCCTTGTGTCAGATACTAGGGTCAACATTAGTTACCACCTCAGCAATAAAAATATAGAATGATTCTTACCTCTATGTATCATCAGTCAGTGTACTATATATACACTGACCTCTTGGGAAAATATTAACAAATGTATTTTCTTATGGACCATGGCTTTTAGGTATGTAATCAATGTTGTATTTATTATCACAATTTTTTTTCGAGACCTGGGTAAAGAGTCTTTGTCATTCTTTCTATATGCAGACATAGGGATTTCTATGTAAGCTGCCAATTCCCAGAATAAAACTGATAGCTATGGTAGTGTAGAAGAACAGGGCCATAAATTCTTAAAGCTCCATTGATAGATAGAGTCTATTTCTCCAACCCTTTAATATGGGCTGGTTTGTGATTTTCCTTGATTAATAGATGAGGCAGTAGTGATGTGTAAATTCTGTAGTCAAGACCTTTGAAGACCTGCACTTCCTCTCCCATCCTCTTGGAAGCCTGAGACCATCATGCTTGGAGGAAGCCTGGTCTAGCCTTCTGGAGGATGAGAGAGCACCAGGGGAGAGAAGGTGGAGGGAGAAGGCTCCATCTTTCCCATATGAAGCCCCAGACTTGGGAGTGGGGCTATCGGGAACAAGCCTAGTGGCAGCAGTTCTGTGAGATAAATGGAGCCATGTGAGTGAAGGCAGCCAAGACCAGCAGAAGAATCACCCAGCCAATGCTTAGAATTCTGATAAATAGTAAATACCTGTTAAAGTCACCAAATGTGGGGGCTATTTCTTTACACTAATTGGTATTCTATAGGAGAACCAACATCTATGGTGTATTTTCCAAATACCTTGAACTGCTCTGAGCATTAATGAGCATTACTTCATCATTTTCAACATTCCTCTTTCGCTGAGGGGAAAACTGACATATAAAGAACTAAACTTACTACCTTACAACTAGTAAATAGAGAACTCAGAATTTGAACCCAGGGAATTTTGCTTCAGAAGCATTACATTAACCACTATACTATACTACTTCTCAAAAGTTAATTCAGGAATCAATACAGATGATTTATTATTAAAATGCAAAAGGGTAAACTTCTCCAATGGTCCTGTTTTATGTATGAATTGTTCTATCTATCCATTCATCCATCCATCCATCCATCATCTTACATGTGCATATGCTTCATTCCTCCAGTAGAAGGCATGTTCTATTTGGTACACTACATGATTATTCGATATCAGTTATATTCTTTCACTGTGTCTTCAGACCTGACCTCAGTTTCATTTATGATAATATATCCATATTAACTTTTGCTCTCCTTTTGTTCCTTCTTATATTGCATAATATTTTCATATCCATATTTTAAAGCTTAAGAAACATAGCTCTGTGGATACATAATGCTTTTAAATCTGACTCATTTTTGTGGCTGTTAATGAAGTTTTGTCTTACCCATTAAATGTATCATTTTGTATCTGAGGTTGCAAAGTTTATATATCTTTTATGAAAGTCATGACATAGCTTTATAGGCTAGGTAGTTTGATTAATAGTCTTTATTTTCCATATCTTCCAATAATCTGTTCTTTTGTAATGGAGTTTTATATGAAAAATATAGTAAGATAAATACCTTTTAACATAACACAAGATAATGCCAAGGAATCATTAATTTACCTGCTACATGTTCAGTAAACCCTATGGATCTAAAACATGTTAGAGCGAGTTGGAAGTCCTTTGAAAGAATATTCATATTACATATTTAGATTTACAGTAATATAACTTTTCTGTGTAAATGCCTATGATTTGCAGTGATACAATTTTACTACCTATAAATAAACTGCATAAACACAAACATACAAACAACAGACATTTATAACGATAAATCGCTAATGGAAATTGGATCTTTTCTCCACCCAAAATCTTCATCACAAATAATCCTAGTTCTTAGGTTTAACTTTATTTAGTTTTGATGGCTAGTTCTACAACTAGATGTATTTGAAGTACATCTCTTATGGGTAATAAGTGAATGCAAATCTCAAAATATTAAAATTTGGTAATACAGTATAGCACTGCAGAGATAGTCATAATAAATAAATCTGTAGTGATCATGTGGAAATTTATACTAAATGCTTATCTTTATTTCTAGTGTCCATGGATATTTTATGCCACATAGAATATATGACAATAATAACAAATTGATTTCTCACAATATAATTATTGTGAAATAATTACATATAAAATCTGAGAACAAAATCAGGAAAAGTACTATCTAAAATAAAAATCACTATGGTATAACCCAATTCTCTATGTCCCTTCTTTCACCTCAAGCACACACACACTCAAACACACACACTCATGCATACACACACACACACACACACACACACACACACACACAAACAACCTCTTCCACCATTAGTATCATAGAAAATGAGAGTCCCCGGAGACTCACAGGGATGTCCAAGAGAGGACTCAACCCGGAGCAGTGGTGACCAGGTTCTTGTCTCCTCCCAAGAAAGAATTCAAGAGCAAGACAGATGCAGGAAAGTGAAAGTGATTTATTGAAAATGAAAGTACACACTTGAATGGAAAGTGTGGGTGAACTCAGAGAAAGAGTGGCACCAAGGAAGTCTTGATCAGGGTTATTTATTCCTCCTGGGGCGGTAATAGGTGGCATCCTATTGATGTGGTTCATTCATCTCCTTCTCTTGGGGGAACCCTCCATTTCCCACTTTTCTTTCTTATTTGGTTTCTCCGGAACTGTCATGGTATCAGATGCAAGATGGGAGTCCTAGTAACTGCAATGCAAATGACATTAAAATTAGCTAAAGTTCAGGTCCCCAGTCATAGGGATTAGCCTTGCTAGATGAAACTGGTTCTTGCTTTTCTCCAGCTGCAGGTACTGGATACAGTCACTTGTTACTTGTGTAGCCACTGAGGCACCTTATCTTGTGTCCTGGAGGGGGTTATCAATGTCCTAGGCTACCTGTCCTGCCTCAAGAGAAATAGACATTTACTTTAACTAAGTAACTAATTCCCCAATGTCAAATAAATACAAATTGTTTGAAAAAGTTGCTGTAAACATCTGTAAGAAGTTTTTGTTTTTCTATCTACCTGTGAAGATGAATAATACTATATTTATATATCACATGCCTGCATATTATATAACATATTCAAATATACTTTTACGTATCCACTCTATATTGCTGTTGACCTTGCAAAGTTATTATATATAACTAATGGTTATTGAGTGCTGAGTATATTCCAAGAAAAAGGATAAGTTTATATTCAGTACTTATTTAACACTCCAGCATCCCAAGTGGAGTTATCATTTAAAGCTAAGAAAATTGAGGCATGGAGAAACTAACTTTCCAGTAGTATAGTTACTGGTGGAACTGCATTTTAAACCATGTCTGGCTATTTATTTTCAGTCAGGTATTTAAATTCAGTTTTGGAAATAATGTAATGTAAAAATACTATGCATTTGAATTTTAAGACTGCATAGTATTAAAATACTGCATTGACTAACATAATTCTGTACCACATATATATTTAATTTTCCTAAACATAGTTCCATCACCTGACTCTACATACATGCTGTGTGTGTGTGTGTGTGTGTGTGTGTGTGTGTGTTATTTAATCAAAGCATGCTCACTTATTTTCAAGACATTATATTACAACAAACAGTAAAACTGGAAAGGTCAAGAATATATTATTTTTAAGTTTCCCAGGTTGCAATTCAAAGATAATTCCATATAGAGGGTAAATTACTTCAAAATATGTTTTACTCTAGAGCAGGGATGTCCAAACTTTTTTCAACGTGTTTTACCAAGGGCCATATGCAGTAAAATACACAAACAGCTGGGCCACTCACTCGAGGTGAAGTACATATTGCCTCACCTGGTTTATTTAAGTAAACTAAATACATTTTTGGAATTTGCTGCTGGCCAATTAACAATGGATTGCGGACCGCAGTTGGCCCATGGCCCCAGTTTTGACACCCCTGCTCTAGATACAAAGCTCTTTCCCACTTTTTTATTTTTAGTGTTCCAACCAAGTTGTTTATGTTAGATTGGGTAACTGAATATTTTAGAATCAACAAATATATTTTGCCTTTATTGATTCTTTTTTGACTTGGATGATTTTGAAATATTTCTTCTTTAGATTTCCTTTATAAAAATTACTAAATCCCCAATATTGAATGTTCTAGTGGCTTTAGTGTTTCTTTTATTCCTATTCTAACAAAATAGAGACTAAATATGTATAGACAGACCTATTTTTTTTCTATTTTCGGAAAATTTTGCATTAGTAAATAACCTCAATAAACTATATACATCATTATGCAATATATTTTCCTCTTATAATATCCTGCATGTGAAAATTTACAAGAAGACTGGAAGGTAACCACACTTTAGAAGTCAATCTCCCACATGTCCTATCTTTCTAGTTACACTGAAAACCACAGAGTTGATACCTTTATTAGAAGAGATAGTCTTATCTCCAGCTCAGCATTCATACTTGTACTGCACAACTGGTGAATGTAAATATTTATAAATATTACAAGTTATATGAAAATCCCCATGGAGCTGTGATTTGTGCATTATGCATCACTATTGAGGAAAAATTGGAAAAGTAGTTTACCCTAAATCTGGCTTTTTTTTTTAACTGCTATTTTACTTTTCCTTTAGTTTTCATTGTAGTGATGGGATATGATAATTTGTGACCAGAAAATTTTAATGGAAGCCCATTAGTAAGATGTTTCATTTCTCTTATTTTGTTTCTAGATACAATTTGAAGTGGGAACTAAACTAAGTATTGAACATTATTATATTCCTTGGATATGTGTCGTACATAATTGGCTCCTGTTTAATATACAGAGGAAATAAATATATTAATCCAGATGTCTGATTATGCTTTCCTTAATTACCTTGTTTACAGATATTAGAATGTGAAAATGTCACTTATTCCTAATTTCTTAAAAAAAACAGGTGTGAAAGTTCACATGCATTTTCATCGTGTGGTATAGCCACAATTAATGAAAGAGAGATTTTTTGGATATGTGGAAGGATAAATTCATATTCAAAGTTATATTAATGAATATGTTAACTCACTTACTTAATGGTAATATTAATCTCATATCCTAAATGGAGTAAATGGGCATAAATAGATATCAATAAATGAATAATGAAATAAATAATCGAACAAATTCATGTACAGATGATATTTACATTAGCCTTATTTCCATTTATACATTTATTCTATAATAACTGAATTTATGCTATTTGAAAGACATGGTTCTAGGCAATATTCAAAATAACAGAAATGAATAATAATTCCTGTCTGTGGTGAAGTTTAATAGGAGAAATTAGGTATGTACACAGGTAATTGGAAGATAAAGTTAAAAGCAGGTCTATTAAGGAAATTAATAAATGAAAGTGGACGTTCTGAAGAAATAGGAATTATTTCCAGATGACAGAATCAAAAGGTTTCACGCAGGCGATAGTATTTGAATAAGGTCCTGGAATGCAGGTCGAATTTGGATATGCTGGGTTGTGTAACTTGATTGAGTAAAAGTAGAGAAGTAGTATTGTGAAAGATGAATATAAAGGTCTAGTTTTTGTTGTGTGTGAGATAGGGAGACTACATGCTTGGAATGGTATGTTGGTGCGAGATTTTGGAGGGCTTAATACCAGAATAAAAATATTTTATTCTCTAGGCATTGAAGAGCCATTGAAGTTTCTTAGCATGAAACTAGCTATACTTCTTCAAACTTACTTAAGATAAAATAATTGAAAAAAATATTTTAATATGAAAAAGTCCTTATAATTGAACTTTATATATGACTATATATTATAGGAAGTTTATGTAGTCATATATATCATATCATATATTAAGAGTAAGAAGGTTACTCGTAAACAAATCTTAAAAATGTATCTAAATAGCATACCTTTGTATATCACCACTGGCATTTCAAAAAATCCAGGTCACCTGATATAGTAGATATAGTGTAGGTCAAAGTACCTACATTTTTAATAATTATGCCTACTAATTCTGATATAGTATGTGCTGAGCTATGCTTAGAAAATCACTGTTTTAGGCTAGGAGATTCTCCATTGACCAGAAAAACAATAATGCATGTAGAAAAAAATGTGACTTGAAATTATGAATTCTTGACTCCTCTTCTTGGATATATATTTTAAATAATTTTTAGCAATATTAGTTCACATAAATAGAATATATTCTCAAATCAAAATGAAATGATTTTTTACAGAGGAACAAATGGGGGAAAGTCATTACTTACTATAACTTACAGAACATTTACTAATTGCAATTTTTGCAATTATTTTTAACTTTTTTAACCCCAATTACTTTTGCACCAACCTAACATATTGTTTTCATAAATTAAACCATTAAGTCATTATAATGACTCTATAAGAAAGGCATAGTGTTTTCCCCATTTAACAAAGGACATCAAGTGTAGGTACCTTGCCTAAATTACAGACCTTGTAAGAAGGTCTGGTATACAACCCCGGTGAACTGATCTAGACTCCATTCCATTAACCAAAACACAATGCAGTTTCTTCAGGAAAAACCCAATGTGTTCCTTCCCCTTCCATTTCTAATAAAGGAATGTGGTACCTTTATTTCAGTTTACAAATGAAAGTCTTGTAGCTTATTAAAAGGTCTATTATTTTCTTTTTTTTTCTTTTAATTAAAGTTTATTGGGGTGACAACTGTTAGTAAAGTTACATAGGTTTCAGGTGTAAAATTCTGTATCACATCATCTATAAATCCCATTGTGTGTTCACCACCCAGAGTCAGTTCTCCTTCCATCACCATATATTTGATCCCCTTTATCCTCATCTACCACCCCTCCCCACTTACCCTCTGGTAACCACTGAACTATTGTCTGTGTCTATGAGTTTTTGTTTCTTCCTTTGTTTTCTACCTCTAAGAAGAAGAAGAAGATTAGTGTCTTCTGGAGGTTGGTTCTAAGGTTATTCATTCTATCTATCCTTTGATGGTTACACTGATTTACATTATAACCTAATAAAACAATGATGTTTATAATATATGTATGATATTTATTGCTGCAGTGAGATACCAGATAAACTCTTGGGGTTATGCATTTTCAGGTACAGAGCAGTTTAATCAGATTGAAAGGAAGAAAGTAATGACTTCATGTATATTAACGTGCTTCTGTGGCTTGAAATGGAAAGAAGATTTCCATTTATTACTAATCAAGTTTGAGAAAGTGGATAGGTGACATAAATCAACTAACAGTGATGTGTATGGGTTTGTGTGTGTTTATTTTACATGCTTTTTTCTCTCATAGCTGATATACTTTGATAGATTCATATTTGACTAATAATTGTTTTTTGCACCTTTTATGTTGATTAAAAATTTAATTAAACTTTTCCAAAACTCATTAATTACTTGGCTCCCCCAAGCTCTCTCATAATAAATTAAGCAGCATACGTGATTAGTTAAAAATCCAATCTTGGGACACACTAATCAGCATTAACATTTCATTGATGATTCTAAAATGAAGTGCATGTTTTTCCTTTTCATTAGTCTTTATCAAATTGGGGAAAACAGAACAACTTCCATAGCATGTTTAGAATCATAGGGCGTTTTATACTACTATTCCCTTTTCTTCCATTCCCATGAAGGAAAAGAATAATTGGTGAACAGGGTAAAGAAGGTTCGGAAATAGAACCATAGAAATTAATGCTGTGAGTTTTGCCCCGGTATAGAAATTTTCTCTACTGTCTTCTGAGAGGCCTCCTTTCTTTCCGTGCCAGGCTGGCAAAGCACTGTTCAGGCATTCACTCAGGCATTCAGGATTGCCCCTATTTTCAAGAAAATTTGCATAGTAGTTATTTATACTGATTCATGGTTTTCCTTTTAGCAAGTCTCTCTCTCCTCCCTACTTTCTTTTTGGCAGCCTTTACTATCCACTTAAGTAGGAAAAATAATGGGCTTGTGAATGGCTCTGAAATCTGATCTTTCCTTGAAGAGGAAGGAAAGAAATCTTTCTAAATTCAGTTCATAAACAAAGGTGTGTAGATTTTTACCATTGTTGGCCTTCAAATAGAGCAAGTCCTACAAGCCTTTTTCCTATAAGCATAAAGATTTGTATGGTGAGCATGTGACATTAATCTGAGCTTCTCAACAAGATTTCCTGTTTGATAAATTACTTCTCTTCCATATTTACTGAGGGTATTGAACATTGCGTAAGACCAACACTTTTCTATGTTGCAGAATTTGATCTTTGTCCTTCAAAATCTTTCTTACTGTTCAGTATCTAATTATTTTAATATATATGAATGTATAATATTTTCCTTTTTGGCCATCATTAACTTTTTAATCTCTTTTTTCATAACAATAAAATATAATTTCTTGCCTGCCCTTTTATTGCTGCCATTTCTTTTGCAATAAAATGCATAAGATTAAAAATGTTCTTGTAATATTTGATCAATAAGCAAGTGCTAAGGAAACATTAATGATAATTAGCAACTTGGTTACTTTTACTTAAATGATTGCCCACAACTGCCGTTGCCACTAGAGCTTAGCCTTGTTCATATCAAATGAAGTCACAATTATATGACCAAAATTAGCTTGATAAAGAAAGCAATGATTTGATTGCTGGATAGCTGGTCAAATCTTTATGTTCAGTGCCTCGCTCATCCTCTCTCTCTCTTTCTCTACATGTAAATTCAGTTCAAAATATTCTCTATTCTCAAAAATTTTTGTCACTTTGGTCAAGTTTTGTTTTGAAAATCCAATATCTAGATTTACAGAATCTAGAATCTAGAGTGTTTTAAGATTTGATGAATCCAGAAAAAGCCATGCTGACTTTGTGATGTAAATATAATACAGTAATCTGAATTTAGGTGTTATTATCTCAATAAGCTTAATAAATATTTAATAAATATTTTATTCAATTATTTTTGAAGAAATCAGTGTGTTTTTTAAAGAGAAATTTCATTGATCTAATGAGTTTGTAGAAAATTAAAATTTTAACTTTGATTCATTTTCACATAGTTTGAGCAGAAAGGTAGGTAACAGATTGTGCAAACGTTTACAGATCTCATTGTTCAGTGGATATTTAGTTATTTGTGTAGAATTTTTACTCTGTTAATTTTGTGTTATATTTTCTACATATAAACAACTTAAGAACATATTATCTTTCTCCACCATTTTAATTAGGATTTTTAAATAAGTATAATTTTACATGTATACTGATATAGTAAAACTAGAGAAAAAATACCTTATAAGTATTAAAAATAATTAACCACAGGACATAATACTGCAAATATGTATACATTTAACTTATAATAGTTTCACGGAAAGCAAATGCATTTGAAATGAAATGTTTCTTTTTGTCATGCATTTCTAAAAATTATGCTCATCTATCACCTCAATCTTTCTCCTTTAAATTTTTCTAATTTTCTAAAACCATGTTTATACGTGCAAAGATTGGGGAAAGAAGTTCCTAGAAATTGTTACACAGTGAGAATAGAAAGTGGGGGGAAAAATGCTGACCAACTTAGCATAATTTTCTTCTTTTTTGGAGGGAATTTTTCTTCTTTAAAAATACTTCTTATTTTACCAGAAATGTATAGATGTTAAATAGAATATGGAAAATACAGTGCAAAACTGTTTTTAGTTGTGAATATTTTGAATACTCTAATTTCCTCTTTATTTCTACTCTACTTTCAAATTTGAAAACATTACTCATTTTAGTTGTTTTGCTTGCATTCAAGGAACATGATGTTACTGTTTTAAAAAGTCAGTGTGTAAATATTAAAATTTCATTGTCTGATTTTCAATGTATGAATGCCCACAGCCATGGGATATTTATTTGTTTTATTTTGTATTTTGGCTGAACTAGCTACTGTGTTTCCCCAAAAATAAGACCAGGTCTTATATTAATTTTTTGCTCCAAAAGACACATTAGGGCATATTTTCATGGGATGTCTTATTTTTTCATGTACAACAGTCTACATTTATTCAAATACAGTCATGTCATCTTCTTCTGGAACATCGTCATAATGTATTAAATGCCTGGCTGGCTGACGATCGTAACTGGGGCTTATTTTCGGTGTAGGTCTTATTTTCAGGGAAACACGGTAATATTCTTTGTTTTAAACAATAATCTGTCTCTATTTCAAATTTAAGCTACCTCCTTCCCTGCCTTGTGCCTGTATGTGTGTGTTTATGTGTAAATTAATGAACAATACTGCAGTGTGTTTTCTGACATACCTTGACATTTTAAAAAGTTTTTATATGAATTATATTCTCACTTAAGAATAAGCACATTAATATATATGATATTTATTATAAAAGTGAAGTATCTCATGTAGAAAGAAATATATATTAATGTCTCTTTGTTTCAAGAATTTTACAGAAATAGATTATAAATTTTAATTTCTGCCACACTCAGTAGCAATCAGTGAATTGGTTAAAAACAAAATTTAGCAGTAAAATACAGAGATGTGATCAGCAGCATTTTGAATAAAAGCTAAAAGTACATGAAATTTTTCGATGGAATTCATTTAGTTTTTCTCTCTATAGTCCATTATTCTAATGATTCTAAAATATTTCCCTGGATAGATTTCCCCACCTACTCAAATTTCTTTAAAGTAATTTTAAAGAAATGAAACATGAGCTTTAACTATCAAAATATGACTTTGTGATGGATATGTTAATTAGTTTGAATGTGGTGATTATATCACAGTGTATAACAAAGTATATCAAAACATCGTGTTGTACTCTTAAATATGTGTAGTTTTCTCTGTCAATTATACTACAAAGAAGTTGAAAATATGATTAAATTAAAACTCGATGTGACTATTGGAAATTTACAGGAGAAAATGTTAATAATTAAACTAGAGGAAAAATGGATCCTCCTTATAGCGGTCAGTCTGAATACCCTGTGCCTGCTTCCTCCTGCAGGTTTTCATAGACCCTTCCCATTACTGGTCACATTCATTCTTCATCTTAATTGGCAACACAACACAAGGGTTTCCAAATTCCCGACATTTTGGAACCTTCGGGAATCGAGAATGGGAAATCGTATTTCCCGAGAATTCCTGAAATAATCTTTTTTATTTAATTTCCATTGACCATCTGTAATAATGGCTGTAACAGTAAATGTTAATAAGCAGAAAAGGCATAGAGAAGGAGGGGCAACTGGGGTTCGTGGTCCCGGCGCAGTCTTTCAGAGGTGTCAAAACATTCCCATATGTAAAAGGTCGAGGCAAAACTTGAGTAAATAAAATTTCCTAAATGGAGGTTGACTGGAATTTCACTAGTGTATCTCTTGCCCTGAGCGCTAAACAGGGATCACTATGGTATTATTTTGTCTAGGTTTCTGTCATATTTCAGGTTTTCTCAAAAAGTAAACAGTGTAATTATTACAAACTTTATTTAACCAAACCTTATAGTATACAGTGAGTTTTTACATCTATCACACAATGTATTAACAATCCCAATCTCATTTAAATATTTTATTTATTAAACATTAATAGAAAACAAATGCAAATATTATTCGTTTGAAAATTTAAAAAATACTTAAAATAGTTTTTATTAGTCATTTTTAAAATGAAACTTTAAGAAACGTAGAGCAATAATTGCCCGATCAGACAATCGTGATCTTTGCTTTGTAACAAAAATACTTGATGTGGAAAAATTTCTTTCATTTTCTGTAGATATTGGTCGAATTGTTATGAGTGCATCTAAAAGCATCTTCAAGTTGGGAGTGAGAGAATGCGTTGCTTCATATAAGCTCAGTTCCTTCCTTAGAGAAGCAAATATTTTCTCTGCATGTGTAGAGCTGGGCTTTGATGTCAAAATTGATATTGCTTTAGTCAATTCACACTTCTGATCAGATTCTGATTTAATGTCAGAACTCTCTGTAAGGACATCCTTTATTTCTTCTCTTGGAACTTCTTCTGCTGTAAATGTTCCTTTAAAAAGTCTTTCCATTAATGACTTTGCCAATCATGCAATTTCATACTTACTTGACAAGGCAAAAAATTCATCCTCTTCCATCTCACATAGACAACTAATTGCTCAAGTACTTTGTGAGAGACACAAGATCTCTATTTCTACGTTTAACCAATTCAAATTTTGTTTCCTTAAAGAGCATTAAGAAAAAATTAAGAAAAAACCTATATTGTGCAGCAAATATTTATAGCTAAAAAGTGCCACAAAACATTATGATATGAGATTGGAAATTATTGTAATATTGGAATAAAATATTAGCAGTGCAAGTTGTTTTTAAATAGACTGACCCACAGCAACTGAGAAAGCCAAGAACACTCACATACATCACAATCGTCAGCTGCAAACAAACTGATCGAATGTGGTTGGTAGTATGGGCCGTCACTTTGTGGAAGCGATTCATCGTGGAGAACAGAAAACAGTTTGTGTTTACACAGAGAAATATTTATTTTCACAACCCAGGATTTGACTACAATGTCATATTAAGGTAAACTACCTTAGATTTCCTTAGTTCACCTGATGGTGACTTTGTAGTCAAATCCTGGGTTGTGAAAATAAATATTTCTCTGTGTAAACGCAAACTGTTTTCTGTTCTCCATGATAAAATGTGCTGGATTTTACAAGAGCTAAAGTTAGCTGGTCATGTGATATCTGATTCTGGTGTTGTGTGTGCTTGTCTGGTGGCGTGTAACATTGTAACACAATGTAACGTTAGATAGCAATAAATAGGAAAAATGTCTAAGAGACACATTGTGAGTAGTACCTTTATTTCCCATTGTGGGTATTACTGGGTTCAAGGAGCTGATTTTCCCGATTTCCCTACCAACTTCTAGGGATTTGGGGATGGAAAGTGAAAAAAATTTCCCGAGAACGGGCGGGTATTCTTTCCTGCCCGGAAATCCTACACAACACAGTCATAAACATCTGACAAAACTTATGTATATGTACATGACCACTATATCAGGCCTATATAGTGATTATTCCAGAAATCATGCTATGTTAATGCTGTTATATAGGGGAGACATATCTAGTGTTAGGAGCTCTTGACTATAGCTATGAAAAGTGGCCATAATTTGAGTAGTAAGTTTGATAAAATGGTTTTGCCATGGTTAGGGATATATTTTATTTGACTCATATTTAATATTTAGTTTAATTGTTTCTTAATTATGAATTCAGTTGTTGTAAAAGTGTCCTATCCTTTGAATGTCATATTTAGGTATCACAATTATATTTCTCAAATATACTTATTTTATAACTCTAAATTAATACATCTAGAGGCTGCTATAATTAATGGCTAGCAAAAATAAAAGTGTTTATTTCGATAGATATTTGGGAATGTAAAGTGTGGTTAAAATGAAGCAGAATGGGATTTTTTCAGAATTTAGTCCAAACTTATTTTTCTTGCATAGAAAATAAAAGATGTTGATGATTTGAAGATACTTAAAAGCACATAAGAACAAACATGGTTTTCCCCGTTTTTAATTATTCTTTTAAAAAAATCACTTTTTTTTTAAAGCTACTATTTATTGCTTTTGGATAGGCAATGTATGTGATGCAAAGTATCTCACAGAAAGAAACTACTCATACAAAAGTGATTGAAGCCACCTGTTCTGTTAGGCGGGCTTCATCATGGAACCACGGGCACTTCTGAACAGCCTCCAGGGTGCTGTGTAAGTCTTTGAAGTATCATTAGAAGGTCTGCGCTGAGGAATAAGGTTTCACTGTTCATGCTCCAGGCATTAGTCAGAAAGGGAAAGGCACTTTTTTCTCTCATGCATGAAACCTTTTGAGACTGTCTGAAGTTATATTTAAAGAGGCAAAACACTACATTAGTTTCATTTTTAAGACAGAGGACAGAGAAGAAAAAAGCAGCTTTTTCTTGCTGATGAAATCAGGATTCGTGCTGATGAAATTTTTTTCACAATTATTTTGATGTTCTTAAGGAGTATTATACTCTGTGCTGAGATTAAAAAGTGATCAAATTAAATGTTTGAGAAATTCAATGGAGGAATCTACTGTATGTAGGGGACTTCATTCTGTTGAGGAAAATAGCTGATTTTTTTTTTTTTTATTAAAGTTTATTGGGTGACAATGGTTAGTAAAGTTACATAGATTTCAGGTGTACAATTCTGTAATACATCATCTATAAATCCCATTGGGTGTTCACCACCCAGAATCAGATTCAAACATTGGACCACTGTTTTGATCACTGTCTCCAAGTTTAGTGATTTTACATGATTCATAATTAGGAGAAAATATTTCACATAATTACAGATTTTCCAATCTGCTCTGAATGTGCATATAAAACAAATGATGACTAGATCTTCACATTTGGTTAAATATGTGTACCCTCCATGCAATGGTCACAGTGGCTTCGCATGTGCAATACTGGCGTATGGATCTAGGACCACTGCACACTAAAATGTATAATAATATAAGTGCTCTGTGTTTCACTTTCAGTTGTAATAATTTGTCATGGTGACACAATTCAAAGAAACAAAAGTGTACCTAAAACGATGGACTATATTTACCAACAGGCTGAAACATTTAGAAACATTTTGCCTCACTAGCTTAAATTCTCTCATTTCAAAAAAAAAAAAAAAGACTAAATTTCCTACAGTTAAATTCTGACTCCCCCCATTCCTTCTCTCTCACAGTCTTCCTGGAAGAAACTATGATTCTCATGTCTGTTTGTATTTTTCGTATGTTGTTGTGTTTTTTTGTTTCTTTGTTTGTTTTTGTAGTTTTATAGCAAATGCCACTGGAGGCATTAATAAAAGAATACATAGAGTACTTTTAAAATTGTATATGCCATGACTTTTTATTCATTTTTATTCATTCCTTTTTAAAAGCTTTATTTTTAAGAGCAGTTTTAGGTTCACAGCAAAATTGAGAGGAAGGTACAGAGATTCCCCACATATATCCTGGCCCCCACACATCCACAGCCTCCCATATTATCAACATCCCCACCAGAGTCATACTTTATTTATAACTGATGAACCTACAATGGCACATCATAATCACCTAAAGTCCATACCTTATCTTCGGGTTCACTCTTGATGTTTTATGATCTAACATCTTGCTTTTTAAATGCTTTTTAAAAAGACTTATCTCTGTTGACACCTGTAGTAGTTTGCTAGGACTGATTTAACAAAGTACCACAAACTGAGTGCCTTAAATGCCAACAATATATTGTCTCCTGGTTCTGAAGTTTATAGTTCCAAGATTAAGGTATTGACCGGGCCATACTCTCCCTGAAGACACGAGAGAAGGATTTCTTCTTGACCATTTCCTAGTGTCCAGTAGTTCCTTGGTTTGGAGCAGTGTAACTCCAATTTTCACAAGGCATTCTTCCTGTGTTAATGTCAAGGTGTCCATCTTTTTCCTTGTATAAGGACAGAGTAATATTGGAATAGGACCAATCCTAAGGACCATATTTCCAAATGGGGTCATTTTCACGGATGTTGGGTGTTAGGACATCAACCTCTTTTGTGGGGGTGGGGTATATAATTTAACCCAAAACAATACATATGTATCAACTTTATTGAATATATTTGCTACATGATTATATCACAATATATCCATTATTTCACTGGCCAATAGTTTGATTTTTGTCATCTTCTTTTTCTTTCTCTTTCTTTTTAATTAAAGTTTATTGGGGTGACAATTTTTAGTAAAGTTACATAGATTTCAGGTATACAATTCTGTATTCCATCATCTATAACTCACATTGTGTGTTCACCACCCAGATTCATTTCTCCTTGCATAACCATATATTTGATCCCCTTTACCCTCGTCTACCACCCTCCTCCCCCTTTACCCTCTGGTAACCACTAAACTATTGTCTGTCTGTGAGTTTTTTCCCCTCATTTGTTTGTCTTGTTCTTTTGTTGTTTTTGGTTTATATACCACATATCAGTGAAATCATATGGTTCTCTGCTTTTTCTGTCTGACTTATTTCACTTAGCATTATAATCTCAAGATCCATCCATGTTCACAAATGGTCCTATTTCATCTTTTCTTACCGCCGAATAATATTCCATTGTGTATATATATACCACAACTTCTTTATCCATTCATCTATCAAAGGACATTTTGGTTGTTTTCAGGTCTTGGCCACCGTAAACAAAGCTGCAATGAGTCCTTTAGTATTTCTTCTATTGCAGGTTGTGTATTAGAAAATTCCCTCAGCTTCTGTATACCTGGAAAGGTCTTTATTCCTCCTTCATATCTAAAGGATATCTTTGCTGGATATATTATTCTTGGCTCATAATTTCTCTTTCAATAGTTTGAATATTTGGTCCACTCCCTCCTGGCTTGTAGAGTTTCTGCTGAGAAATCTGATGATAATCTAATGAGCTTTCCTTTGCAGGTTACCGTCTTCTTTTTCCTGTATGCCTGGAGGATTCTTTCTTTTCATTGATTTTTGACTGCTTCAATACAATGTGCCTTGGAGAAGGCCTGTTGGGATTGAGGTAATTAGGTGTTCTATTTGCTTCTTGGATTCGAGGATTTAGTTCTTTCCACAAGTTTGGGAAGTTCTCATCAACTATTTCTTTGAATATACTCTCTGTTCCCTTCTCTCTTTCTTCTCCTTCTGGTATGCCCATTATTCTTATATTGCTCTTTCTGATGGAGTCAGAAAGTTCTGTAGAGTTCTTTCATTTATTTTAAGTCTCAAGTCTCTTTCTTCTACCATGTGTGCCATTTCCAGGTTTCTATCTTCGATGTCACTGATGCTTTCCTCCATCTGGTCAACTATACTCCCTAAGCTGGCTATTTCATTCTTAATTTCTTCTATTGAGTTCTTAATCTCCAGAAATTCTATTTGGTTCTTTTTTTAAATTTCAATCTCTTTAGTAAAACATTCATGTTCTTTGATTTTGTTTCTGAGTTCATTAAACTGCCTTTCTGTGTTTTCTTGCATCTCGTTGAGTTTTTTCAAAACTGCAATCTTGAATTCTCTGTCATTTTAAGTCACATATTTCCATATCTTTAAGTTCATTTTCTAGAGACTTTTCACTTTCTTTCTGAGCTGTCTTGTTCCTTTGATTATTCATGGCAATTATGATTTATTATGTCTCTTCCTAGACATCTATAGGAGTGGGTTTTGCAACAGGTTGATAGGAAGAGGTCTTTCTTTTGTTTTTCAGTACTTGTTGGTAGAATGTTTTATTTTGTCTTCGACTACAGCCCTTTTTTCTCTCACATACTGTAGTGCTGTGTTTTCTCTGCACTATTCTAGCTTCTCACACAATGGGAGGATTCCCTGGAACATGGGCTTCTCCTCTGTTAACTGTTTGCTGAGTCATAGGGCACCGTGTCCCTGTGGGGATGCGGTTTGAAGTTCCAAAGCTCTTCCTGCATCTGATTCAGAGCCCATGTGTTTCATCAGTTCTGTTTACTCCTGCTTGGATCTGCCCAAATAGGTGGGACAGGTGCGGGGTGAGTTGTGAGAATTAGCCCAGAGCAATGGTGGCGACCATCACCACAGCCGGTCCTGCTTCCACAGCTCCCTCCCCTTTGCCGGACCTAGTTGGGCTGCGAATCTGTGTCTGCGGACCACAGTTCTCAGAACTGCAAATATTCTTTTCTTTTGATCTGACACTGCTACTTTTCCACTTCCAGCACCGGGCGGGTGGGGGCTGGGCAAGCTCTGGGAGGCTAAGGAGGGGGCAGCTAGTCTCAGTGCCTAAGGCTTCTGTTCTCTGCGGCAGTGAGGGCTTAAATCACCGTTTTCAGCCTTCTTCCCTCAGTCTTTGCTCCGAGGTCTCTGCCGTGAGTGTTGGGTTCAGCCGTGTTATATGCTGTCCCCTCAGCCCTGTGGGCCATAAACGGAGCCCTGGCAGTCCGAGTTCTTCCCTCTCCCGCAGCTGTGGTAGTTCCGGGATTCAGCGAGCTCGGAGCACTGAGCTAGGTCTGCGTCCTGCGCCTCCGCGGCTCCGTCTCCGCACGTCTCCCTTCCTTCCTCCCCTGCTCACGCAATTTGCCCACCTTTAGGTGAATTCAGTAGTGAGCTTCTTCATCTTGCCTGTCTGCTGTGCAGGGAGTCCTTTGTGGAGTTATAGATGTTCAATTTGTTGTAAATTCCAGAGGAGATTTACAGAGGCTCACCTCATGCTGCCATTTTGATGAGGTCTCCCCTAGTCATTTTTTAAACCATTTTTTAAATTGGAATATATATTGTGCATTCACTGTATAGTAATTTTATTGATTTTAATCAATGTAAATTTATTTTATTAATCTTTGGTCATTTAAAAAATGTTATACGTTATTATTTTAGCATGTTCAAAATTATCAGTGTTTTCTATATGGCTTATTTTGGTCAGTTTTAAAAATCATTGCCTGGAGTGTGTTATAAGATATTCTTATCCTTTTATCTCAAAATTTATATTTGTATTTTCCAATAAAGGCCTTTAATTTATCTATAACTTATCTTAGTGTATGTTTCTGGGGTCATTTTAATACAAATGATTTGCTTTCTAAATGTCATTTGTTAAACTGTTTATTATTTCCTTATGGGTTTTAATATTGCCTTAGTGATATATAAGGCACTCAAGTATACATGTCTATTTTCCTAGACCCTCCTTTGTGTTTCTTTTGTTTATTTATAGTAATTACAATAATTATAATAACTTTATAATGTGTCCATGATGTTTTCATCCTCTTCCTTCTTTGATGGTGGTGGGGATTGTTGTTAATCTCTGCTTTTGCCATAGATTGACAAAATTTTCTTTCACTTTTGTTGATATAATTTGGTTGTCCTATAGAGTAGCCTATTTCCATTGTAAATTATACTTTATTTGTAGATTGCCCTCCTTTCTTCTCTGGGGTCTCCTACATTTTTTCCAGTCATTGTGGTTTTTAAAGTTTCTGTGTGGAAAGAAATTGCTGTAGAGATTGTTTTCATTTATAGCTCTCAGAACACATTAACAATTGTTTAAATGAGGATATATGATATTTTTACCTGTTTTGGAACTTGGTCCCCATTGTCACTTTAAATCATGTCTTCTCCTGGTTCTTCCTCCACTCTTCTTTTGGAACTACTATTATATAAATGCTGATTTGTCTCGTAATACCCCATGTCTCTTCCTTTTTACAAGGTCATTTTTTATTTGTCATTTTATTGTAATTTCTTGAGATCTTACCTTCTAGATCTTTCTTTGCCTGTCTTTTCTTGCCAGGCAAGGATAAATTTATTCAAGGAATACCAGAAATTTTCAATAACATTTTAGTTCACTTCTTATCCAATCTTGTACTTTTCAAAACTCACTGGGATCATCTGTAGCAAAGAAGTCAACATTTTCAACTTCATGTGTTGGCAAATATTTTTGTTTTAAGGTTGTCTAAGCAAAAATAATATCTAGTAAGATTCAGTGGTTTTCTAGTTTTTTTCAATTTCTGCTTGGAGAAAACAATAAAATTGTGTAAATTCCAAGTTCAACCTTTAGAATTATTACACACACACACACACATACACACACACACACACACACTTAGTATATTTGAATGATAAATGTAGTGAAGAGAAGGTCAAGGAGAAGGTCATTCAGTATATGAATGGCTTGCCTATTGTAGGACAAAAAGTATTAAAATTTTAGATGTCACTGCTAACTTCTTTTAAGCTTACAAGTTAAGGCAGGAGTACACTGACATTCTATTTAGTGTGATGAAGTGAAAACTACTTGTAATAAAAAAATGATGAACCTCTGCTTCTCATATATTAATGTTTCATTTTTATGGCTAATTCTCTATAGAAGATCTAAAACTTCGGTTTGCAAAGCCGCAGTTTCAGATGTAGTTACCTTTCTTGCTGATGTGTTTCCTTGAGATTACTGAGAATGTTGTTGGTATCTTTACACCCAGGAAGGTATATGATCAACTACATTTTATCATAATGCAGCAATATTCGAAGGCCTCTTGCTATTCATTATTTTAAACTGACATATATGCGATAATCAACAGTTCTCCATATTGATGTTAAATTGGTTAAATAACATTTTGTGTTTTAAAATATTAATATATATGTCCATTTAGTTATGAACTCTGTGGCCACATACTGCATTAAAAGAAGAAAATCTAAATTTTCTGAACCACTTGTATGTGAATTTAAAATGTACATGTACCACAATTTAAGTCATAAATTAAAACAATGAAATCCAAAGGATTTTTTTAAAGATTAAAGTTACCACATGTCTTGGTTTATTGATATTGTTTAGTAATGTATAGCCCAGACATAGACAAGGAAAATATGAAATATTTGCAAAGCAGAAGAGAACCCAAAGGAAATATTTTATTTATTAGAAGTATAGAATGAATGATCAAATATAGTAAAATTAAGAGTTGTGTGCAACTTTCTAAAACCCCCTCATTGTTTGCTTGTTTTTCTGTATTGGTTCAACAAAATAAAATGTGTTAAATGGCTCTTCCAAAGAAAAATTGAAAATAATGGTCCATTTTTTCTAGTTACTGGTGGAAAAAAAATCTGGCAGAAGAATTTTAAGCTTTTGAGAATAAAATAAAAATAATCCTAAAAGCAACCAAGTTACATGTATCAGTAATTGGAGTTGCTATTATCTTTTTCAGTCAATAATGATGAGGTGGCCAGTAGGTAACATAGCAAAACTACCAAGAAAAAGGTAAATACTGGCTACTGTGGCAAGAGAAACAAACCAAATAAAACATGTTCTTGATCCAGAATGAAAAAACAAATCTACTGGTTGTGCACTAACCATTTTAACTATACTTATGAGAACTAAACTGGTGTATGGAGTATTTCTAGACCTTTGCTAAAAACAACCAGAAAACAACCAAAAATACAATGACAACAAAAACACAATGGCTTTGTATGCTAATTGTTCAGAAGTGAGTTTTCACTTCACCTGTCTCAAATTAATTCTTTTTATTTGGAAAAACAACAAAATATATATATAACTCATAGGTATAAAAGAGGTCATCCCCATAAGTCTTCAACTAGTGTACTATGCACAATAAGCATCCAATAGAGCATTGATTTCCTCTTTTCTACTGAGATTTTATAAAGACTAAATAAGATATTCAAATAGAAGTGCATGTACAGTAATTATATTGGGCACTACTATATAATGGGCACTGGTTAGGTTATGTAAATATGATATCTTTAATTTTTATAAGAACTTAAAGATAAGTATTAGCTCAATTTTATAGAGATTTAAGGAGATTCAGAAATGGTTAAGTAGTTTCCCCTAAATTACTGAGCTAGAAAATGGCAGAACTGGGATTTAAACTTGTTAATGCTACCCCAAAGCTGAAACTATCTCCACTATGATATACAGCTTCATTATTTGGTGACAACATTAGTAAATTATTATTTAATATACAAATCAACCATGTTAAAGGGGCTTTCAAGTATCAGTCAATAACCAGTCGCTAAGATATGTTTACTGTTACAGTACAAACCAAAGCTATAGAAAACCTGCACATATACATGTGTAGCCCCCCACACACCCCTTTCCCCCCACACATACACACCAAAGGCCTAGAAATACAAACTTTTTTTATAGGGGAAATGAAATGACTATTGAACTTTTGTCTCTCAAATTGAATCCCTATCCCCCACTGTAGTCAATTTTGCAATGCCAGGGCTGAGACCCAGCAAAACGTTTTTCTTTTGCCGGATGGATTCCACCAACTGGGAAATAGGAAAATTAGAAGGCAGATGGAGGAAAGAAGTGAAATCATCCTTCCTACTTGCTTGCTGTTTCAAGCATCGATTGCTTCCCTAGTAATCGCTCCTTGTCTCCACAGCAGCAGTTGGTTTCAGCCTCCTCTTCTGTAGGCAAAAAGAGAACCAGCCTCATTACACCCTTCAGAGATTCTCTTCGAAGCCCCTGAGGTACCAACAGCAGCCAGGCTTCTGAGTTCTGCTATCCCTTAATTTTCCTTTACTTTGACGTAGAGGTGATAGCTGTATTTTGTAGTTCTTTTCACTGGATTGCCTTAATATTTCCTTTTTATCTAATTTAGTATTGCAACACCAGTGTAAACAACTCCTTATATTAAATTCCCTCTGTTGAAATATCTATTATGGTTTCTGTTTTTCTAATTGGACCCCAACTAGTACAGCTATGAGAGTTTTATGCAAATAAAATTAATTTACATTTTTAAAAAAACTTGATTCGCTTTACATAATTCAGATAGGCAAGAATTATATACGGAGAGATACCCTTAAAAAAATACTTAGGAAAAGCAGACACAACTATGAAGTACAGCATCTCAGTCTAGACAAGTTGAAAATAACTAGGGCAAACCCCAGGATACTGCAGCAGTACCTTCTCATCCACTCTTCCTGACATTTCGGATTTGCTCTTCTAAAAAGCAAGTCGCTGAGGCGTTTGAGGTTTCTCGCCTTGTTCTTTGAAAAGAACTGTTGGAAAATATAGTTTGTTCAAATAGGGACTTGAAAAGGTTTCTAACTTCAGAAGTTCACTGTATAAAATGTTCGTGATCTGGTGAACTCAGTAGAGATCTGATACTTGAGAGTTGTCATCCCAAGTGTTCCGCAGTGACTGAGTGAATACAGACGAGTCACTCACCCTCCTCTGCCTCTTAGGTCTTCTCACCTTACAGGGCATTGCAGAGGAACCATGATTTTCTAGGCAATACGAAGTGGCTACAAAATTTCTTGTTGCTAGCTCTAAGAAAATAAATGGTTGTGGCAGGCATATTTAATTTTATTCTTTATTCCTTCTAGAATTCCGGATTTTAAAAATGTACTGTATTTATGTGGAGTATATAATAACTATTATTATTTGAACGTATGAGTCCATGTGAATATGTATGTAATTGTATGCCCATTTCTTAGGTAGAGGTGGTTGTGCTGGTTCACAGAGCAACTGGTGCTCATTGAAAGATCTTTGCACTCAGTATAGCTTAGAGGTAAAGAGTAAATCTCTGTAGTCACACTGCACGGAACTTCTGGACATATAGGAATTTTTACTTAGTCTGTTTACCTGTATATTACCTGGGAAAATAATAGTATGTCACTCATGTGGTTATATCAAATATTAAATGATGTAATCCACATAAAATGCCTGGCACAATGTTGGCACACTGTGAAAACTTTCTGTATATTACAATAAAAAGATCCCAGACCTGCACTTATATTGCAAAAAAGATACAATCAAGAAGTCAATTGAGTTGGCTAACCTGGAGGTTTTCTTGATAATTATTTAGCCTTGATCATAAAGCTGAATTCTCACTCTGACAGCTTGATTTCTCCAGTTGTTCCAAACTACATTTTTTTTTTTTTTAATATCGTTTGCAGAACCATCCAAGTCAGTATTTACATATAACCTTTGTTTTCTTAAACGGTGCAGTGTATTCCATAGAATGGATGTACCATGAGCTATTGTTCCAAGTCATTTAGATTGCTCTTTTTCTCCTCCTCCTTTCTTTCTTTCCTCCCTGCCTCCCCTTCTCCCTTTTTCCTATCTACTTTTTCCTCTTACAAATAATGATTACTCAAATAATGCTATACGTGTGTTTACCTGATGGTAAATATACATTTCTCTAGGTATGCACATTTTAAATATAAGTAAATACCATAAGCTTACTTTTCAAAAGCTTGTGGTTTTACAAATAAAGTATGGAAGTATTGGCTTTTTCACATCCTTAATAATATAATTTTAGATTAATTTAATTTTTCCAATTGGATAAGTAATGCTTTAATTTACATGAAGCAAAGCACTTTTTTCATGTTTATTGGTCATTTGCATTTTTCTTTAATGACTCCATATCATTCATTTTTATAGTAGAGTATTAAAATGTGATGGTGGTATAAATAATATGGTAACTTGAGGTTATTAAAAATTAATACCGTGTTTCCCTGAAAATAAGACCTAGCAGGACAGTCAACTCTAATGAGTTTTTTGGAGCAAAAATTAATATAAGACTTGGTCTTATTTTGCTATAAGACCAGGTATAATATAATATAATATAATATAATATAATATAATATAATATAATATAGTATAATATAATATAATACCGGGTCTTACATTAACTTTTGCTCCAAAAGACGCATTAGAGCTGATTGTCCGGCTAGGGCTTATTTTTGGGGAAACACAGTAAGAAAGTATATTGACAAGCATTAATAATTTCAAGATGGCTAACTTTTTGTTATACACTGAATATATTTCTCATAGTTTAATTTTGGAGAAAAAAGTTTGGGAACAGTAAGTCAGTAAAATGACATTTGATTGAACAGTTAACACAGGCCTGGGCAAACAGACAGACAGAAGCCCCAGAACTACTTACTTCTACTACATTTGTTAAGTTACACACAGAGCAACCCACTTGATTTCTCTGTTCTTCCTCCACAAACTACCACCTCCCAACCACACCACAGAGAGATGGGCCACCCAAAATGGTCTTGAGACCAGGCTTTACTTTTTCCACTTCTCTCTCTCTCTCTCTTTCTCTCTCCCCCCCCCCCCCCAGACCTGAGGATCCTCCTTGTGGTGGTACCCCGCACTCTCCCATATACTTTGCATATGCCTGAGTGAGTAATAAGCATGTGAACTGTGATTGTCAAATTTGATGTGATGTGTTTTGATGCCCAATGACTTTAAAGGGGATGGTTGAATAGATGTGGCAGTGAGCATGGTTGGGACTTAACATTAACGTACCTCAAAAATATTTATATTTGACATATGTATTGAACTACCACAGAAAGATCTCATTTAATTGAAATGTATTTTTATATTACAAACTTATAGAAAATAAATGTATGTATATCTCTTTTGACAAGAACAGAGAATTTTACACTGAGTTTGTATTTTTTTGTGAGGATTTAGGAAAAATATTTAAAAAATTGCATAAAACCAATAGACTCATAATGTCTCCATAATTTTATTCTTCCTACATAATTTTTACTAAAATTGTGTAGACATAATGCTAAAGTTCCATATTATCTAGATCGCAGACTATACTCTAGAATTTCTCCTTTTATCTCAAAGTTCCTTTCTTAGTGTATGAGTAATATATTTATTAAACAGATTTTTTAATGAATTACTAAGAGCCAGAGAATACTTTTATGTTGTTTTGTAAAATCAGAGCTAAATTTTTCATTAATAGTCATACTGATTACGTATAAATACCTCATGATTTTAGTGGTAATATTTCTAAAGTTAGAAATAATTGTTTGACAATATTATTTAAATAATTATTAAGAGACAGAAACCCTATTTTGTTTTAAATATATATATATATATATTTAAATATATATGTAATATATATATATATTACAGTTACATTTGCATAGACTTCATTTTAGAACTGCCTATGATATCAGTGACAAGTATTTATGAAGAGAGATATGGTTTATTTTCTGGTAACTAGGATATAAGCAATTAGAGAAACCTATGAGCATTGCACACAGGTTGTATTTCATTTTATAAATGAAATAAAATATAATTAATACCATAGATACATACATGACAGAAACTAGTCATGTAAGCATATTTTCTACATTAAAAAAAATATCAAGGGAATTTATTTTACCTAAATTCAATTAAATACAGTTAATCCCAAGCATTTGGCTTTCCTTTTAGGAAATGCAAACATAAAAGAAAATAGACTAAGTATAGGCATATTGTATACAGAATAAACTGTGCTACTGGAATTACTAAAATAAATCAGAATAGTTTTTGAAAAAGATCATGCATGATCAGTTCAATCTGTTAAGAAAACAAGTTAAAAATGCCCTGCTGTCTGTCTTTATGGTTACTTAATTATTGATTCATATACATTTTCTTCCTAACTCAAATGCTTTTATGTTGCTTAATGTCACCATCTTGTAATTCTGCTCATATTTAGGATGGAATCGTTAACCAGCACCTGCAAGATAAGGACTCAGACTACTAAGCATTGTAGAGACAGATTGATCATGATGCTTGATGTCTCATAGAAAAAAATTGTTCTACATTGAACAAAAACTGTGCACCATTTGTTTTAGGAATTAGACACTAATAGAACCTGCGACGACTAACCTAACTTGTACAATAAATTTAAGCTACAAATATTTACAATGCTAAATATTTGGATTCCCTTTAAGATATGTAAAGTAGTCTTACATATCTGAATGTGTTCCAAGTTGAGCAATAGCTGGAATATAGTACGGCAGTATCAACAGGTAAGCATGTGGTCTCTGAACTCACATACTACTTATAGCCTCTCTGCACCTCAGCATTCCTATCTGTAGAATGGGGATAATGACAACATTTACCTTATAAAGTTATTGCAGCATATGTAAGTGTTTAGTATATTTTAGTGAGTTCTGTGTATAGAATTATACAAGCTGTACATGTGTAAACAGTCTTAACTTTTTATTTGCCTCTAACTCATCAGCTAGAGTTCTGAGTCCTCAGGCCTTTTACATAATTACACATTATTATAATATCTTGTAGTTACCATTTACCTTTAATTTAATTTAATTTTTTTTTAAACTTTTTTATTCTGTACTCGTTTTGAACTGATAGTCTTGCTTTTCCCCCAAAAATAAAAGTATTAGCCATCTTGCAGCTAACTCCAAAAATCAGTTTTCAGTTCCCAGTTTGTTTCATATCTCTGTGTATTCTGTCAGCTTCCAAACATTTTAAATGTTCCTGCCAGTCAAGGTTGAATGAGAAAATCTGGATGGCTAGCATGGAATATGTCTGGTAGGGTAGTGAAAGGAGATGAGATCAGAAGCAGAGGCTCGGGAAAATCAAGATCCTTGAGAGGCAGGTTAAAGGGCTTGAACTTTTCAGGTAATGGCGACACTTCACCAGTTAGAGACTCTTGAATTTGTCCAGTAAGATTGCAAGATCCTGATATATAGTGGGATTGTAATACAGGTGAGGAAAAAATTTTTTGAAAACAAATTTATTAGACATGAATCAGTGGATATTTGTGATCACTTTAATTTTTGATCAATTTATCAGTATAGGAAGCATGATATCCTTGAGGTTTTCAAGTAGGTAGGTAGGTGTTCATTTCTTATAACATAAATGAGTGATATCTGGGGCCTGTGGTAGTAGGGTTTGAGTTTGAGCAGTTATAACATTTTAACTCCCTTGGAAAAACAACATAGCTTATTTAAGAAATGGCAAAACAATCTATCAGGAACTATTCTCCTTTCCATTTTTGTTTGAAAAACCATGATTTTATCGTTTTCCACCATCTCATATAATCTACCAACCTCCTTCCTATCCCAGATGTCTGCACACTTTGGCAAAGATATCTTCCTACTATGCCACATTCATGAAGTTTTATATATATAAAATATATGATAGATTTTATATAAGAAATAGACTATACTTGAAGCTGCAGCCCACATGCCCACATATTTCCTAGTTTAAATCCTTTCATAACACTCCTCAACTCCATGAGGTTATGCTGTCTTCTTTTTGTTTCCGTAGCCTTCCTCTCATATTTTAGAAGACCAATGTGGGAGGGCATTCCAAACAAGATGAAAAAATATAAAATATACGAAAATATATACATATATGTATATGTATGTGTGTGTATATATATATATGTGTGTGTGTGTGTGTGTGTGTGTGTGTGTATGTGTGTGGAGATATATATATATATATATATATATAGATATAGATATAGATCTGTATCTATATAGATCTATATATATCTATATATACCTCCAAGGGCTTGATTTTATATATATATATATATATATCTAATATATATAATATATCTCCATTAGGCTTGATTTGCTGATTAATTTAACTGATATAGGGAATCACATAAAGAAGAATATGTTGAAAAGATGAATGTGAGACTTTTGCAATAATCTGAGTTCAATGGAATGTTTTGAGGTATTAGGGTGATTATTCTTGGTGGCCTTTTAATCATTAAATGAATGAGTTTATAGATAAATTGATAGCATTTTGAATGTAAGCTTCAAGAAGGAATGGGACTTGCTTATGGGGCTCACTGCTGTTTTCCCAGCCATTCAAATCGTGCCCGGCATGTGGTAGCCTCTCTGCAAGGATGTAATTAAATGTAAGAATGATCCTACTGTGGTGCTTGATGGACAGATAAATACTGTTTTTGATTCTGAAACCAGAGGATTTCATTTCTGGCACCTTTTTTTTAAAAAGATGCAATATGATGCCTTTGAGATTTGATAAGAAACCACAGGAGAGAAAAAGGAAATAGATGCTTAAATTTTAACTCTGTAAATTCATGATTTTTTTTTAATATACAAATTTTATGCTTTAAATATTACATTTGATATGGCATCAATTCCCTGTGTCCTTGTGAGTTAGGCGAGAAAGATATAATCCCAATTTGACAAATAAGTATCCCGAAGCACTACTGTGATTTCTGATTTGACTACATTTTGGCATAATTTAAGCTGGATTCCAGATTCACTCTGGAATCCAATATGGAATCCAGTTTTATAGTTGAAAACAACAGATTTTTAAATCCTATGCATGACTTTGTAGCTAATGAAATTGGTAATTTTGCTTCTATGTCAGACATTTGGGCCATTTCCTAATTATTATGAATTTCAAAAAATTGTGTTTTTACTTGGTGTTTCCAGTAAAATGTGATCTTTTTATTTAATACCTAATTTCATTACTCTTTATGGATTGTCCAAAATTTGATGTATCTTTTTTAATGAAGTATAGAAACAAATACCTCATCTTAAAGTTTGGTGATAGACACCCTTAAGGCCCACTTGGAAATGTTTCCCAGAACATGTAAAGAAGATGGTCCCTGAGTGCAGTGATAATTGTCAGGAAGCCAGCCATTCTGTGAGAATTTTAAGCCCAGGATGACAGCTCTATTTGGTTTCTTTGCAACAGTCCTGCAAACTGAGATTCTGAGATTGAGATTTTAAGTTTGAGAAAAATGTCTTTGTAAAGCAAGTAAAGAAGGAATGTGAAAAATAAATTATAACAGTGGTAGTACTTAGTTATTCCTATTAGAAAACATTGTTTTTTTAATATATATTTTTATCTTCTCTACATATTCATGGAATGGCCTCTCACTATATTTAAGCACACTTACAGAATTTAGCAAATCATTCACAAATTCCTGACCATGACACTGTGAAAAGAGATTCCTTCCCCTACCATGTCATTGTGATGAAAATATGCAGATCAAATGTCTGGTATCATTTACACATGAGAGGATAGAAAATAAGTAGTAAACTAAGGGGGAAAAAAAAAAAAAACAACCTTTGACATTATGTAATTGATCACAAAGTCAGTCAACTTTCCAAGTTCTACTAGGTGAAAGTTAGTTATGGATCGATAATCCCATGTCAAAATGTCAAAGTTAGATATGGCTGTGGTAATTCTTCTATTCCTAAGATCTCATGCTGACTTAACTATTTAAAATATATGTATTTTAAATGTGTACTGTGCTGTTGAAACTGAGAATTTTTTACTGAGTTTTGTTCACGTTCACAGATAAAAAAAATTATCTCAAATTAGTAAACTTTTAATGCACGTGCAGTGCCAAATCATCTTTAAGTTGCCACATCAATACCTCCATTATCTTATTTAAGGATGATTTAATCATGAGAGATACACTCACTGGATCCTCTAAATAAAGAGAAGTTTTAAAATATAAAATGATCAAGATTAAACATGCAAATGCCCCCAAGAAATTGTGTATCACTAATAATTACTTACATTTTTTGATGCTTATTTGTAGCATTATTTTAGTAAAACTTGATAGTATTGGTTGGAAGATATAGAAACATTTCTCCAAAGTATAATATTAAATACTGTCTGAAGTATATAACTCCTTCAGTTAAAATCATTTATATAGATAATCCAAATTTCCCAAGTTCTATTTTGTCAGAACAATTTAGTCTGAAAAGATGACGCTTCCCAAAATGACCTACCTCCTATAGTTATAAGTCTAATTAAGAAACTCAACTAAAACTGCCTAACCTACCCCACCAATTATAACTTGATCCTGTATACAGTAACTTCATTGTTAACTGTTAATCTTTGTCCATTGAGAATATTATAGTGTCTACCATCAGGTGATGAAACATTTTTAATTCAATTCTAACCTTATAATAAATATTTAGGACCCAAACGTTGAAAGAGAATCATATTTAAAATTTTATAGAGTAGGTCATTTTCATTAATGCAATGGACTAACTTTAATTGGACTAATGCTCAAGACATATTACCATGCGACAGGGTTTCTATGATCAATTCAGGATGGACTTATTCCCCCCGGTGCTTCATTTCTATGTTTGCAGATTGTTTTAAGCATCAGAGAGAATAATACAGATAATTGCTCTAGCACCCTAATTTTACATATAAAAATTCTCTGTGATTTACCCATAATGCTAAGGAACCATGTGTAGAGGCAGAGGTAGAACGGAAGCTCTCCTTATTTTCTGATCTGAGGTTTCCAACAACCAGGAGAATTTTTCAGAGAACAAGTAGTAGGAGGTAATAAAACAACCCACATTTAGAAAAACATTTTGTTTATAAACCCTGAATCTCTTGGAAGTATTTCTAGAATCTATCAGTCTAATTAAATATCCCAGCTCTCTCCTCATGGCCTTGTGAATCAGCATTAAGATCTGTAGTATTTTGATTTCTTAGTTTCTTCTACACTTAAAAAAAAAACAAAACAAACAAACAAACAAACAAACAAAAAACCTTTGAGGAGGAAATATAAATGCTATTATGAGTAGTAAGTATGCCTCCAAGAGTACTAAATATCTTCTAAATCCTGCAAATATTACCCTTGGCCCTTATGTGTGGTCTAATGAATGCAAGTACTTCCACTCTCTGCCCAGAGACCTATAACAGTGGACACAAATCATGTACTGATCCCAAATGCCCATTACACAAATCTTAAATTCTAAGTGACAGTACGTTGGGATTTAATGTATGGTAATAAAACATTCATGAACTTCCCCAGTGTGTATCTTTAGTTTATGACCAAATGCTAGTCAGGATTTGGTATCATAGGTGATTTGCTCTTTCTTTTATGTAGTTATTATATGTGATATTGGATGTTAATGGTAAACTCCTTTCCTTACATATACCACAATTTACACACAAGGAGGACAATGGGGAAAATATAGGAACCTATTTTCCTGTGTGTGTTGTCTCATATACTTTATTTTACTCACTATATCTTAAAGCATGTTGTCTGGCTGGAGTATTTTCTGTCACAAGCTGGAGAAGTCATATAAATTCTTCTTGAACAGAGCGTGCCCTGGATTGGGTACTTAATTATCTTATAAAAAATAGTACACATTTTTGTTTCAATATTACAGTTTATTAGTGATGTGGGTTACAACATTATTTGAGGCAACTGTCTTGATTCAAGGGGGGATTTTCTATTCACTCCGTTGGAATTTCAAAACAGATGCTAGAAGGTCACAGTAATTACTGTACAAGACATGTGATAAATGGAAAAATGTTTTGGAAAGGGATTCATTTAAAAATATTTGGTGATGTTCTAGAGAGAATTAGATCAATTTCCAAGAAAAAAAGCCTTGTATAAATTAATACAAATAAGATATTAATATGCTAGCTATGTTTAAGTAACCCCACTGAAAATGTTTGGATATGAGTACATTAAAAAATAATTTGATAGATGCATTTAACAATTTCATAATAGAGACATAATCATAATTATATTGCCCTACTTACTCTGGTATTACGTGGTAAGGCAAAGCCTATAAAGTAATACATTAAACACAACAAATACAGTGAAAATCAGAATATATATGGCTATGATTGGCTAAATAATGGCCCAACAAAAATATCCACGTCCCAATCCCCAAAATATCTGAATATGCTACCTTATATGGCAAAAGGGACTTTGTGGATATGATTAAATTAAGGATTTTACAACTGAGAGACTGATTATCCTGTATTATTAGGGTGGGACCAATGTAATTATAAAGGTCCTTATAAAGAGGAGGCCATAGAGTTAGAGCTAGAGAAAAGATTTTACTATGGAACCAAAGATTAGAGTGGTATGCTTGGCAAATGGAGGAAAGGTCTGAAGCCAGGGAATGCCAGCCGAGTCTAGTAACTGCAAAAGGGAAGGAAATAAACTTTCTTCTGAAGTTTTCAGAAGAGATGCAGCCTCGTCAACACCTTGATTTTAGATTTTAAGCTGAGTTGTGATGTATCTGAGTGTCTGGAATCAAAGAGTTATATGCCTATATTCTGACCAAATTACTTTTACCATAATATATTCTAAAGAAATATCAAAGATATGGGTATGGCCTTCAGACTTGGTTTAATCAAATAGAGGTCAAATAATTAGTCTGGCCTCAGAGTATTTTCTTGTGTGTACTTGTGTTTTTTTTTTTTTTTTTTTTTTTTTGTTTTTTTTTTAATATGTAGCCTTCTCTAAATTTTATCTAGATTATTTTTGGATTCTGTTTTTCCATAATAAGGGAAATACTTATATTACGGAAGTCATTTTTAAAGTCACCAAATATAGAAACAATATTAAAAATAAATACCATGTAGTATTTTTAATGAACTAAGAAGAATCTATTTCAGTCCTAAATTATACCTAATACTTCTTTATGTCGCTCTGGGTTATATAATTATTAATCTATATGTGATGCTTTGAAATTAGTGGGTAAAATATATGTATAACATTATACTGCATTTCTCTTTGGATTAATTTTACAAAACATTTCATTAAATATAGAAGCAGTGGGTAAGATACCTTTTGAATCAGATATACGTATCTGGATTTAAATTCAACTCCACTATTTATGAGGTATTAGTATTTAATATATAGGTACTAAATATATTTACATATGTACTTATACATTCTACATATTTATTATATATAAATTTATGAATTTATTTAGTAGTTTTTTTTTTTACCTATTTTATAAAAAATAAGATGCAGTCTGCTTCAGGCATATATAATAGCAGTGGAAGGAAGTAATAACTAATAGAATGATGGCAAATGAATAAAGAAAAGTGATGAAGAGTTCAATTGAAATAAGAACTCAACAGAGCAATCTCGGGCTAGTTAAGATGTTTTCAATGAGCATATATGAAATATTCTGACTTTGGCTTCCATTCATTAACTATATAGACTCACTATAAAGTGGTGCAATTAAACATCGCTTCCAGTAGTTATTTTTGTTGTTGTTGTTGTTTGTTTGTTTGTATTTTTAGGGTTCTTTTTTAAAAGTTTATTGGGGTGACAATTATTAGTAAACTTACATAGATTTCAGGTGTACAATTCTGTATTACATCATCTGTAAATCCCATTGTGTGTTCACCACCCAGTCAGTTCTCCTTCCATCACCATATATTTGATCCCCCTTACCCTCATCTCCCACCCCCTCCCCCCTTACCCTCTGGTAACCACTAAACTATTATCTGTGTCTATGAGTTTTTGTTTGTCTTGTTCTTTTATTGTTTTTGGTTTATATACCACATATCCAGTAGTTTTGAATGATTTTGCTGGGTAAAGATTGCTTTGATTTACTTTCATATCTCTGGTAATTTTCTTCATTTATAAACATGATGTTATAACAGTCAATTTTACATAGGCATGTCTTTGAAAATTACATTAAAATTATATTTGTTGCAATACTTAGTAATTTTCACCTGCCCAAAGTTCTCTTTGTATTCACAAAAATTGATTATTCTAATTTCATTTTTTATTCATACGATAGAATCAAACTTGCAATATAATGTCATGAAAACTCTTCAAGTTTACTCCCTTTGGCTTTTAAATAAAAACTCACATACAAGTAAAATGGCATTGTCAGTTTTACTGATGGATTTTGAAAATCCAAGATTCCATTATGTTTCTAATGATGATATTCTATCTTCACCAGTTGTCAAAATAATCTTGTAGCAGTTTCCTGTTTCATTGGCTTCTTGATTGATTGGATCATTGTTTTTATTGGGCACCCACCATGTGCTTGCTTTTTTTGTTTTTTTTGTTTTTTAGTTACAGAGGATACAAAGACAAATGAGACCATTTACTGCACTCAAGAGTTATATAGTCTGGGAGGCAGGTAAATAGATTATCAGAGAAATGGTCTAATTTTCTATATCTGTTGTATCTAATATTTTCTCAAACAATTTGTTGTTAATATTCCCAGTTTTATGATCACTACCAAGACATATGGAGTTGTTGATTTTAACAGTCTAAGTCAGTAGTCTCTGACATATACTAGTTTTTCAGTAATATTAGAAAAGAAGGAAGGGAGGGAAGGGGAGAGCAGGGTTTCTGATGCCACTCTTTTTCCCTCTCAGGGCCTCTTAAAAGACCTCCTAACAGAGTTTTAGAAGGGGTTTGAGTTTTGGGGAAAGGCATGTGCTGGGAACAATAAAGGAGATATTTACATGAGTGTTCCACGTTTCTGCTGTATCATTCCACAGTGTGGACGCTGCATTTTCTTTTTTTTGTTCTAACTTCTTTTAAGTTATTATTTCTTAACTATAAAGTAGCAAAAGTTTGTGAAATATGTGTTTTTAAGTATATATAAATGAGAGGCTATTCATGGCTAGCTATATGATAATATTTGCCTCAAAAAGTTTAAATACATATTTCTGGATGGTAGAGAAGACTGAATTGCATCTAGCATGCAAGGAATTACTAAAAATTCATAGTTCATCTCATCTATGGAGGACAGTCATTATCTGTGTACTTTAATGGTTGTGACGATTTTGATTTGTCTTAGGGCTTTATTTCCAGAGGACAATTTTTAGATTCCATCAGTGCAGGAATATATATATATATATATATATATATATATATATATATATATATATGGAGTTTTCACATATTTGAATGCTATCTTTTAGGTGTGTTATAGCAGATAAAATTGTTGTGAACCAATGCTTTAGGAAACACAACTCAGAGTGGACACAATTATAAATCATAGAATGTGTACAGCATAGATGACAATAAAGAGTTGTCTAATTTTTATCAGATATTGTTGTTTACATTTTATCTGTAATCAACTTTGGAAGACACTAAAGAAATGCACAAAAATTAAGGTGTTAAGCTTTCTAAATGAAGTTAGAATATCTGACTAATCTTTAACATAATCTCATGTGCAAGTAAGTACTGATGTCAACTAAAAAGAAAAAAAAAAAAGAAGTTAGGTTGTAATAAAGAATAAAAAGTATTTATTTGAGCAAAGGATTGCAATCCCAGAAACACAGATTCAGGTAGCAACTCAAACTGTGCTCTGACGAGAACAAGGAAAATCTGGGTTTGTAGAGGCAAAAACCACAAGACGTAATTCTTTCATGCATATGAAGGATTGTTGGCTAGGTTAGCAGGTATTTGTTAGTTCCAATATGCAAACAAGCTGTGCAAAAACTACAAGGAGGAAATACAGTCCATACATGTCCATGTTGCAGTTAAGGATGTTTGAAGCTGCATTTGGCAACATGTTTTGCAGCTTAATAGCTGCCCTGAGAACTGAGGCCCAAGATGTGCATAGGCTGCATAAACCCCACTTCCTTAATAGCCTCCTGACTCTATGGTAAATGACTCTCTTAGCAAGGCTTATTTCATTTTATTTTGTCCATTATCAGTACTAAGTGTAACATGTCTATTATGAGGGATTCTTTTATTATTCTATGGCATAATGCTTAGGAATGCAAACACTGAAGCAAGACTGCTTAGGTCTGCCAATCCCGGGTGGGCTGATGGGACGCGTTTCCTAACTTCTCTGTACTTCAGAAGGGGTGGTAATCCTCCCTACCTCCTAGAGATGTTAGAGGAATTGAATGAGTTCAAGTGTATGAAGTGTGTAAACTACAAAGGGTTGGCCCTCATGTTTACTATAAATGCGATGTATTATCATGGTAAGGTACAATATCTCCTTCACCATCATACATCCATGGATGTTTTTGTTCATTTATTTAGCCAATTTATTAAACATTTTCAAAGTAAAATGTGGACTTCATTCTTTCTAATAACTGAAATTTTACAAAATGCATTATCTTGGGCATTTTGTAGCCAGAATTCTGTACTTTCATTTTTATTTTTATTTTTATTTTTATATTTAGTTAGTTATAAATGCGGACACAAACTACTGCTCCAGTGGAACAAAAAATATGTACTTTATGTCATTTGAACTTCTGTTGACAAATATATAGTGTTATATTTTGTTGGCTTTAGAAATTTCTCTGTTTGATCACTCCAAGTAGAAAATGGCCTTACTTTCAACTTGAGTATTGGTTGAGATTTCCCACAACTTGAATAATAAGTGGTTTTGTTAAAATTTAAAATTTGTTAAAATTAGCCAACGATAAGAGCTGAGGAATTAAATATCTGATAACATTACTAATTTGGAATAAAATATCTTGATTTGGCTTTCCCTGGGACTTTAAAACATTGACTAACTGTAGTAATTCATCTTGTATTTTCTGTAGTTACAGGCTGTCATGTTGCTGCTAGGAATTATCCCTAAAGATATTATGATTGGGATGTTTATGAGATCAGTTGATAGACACTACTCAGGTCTTCCTTGTTATTTGTAGCCATGAAGTTTATTTCTCTGTTTCTACTGGCAAAACTTCAGTTTTTAAAGGAATCTTGGCAGAGAGCCTTAGGGAGAATATATTTAGGGAAAGAAGATGTGATGACTTTGAATTTTAATGGTATAATAGAAATCTAATCTGGTTCTTTAAACAATCAATAGATAAACAATAATTTATCATGATTCCTGTTGAATTAAATAGTTAATTCCTATGGCTAATGGAGCTCTGTGACATTAACACCAATGGGAATTGAGAAAAGAAAACAATGGGTTGTTTATATTTATGATGTGTTTATTTTGCTTTCTAAAATGCTAGATCAGATTAATTTAGATTGTGCAAATCTTGAAGTAATTAAGAATGGAATTAAAGTTTCCATTATATGGCTTTGTTACTGTTAGTGGCTTCTTCTGGGGTTAACAAGACTTCATGCAATGTGTATGTATAAGAGGAGATCCAATTATTTCTTACAAAAAAGAATATGAGTTATGAGAGTGTGTTTGTAACCCTAATTACTATTTATTCACTGGTAAAACTAATTGCCATACCCTAAAATTGAGGTTTAATATTGATAACTATATTGAAAATTACATATGGGACTATATTCCCTAGAATATAATGTAAATGAAGAAACTGTGCTAATTATAGTTTTCTAACTGTGCCAAGTTATTTGCTACAAATTACCTCATTTTATTTTAAAAGGATACTGTAAAAATCGTTTAAAGTCTACTCATAAAATTGAATTGTGGTTATTAAGAGTAAATAATTATTGACACTAATACCACTTTGTGTACTAAAAATTCTATTATAGGACAATAAGAAGTAATAGATGGAAAACAAATTCTGTGATAATTGGTGTGGGGTTAATTTTATTCAGAAAGTGGCATGCTGTCATTTTACACATTGTTACATTTAATATTTGTTTTCATAATTTATATGATTGTTTTGGAAACTGGTGACTATAAATACCAGTGAATAGGTCTCCCTTTTTATGATCGCCCTTTTCTTTTCTAATTAACATTATTGCTAATATGACTTCAAAACAAAATGTGAAGCATACGGTTTAATGCTATTAAGTCTAATCACATAAAAAATTACTACTTTGCAATTAAGTTCTTTTATTTCCTACAGAAAACAATTATTTTTTTGTTTAATATGATTTTCAAGTCTTTGAAAAACACAAACTATACAAAATGGGACCTTTCAGTTCCTAAGTGATCCGTTTTATTATAAAGGATATTATCTTTCTAGATCTGCTGACATTTAAAGCCAGATTTTTGTGCAATGGTCATTTTGAAACTTCACTGAGATAATATATCAAAAGATCTAGTTGTAGGCTGTTAAGATAGAATGATTGTAGGTTTTGTCTGAATGAGCAGATAGGATTTTTTTTTTGAGAAAGAAATCTAAAATGCCTTCTTTCTTTAGAAGAGACCATGGATACCAGATGTGTTTGGAATACACTGTAGTTATTATTCTATGTCCAGTAGTATCAAATGACAACACAGTAATAAGTATACATTAAATATAGAATAAAGACATATGTATACTTTACATACTGTATACAATATAAAATATATAATCTATTATAATATTTAGTGGCTGTGTATATATTTTAAAATATCTGCCCCACTTTTCCATTTTAACAGTTTCAGATATGTTTATAATTTGTTTCAGCAATTGCATTTCTCATCTACTTTAGGAAATCTAGTTATTCATTTTTTCACCTTCAAATGATAGATACTTACTCTAAAGGAAATATAGTAGAATAATGTAGTTTCATTAAACCAGCTGTAAAAGATGAACATGACACAGTCTATTTATATGTCTGTATATTTATATCTCTATCTGTATCTATAGCTAAATCTGTATCTATATCTATATATAATAAGGATATATTTACACCTACATTTCTTTAAACTACATAGACTCACACACATATACACATGCATATATGAGGTACGACAATTAAGTTCATGAACTCATCCTAGAAACAGTGCTACATATCTCATTGCTGAATATCACTATGGTCACCTTCCAAGTACTTCCTATTGGGAAGCTATGCACCGACGCCAGCACTTAGTCCACCCTTCAAAGCAATTTTGGAACTCTTTCTGGAATGGCCATCAGAGCTGTCATCGCATTACCCTTGATGTCCTGAATGTCATTAAAATGTCTTCCTTTCAATATTTCCTTTATGTTTGGGTAAAGAAAAAAGTCATTGGAGGCCAAATCAGGTGAGTAGGGAGGGTGTTCCAATGCACCAGTTATCTGTTTACTGGCTAAAAACTCCCTCACAGACTGTGCCGTGTGAGCTGGTGTATTGTTGTGATGCAAGAGCTATGAATCATTGGTGAAAAGTTCAGGTTGTCTAACTTTTTTTTATTTTTTTATTTTTTATTTTTTGTGAGCAGTCATTGGATTTATAAAAAGATGCAACAAATTTTAAAATGATACAAAAATATCATTTTCAAAACAACATAAAGCAAATGGGTGAGTGGAATAATAATTCATGCTGTAGCGTGTTTCATAAACTGGCAACAGAGAAAATTGGTTGAAGGAAAGCAGAGGAATTTTGTCTTTTAAGAATTAGAATTGAGGTGCTCCGTAATCATCTGGCATCTGCTCAGTGTTGTACCTATGGTTAGAAATGTACATGATGGGAACTCCAGGGATTTTCCTGATTCTTCGTTTAAGGTCCCGGTCAACCGTAGCCACCATGTAACACTTGTGCTGAGTTACTCTCTGTACTAAGCAGTCATCTGCATAGGTTCCTTTGTGTGTGCATGGTAATCGTTCAAATCTTGGATCCCTGGCAATCCCTTAGAGCCACTCGATACTTTTGCCCCAGTTTCTCAATTTCAGCCATTACACAGTCAGTCATACAAGGGATACACTTGGCATACAGACAGTCCATCATTGACTGAACTAAGTCTAGTTTGGCTTTAATATAGCAATGAATGGAAAAGTTGATAAAGTTGGTATCAACCAGGATATGGTAAGGTGGGCCCAGCTGTGTGTTATCCTGGAAAAATAAGCAGGAAGGGTGTTGGGGGACTTCTCTTTTCTTGAGTGCACTGGGATCTTTTCTTTCTTTTTAGGTTTTAACCTATCCTTTTCTTTAAGCCTCTGATCTCTGAGACTAAGCATTTGCTTCATGGTCGCATACTTCCTTGTTTTCTTTTGCTTCCCCATGTTCACGCCACACTCTTGTCTAACTTTTTCATGCAGCCTTTTCAGCTCTTCCAAATCGTCAACTCTATTAACTGTTTGTCCAGTTGGTACAAATTCATAATGAATAATCCCTGTGATATCAAAAAAGGTTAGTAACATCACCGCAACAAGTTTGTGAACTTAATTGTCAGAACTCATATGCACTTAGCATGAGAAAAACTGTTTTGATGATTTATGTATTTGATGTATATGATGATTTATGTATTTCCTATTCATTCATTCATTCATTCATTAAAGGATGCATTCATTCAACAAATCTTTATTAAATCTCTGTATGCAAAGTAATTTTCTGATGTCAAAATATAGCAATGAATGGAACTAAATCAATCCCTACCTTCACAGAGCAACATGTTAAATGAAATTTATAAATAGAAGGTGGCAGCACCATCAATCATTAGGTGAAAACCAACAGCTGTCTATGAGAAATACATCAGTCAAAAAGAATGTTTATAAAGTAGTAAAGCAAGTGAAGAAATTTGAAGACACTCTTTGTCTGCATCTTTACTAACATAATGCAATAAATATGAGTTCTGACAATTAAGTTTGAGAACTTCTTGAAACGATGTTGTTAACCTTTTCTGATATCAGAGGGTTCATTCATTATGAATTTGTACCAACTGGACAAACAGTTATTCAAGTTTACTATTTGGAAGTGCTGAAAAGGCTGCAAGAAAAAGTTAGATGACCTGAACTTTTCACCAACAATTCATCGTTCTTGCATTACGACAATGCACCAGCTCACATGGCACTGTCTGTGAGGAAGTTTTTAGCCAGTAAAAAAATAACTGTATTGGAGCACCCTCCCTACTCACCTGATCTGACCCCCAAAGACTTCTTTCTTTACCTGAAAATAAAGGAAATATTGAAAGGAAGACATTTTGATGACATTCAGGACATTAATGGTAATATGATGACGACTCTGATGGCCATTCCAGAAAGAGTTCCAAAATTGCTTTGAAGGGTGGACTAGATGCTGGCATTGATGCACAGCTTCCCAAGGAGAGTACTTTCAAGGTGACAATAGTGATATTCAGCAATGAGGTATGTAGCACTTTTTCTAGGATGAGTTCTTGAACTTAATTGTCAGACCTCGTATATAGTGGTAATGGGAAATGAGTGTGTTTCATGATTCAAAATAATTTCTAAAGCTATTCACTACTGAACAAAGTGTATATATATATATACACTCAGAAAGTATATATATATATATATATATATGTATTTAAGTTTACTTGGCTGACAAATGTTATATAGATTTCAGTTGTACAATTCTGTAATACATCATCTATCTATCACATTGTGTGCTCACCACCCAGAGTCAGTTCTCCTTCCATCACCATATAGTTGATCCCCTTTACCCTCATCTACCACCTTTCTCCCCCCTAACCCTCTGGTAAGCACTAAACTATTGTCTGTGATAGATGATTGGATAAAGAATTGTATTTATACACAATGGAATATTATTCTGCCATAAGAAAAGATGAAATAGTATCATTTGTGACAACATGGGTGGATCTTTAGATTATAATGCTAAGTGAAATAAGTCAGACAGGAAAAGTAGAGAACCATATGATTTCACTGATATGTGGCATATATAACTGAAAATAACAAAGAACAAGAAAATAAAAGTATATTTTTAAATTTCCGCTATCTTCCTTAAGCCTCTATTGCTATTTCTATTTCAATAAATTTGTTACAAACACTGTGATGAATTTGGGGCCCAGAGCTTACTTGTCTTGTTTCCATGTCTTCTGGATGCCTTGTCCACAGTGCAGAATATGACATGACTTTTGCTTCCCTGGGAAATCAATAGGGACTTTGAACCTATGCCCAAATGTGACTGAGAACTACCTGTCTATTACAGTTTCCATGAAAGTAAAAAAAATCCCTGCAATTTCAAAACTACTTTTAGACAAGTTTGGTTTTATATGCGCACTATAGTACTCCAACAAACTTTAAGGAATTGGAGAAAACAAGATATTTAGGAAAATAAGATGAGGCTGAAACTATGTATCCTTTGGACCTGAATATCACAAAGCTCTGTGCTTAAAAGAATAAAGGCACATATTAAAATATCAAAGTTATTCTCACACTATTATGCATATAAAAACATGAGACAATTAAACTAATTTTGCTCTGTTACAGATTATATCAGTGTCTATTTACTTTAATTTTATTACAAGACTTATTTCACCCTTGAGCTTCATAGTTGAGTTTGTTGACATTATAAAATAATTTTAAAAATACGTTTTTTCGTATATTACTTTGATTTTTTTTTTTTTAACTACCAATCACATTCCATATTGTATACTTATTCGACCCTTATCTGTCCCAGGCACTGTTCTAAATCTTGGGATTTCAGCAGTAAATAAAACAAACAATATTCCTGTCTTCATAAAAATTATAATCTACTTGAGAGGACTCAGAAAAGCAAATCTATAATTAAATTTACATTTCAGATGGTGTAAGAGCAAGATTTAAGGAGGAAAATGAAACACTGAAGGAGCAGAAAGGATGGTGAGGCAAAAGGGAATGAAATGAAAGTTAATTACTCGAGTAGTAGAGGAGACAGGAAAGGACTCAGTGAGAAACCCAGAGAAGAAGAGAGCTCTGAATAAGAGCCTCTGAATGATGAAATACCAAGTGCAATGGTCCTTAGGCAGGAGTGTGTCTGAAGTAACTTAAGAACAGAAAGATGGCAGAGCTGCTGAAGAAGAGGAGCAGGAGGTGAGGGGAGGAGAGATGTGGGGAGCCAGAAGGTGCTGATCCTTGTTTGCAAGGATTCTTGTTTTGTGCTTTACTTTTGAGTGAGTTAATTATACATATATAGAGTGTGTGTGCGTGTGTGTATATATGTATATGTATATACATATATATGTAGATATGTATTTACATTTATATAAAAATCATATATTTACATAATATGTACTGTATATACAGAGTTGTAATTTCAGGGGTCTGTTAATTATGCTACTCTTTATACTATTTTGCAGCCCCCTCTCCAGTCACCAATGTGAAAAAGGGAAAGATTGCAAAAAACAGCATCTCTTTGTCTTGGCAAGAGCCAGATCGCCCCAATGGAATCATCCTGGAGTATGAAATAAAATATTTTGAAAAGGTGGGACTAACAATAAAGAATGTTCTTTCTTCCTTTTTTTTTTCCAGTTTAGTAACTGCAATTATCCAATTTGTAGAAAAGCATGTTGCAATTTTACGTGTAAATCAATGACAATTGATTCTGCAGTTGTGATTATGGAGGCTGAAAGTGTACAAGGAGCACTCTATCTGCGTTCTTCTATTGCCAAGTAGTTTGCGCTGTGGGAATACTGCCATATAGTCTAACATCGGCCTAACTGGGTTTCACAGCATTAAAAGATGAAGTCATAGGACGCTTTCAAAGTGTCACAAACACCAAAGTTGTTGACCTTCGGTAGCAACTGAGATGTATGTACTACAAGGAAAAATACGTGCTTATGGCCAATAACCCTGCATAATTCCTATATTGTTAAGGAAGTCTGATCAGATAAGACGTATATATAATATATATGTTTTTTTTTAGAATCCATAACAAAATCTAACACAATAGATAACATTTATTTTAAAATTAGAGAGCCTCAAATCTGAACTGCATGCTTCACATTCCCTATATTTTCTCAATTTCTTCATCTTACTTGAGTTGGCACTTAGGTCCACTCTTACATCTTTTTTCCATAATAGTTTTTGAGGTCTAAAGGCAATAATCATCCCTCTTCTCCTTTTCTGAATCCACAACCAAGTCACCTATTGATAAAGGAATAATACAGATGGAAACAAAGATGAGCCTATAGTTTCTAAAGCTGGACTGGAGTATTTGGCTTGGATATGCAGTCACCATTAGTCTTCCTTCAACTCCCACCCCTATTTTATTTTGATTTGTATACAGTATGTATCTGAATGACATACACAATTAACAACCTTAGTTCTAATCGATGAGATAAAGACAGATGAGTAAGCAAACCATCCTCTAAGATGTGGGTATGGGGTCCTGACCCAGAGTGTGTGTCCTATGGAAGCAGGAATAGAAAAGATTGCAGACATAATGCACAGAAACAGCTCCCAGAAGAGAAGGGCTCAGTTACACTTACTCAATTGCTTCACCAAAACTCACAGAGACATCAACCTTTCTCTCTTAGAGAAGAGTGAAGTGGGTTGGAGGAAGTTCTAAAACTTGCTTTTCAGTAACTAAAAAAATGATGTCAAGCTAGGACATTGGAAAGAGAGGGGAAATAAATGGTTCTCTTATACGAATGCAAAAATATCATGAAAAATGCTGAAATCCTATTAATGAAAATTACTGAAAAATCTAACATTTTGTGTATATGCATACATAAAAAAGTATTGGTAAGTGCATTGATATATTGAAATAATTCATAGCATTTTAGATATATGTATTTTTAAAATTTTGCATCTCTCATTTATTGATATAACAGAGAAGAAAACAGTAGGATATATGGAGGGAATAGTGGGGCTATCTATGTATTCTTTCTACATCTTGGATGTCTGCACAATGTTCATATATTGATTTTTATAAATAGATGAATAAACAGACAATTATTACTTTTGAAATAGGTGTCTTTCTAGGAATGACTTCATAGTAGCATTGCATCTTCTATTGGATCATTAAGGAACATAAATGAAGAAACTTATAAGATATTTCACAAAAAATATTTTATCAAATACATTATTTACCAAGAAGGTTCTAAGAGAATACCTCTGAAACAACGAAATGTTGGGATATGGTTTACAGTGTTTATTGTAAAATGAATTATGTAAATCAAGTAGAATGTTGTGACATTAATATTCCTCACTGATTCCTGTTTCTCCAGACTGAAGTACAAATTCTAGAGGCCTACAATTTAAACACATGCTTTATCCAAGCATAATTTTATAAATGTTATTATTGTATATTAATGCAAAGCTTGGTATGTATACATATATATGTGTGTGTGTGTATATATATGTATATGTATATAAACATAGACTGAATTCTTTTGTAAACATTCAGAGTCTCCAAATCTTTATTATAATTAAAGTTGATTTTAAAATAAGTTGAAATAAATAATGGCATTTAAAAATAACTATACCCCAAAAACTATACATTTGAATATATGCATCTTAGATGAAATAGAGTTCAACAGCAGGAAGACCAAAGATTGACAAGTACTTATTTTTCTGCAGTTTTTCTTCCTCTGAAACAACTAACTGGACTATTGTCTGTTTTTCGTTTTTTGCTTTTTTTTGTCTTTAAGGACATTACCTATTTTCCCCCTTATGTATAACCTTTCATTGTTTTTACTATTACTTTCCAGCACATGCATGAGTCTCAAATACATAATATTCAATAGAAGCAATGATATATCTTTTTGTTTTCCTTTAAGCTGCTGTTAAAGAGTTACTTGACAAGTTGTGGGTCAGAGTTTTTTTTTGTATTAATATTCCTTCTAATGAATTTTATTCATGTTGTAGAATATTATTTCTAGTTCAGTTTCTTTGTAAATTATATTTATTTCAATAAGATTTGGTTTTATATTTAATATTTTGTGTTTAATGCTGTATTAATACATTTTATTATCTGCATAATTCCCAGTAAGAAAAATGATTTAGAAAAAAAAGATGTCTATACATATCCCCAATAAATGAATAATAAGTGCCTACTTACATGCTTTAAAAGCAGCAAAGCCTTTATGTATTATTGGGGAGGAAATTATTAACTTTTTTTGGTCAGTGTGTTTTTACTTTTACACTGAAGATATTAATTCCCAGACTTTTGGCCAAGTGAACTTATTGAGCATACAAATAAAATACACAGAAAGGCTTGTTGTTGTTATTTAAAATTTTCAGAAGAAAAAACTAAGGATAATGAGCTTTCATACCACGAATTGAGCTGGGGGTCCTGACCTGTTTCCAGAGCTCATTTTGAACCCTCAGAATGATACCCCCCACATTATTGGATGGCTCCTGGCCAGACAAAGGTGGCAGCATTTTCCAGGGCTCGTGTATTTGCCAGCTGGCATTTCAGCTTGCAATTGCCCTGCTCTAATAGAGGTCATTGGGCTTCTCTGCTTCTGCATGGTGATGGGCCCATTGCCATCTCTTAATTAAAGGGAAGCTGCCCCTTGGCAGGGTGTTTGCCAGCTGGCTCCTTCTATTGAGGCCTTCCTCTCGCTGCATGTGAACAGTGTTTGCTAAGCAGCTGGGGAATGTAGCTCATTTGCTCAGCAGGGGTCATGAAGGAAGCAAAAGCCAATGCCCTGACCAAGGACGTGGCAGCCTATTGCCATGTGGTTGTGAGTGTTGAAGATGTGTATATGGGGTTTGCGATATGAATGAAATTATAATATGACAGTGATTGAAAAGAGTGGAACAGAAGCAAATTTTGGAAGATACTTCAGTAACTCAAAATGTGTGTTTATGAGGTGTTATCCATTAGATACATTCTTTGCTAAGTCCCTAACTCAGAGACAATGTACAATTAGACCTATGATAAGGAACCACTGAGACATACGTAATATTAATAGATAAATCAGAATGTTGTATACTTTTGTGCAACTGATAGTAGATTGTGTTTTATTTCAAGGAGCAGCTTCCCAGTTTCCTTATAAGTTGTTCTCCCCGCCCCCCCTTTTTTGGCAATAGTATCAATTCTAATTTTTTTTCCCCAAACATACTAATTGTGACTTCAATAATTAGGTGTTACAGCCATGTAAGCTTTAAAAAATTATTTTTTCCATAGGAAAACTGTCGTCGTGCTATATGGCCAAATCAAATTTACCTAGAACCTGTTACTGTGTTTCCCCGAAAATAAGACCAGCCAGACAATCAGCTCTAATGTGTCTTTTTGGAACAAAAATTAATATAAGACCTGGTACTGCATTATATTATATTATATTATATTATATTATATTATATTATATTATATTATATACCCGGTATTATATTATATTATATTATACCCGGTCTTATATTAATTTTTGCTCCAAAAGACGCATTAGAGCTGATGGTCCGGCTAAGTCTTATTTTAGGGGAAACACGGTATGTTTTGGCGATTGTGCTGGGTGCTATGTATGTTATTTCTCTTTATATCTTTATGTGCTCATATGATCTTGATAAATAATTTCATTCCATATTAAATGTCAAAAAAATAATAAATTGAGCCTCATTAAAATGGAGTCAGCACTGCCATCCCAGAGGTTGCAAGTCTTATGTCTCAAACCTTTAGAATGTTAAAACAGGGCAAAATAATCTTTGCACTGGGCCTAAAACACCATTGGATCCCAAAGAATTGTGTGCAAAGAATAAGAAAGTAGGTATTATGACTACCAGACTGATGAATGCCAGACTGAATATTTTTTCAATTGGTTACAATTAGCATCACTGTTCGCTTATTTGCACCAGAATAAATGCTTTCCTTCTATTGATGTGTAATAATTGTCCCCTTTCCCTTTCTCATAAATACCCACTCCTCTTTTCACCTAATCAGAATGATATTTGAGCTTCTGCCTGAATCAGTGCTTTATCAAATAGCTGTTTTTTGATCTCAAATAAATGTGCATTGCCTCTCACTTTGAAAGCCTTTTAATTATTAGGTTAACATTGAAAACAAATCTAAGGTTGAGTTGTGTACCTACATTTACACACCTACTTCGAATTGCACGGCTGCAATTCTAACACTGATACTCCTGTACTGTTTTATAAAAAATATTTTTACTTTACATTAAAACTGTTAATATTTTATGTAAAAATCATAATTACTAGTAATGAAACTTTAATTTCATCTATTTTTTTCATCAACTTAATACTCTTTAAACAAATTGCAAATAATAGATATTTTAGCATTTCTTACTGAAAATTACTGCTTCAGTCACAGCCAAACTGGAAAGTCTAATACTATTGAGAAAAAATAAAGATCAATTGTTTGCATAGAATGAATCAGAAACCCTATTTGGATTAGATATTAGACCATACTATTTAGAGAGAGGTTTGGATATACTTAACCCTGAGATAATTTTATATATTTGTACATATTAAATGTGGAATAGTAAAACTGCTATAAAAAATGTTTATAGGTTGCATATTTTATTTTATATTAGCGGTAGTATAGAACATGGTTAGAAATTGACTCTCATGTGTTGAATGAGAAAAAAATAAAATAATAATTATGACAATTAAAACACATACTTTACAGTTTATTAAGTGTTTTCACATGCATTACCTGTTTCATTCTTACAACATCTCTGGGAGGATATCCACGCACCAGTTCTTTACTCCAATGTTATAGATAAGGAAGCTGAGGATGTTAGTAAAAACTGACTTGCTGTGTCTTAGCACATGATTTCAGTTTTCTCACTAAAGTGCATGGCATACTGCTATTGATTGTATACTTCAAGGGAGAAGCAGCATGGTTTGCATTATTTAATAGCATTATGAAGATTGAATAACCATATTCCCTATTGGAGTGCTGGAGAAGTAAATGTTACATTCTTGCTCTTATTTATTTCTTTTTTTTCTTTTAGGAAAAAAATAGTATTTTACATGTAATTCCCATTAGATCTTTTTTAAAAAAATCAATACATGTTTCTATTTATAAAGACAAAATTCCCTGAAATATTTAGCAAATGATGGTTTAGAGTAATCAATCAAGTTATTGTAAGCAAAGACTAATTCTTAAAAAGGGGAAAACAACTCTAAACATTACCTATCTTTAATGTGTGTGTCCTTTAATATCTATCAGAAATGTAACATGTATGTAAAGACCTTCAGGAAAAAACAAGTTTAGCTAAAAATTCACACAGGAAAATGTTAAGACAGGGGAAAATTCAAAACAGAGACTTGGTGTTTTAAATCTTTATAGGTCTAAAATTTTATAGTCAGCATAGTTACCTCAGAGATAATGAGTTATAGGTGGTTAGTCTAGAGTAGACTTTTGTTAAAAGTCCACATAAGAGAACCATTCATTTGTTTCAGTTTCGAAAACTATCCAATCATTTTATTTGTTATTCCATCTGTATTCACTACTCACCTAGCCTTAACACAAATAATAAAACTAAAAATACACAAAGTTTTTTTTAAGTGAAAAAAAAGAAAATTTTTAAAAAGAAAAAAAAATGTTTTGCTTTTCATTTTTTTCTTTAATACTCTCAGTTTTGACTTAGCAAATTGAAATTAAAGTTCTCCAGTGAAGTACTCATTCCTTCTCCCAAGCTCTAAATATAATTAAATGTAAAATTCACTAGATACGAGTATGTGTCTAACACCCCTAGCTGTGTATGTGCCTTTTTCCTAAAGCGTTATGTTTGTACGAATAGCAAACTTAGGAGTTTCTGATTTGTTTTCTAATCTATGATGCTAAGTTTTGCTGTCATTAGTAATTCACGTGTTGACTTTTTTTTTTTTTTATTGTATGTGCATGTGTAATCCAAGGACCAAGAGACCAGCTATACAATTATCAAATCGAAAGAGACAACTATAACGGCAGAGGGCTTGAAACCAGCTTCTGTGTACGTCTTCCAAATTCGAGCACGCACCGCAGCAGGTTATGGAGTCTTCAGTCGAAGATTTGAGTTTGAAACCATCCCAGTGTGTAAGTCATTTTAATTACTGTCAACTCATGTCTCTGTAATAGTTACCAGAAAAGTGTCAGTGGATCAATACTCTCCCTGGGCATTCTGTGAGTCTCCCGCTCCTTCTCTCTCTCCCAGGCATGACCCTTTCAGGTAGGAAGCCTCCGTCATGCTGTTATGGTAGGTTAGCAGGTTAACACATTGGTCCCTGCTCTTCATCCCTTTAAGTCTACCGGGAGATGAAACATCAGGAGATCCATAAGAAATGGTCAAACGTTGCTTTTAAAGACTTTTTTTCCACTGCTGCCATACTTTATTAAATTATTGCCATTTACTTTTTACTTGTTTTATTGAACAGTGCTACCACGCTTAGTCCTTCTATGAAAATCCCTCAGGGAGCTGTCATTAGCGTTCCCTTTGGCAAGAAAAGGGTGCTCTCAGGAACCAATCTGATTGTTTTTAAAAATCAAAATCTCCTGCATTATCTCTGAGTGGAGGGTCTGGAAATATTTCTGGAAAGCCCTTTATGTGCCTTCTTTTTTTTCACAAAATAGCATAAAACTTTTTTCTCTTTAATGTCAAACAAAATATTTAGGTTACTTACTTGCCCTAAAACACATGCTAAAAGCAGGATTAGAAGAAGACAACAACTTGCCTTGTGTTTATATACATCTATTTCTACACACTTTTAAAAATTAGGTTATGTAAGCATTAGTGATTCTAAAATAAAGAAAATAAAGTGCCTATTTCCTCCCATAGAAAACCAACAAAATGAGAGCTTAGTTATTAGATTTACTTTGTAATGATTAGAAGTTATTAAATTAAAATTTCCATAAACCTTAATACAGGTTTTTAGAAAAAATAAGCATATACTCTGTTTAAAGCATATTTAACAGAATTATCTAGAAAATAATTTTTATTACTTAAAAATGGCTTTCAAAGTGTTAATTTTCGTACAGACTAGAGTGCCATTGTGAAAAATGATAAATTATATTTTCTATGCATGGAAAATTCTATATCTGAGGTTTAATTTAAACTACTGGAATTTGAACAGTTAATGATATTCAGCAAAGTTCCTTAACAGGTTTGATAAGAATAGATTAAATAGTTACCAAATTCCAATAATATTGGCAGTGGATTAAATGATTAATGTCACACCTTGCACCCTAAACTGGATTAGTGAAAAAGACTTGTTATATAATCTGGCCACTCTAATAGGCCTTGTTTCTATTTCAGTACCATCAGTAATGCATACTGCTTAATGTGGTTTTCCAACTCTGGGAACAAAGCCATCAAGTAGCATCTCACAATATACTTGAGCGTGTAAATAACAATGCAAATTTAAAAATCCCATTTTAAAAGATTACAAAACTCTGCTTCGTTTTAGGATGTTGGCAGGTTCAACAACTAGTTTTTCTTCAGACATTTTGATACACCTTTCCTTACAACTTTTCATTAAATAGTAATTTCTGGGCATGCTGAAATTCAATAATCTGATCACTGAGAGAACTCATAGGTCATTTTCAGTATACTTTTACAAAGGCTCACTTGAGGCTGTCTACTTTTTAAACTTTTCTACATACGAGTAATTTCTAGAGGAAAAGAAATGTCTTTTAAATATTTTTCACTACTAACATTGATTTTAGTGTTATTAACAGATAATGAAAATATTTTAAGGCTGTTCTGCCTCCTAGCTATTAGTATGAAACATTATTTTCACTTGACTATGTGCATATATATTTGTAAGCATTTTATGAATGGTATTATCTCTCTACCAAGTATGTTATTATATACCAAAACCCTTTTCCCTTTTGTAGACTCTTTTCTGGATATAACCCAACAAGAAGCTGTCAAGCACCTATTATATATAAAGCATAGTTACGTAGGCTCTGGAGAAACCCTGAGTAACAACATGGAAACTCCTTTTCAGAGAATAAGAATGCAGTCTATTTAATCTAAAAGATTGACTATTTGTTACAAGACCTTTTTAGGATTATAATTTTGTATATTATTTAAAGTTTTATTTTATTTACTCACACATCAAAAGATTTTTCATTCTAGATACTGTGAGTGACAAATAACTTTAAGGGGCAATCATTCTTTTCTCAAGGCTTATAATCTAATAGGGGGTTAAAGAAGATGCATATTGATAATTAAAATAATATTTCCTTTTCAGAACTTCTGTAGCATTTGTGTTGTATGCCACTCATTTAACAATTATTTGTGTAGTATTTTGTGCATAATCACTTTAATTTTTGTGTTGGGCAATTATTTACTTAGTATAATAATTTAGTTCTTCATATAAACATACCATTTCAGCAGAACAGTCTAAAAATACTTGAATGCAGGGATGATGGTATCTTAAATATATTTTTATTTTTTCCTATTAAAGTTATCAACAATTTTCATTTGGTGGGTTATTGTTAAGAATACTGGCTTTACTGAGTCACCATTACTAAGGAATGTTTACCTTATCATTCAGAAATGTTAGGAGAGATTCTTATCTCAAAATCATTATTTTTAAACATCACTTTAAAAAGAATTTTCTAATTAGTTGCTCAACTCATAATAACGATGCATAATAATGGTACCATGACACATTATGTTATTGATATGCTTAATTTTTGAAATTTATTTATTAATTTATACTTGTCATAAAATTGAAGCGTTTTCTTTTTCAACTACATTATCATGTATGTCATATATGTAGCCCGAAAATCACATGCAAATAGTAGTAAAAACAGTAAGGCAAAACTATTTATCTTTGAAAAACTAATGTGAGGATTTGGGTAGAAAATCTCCATTTATTCTTTCTCTCTCAAGCTTTAGTTTATGTTTTATAACTAAAAAGTATTACTCATTTTATTTTAATTTTGTTGAACATACAAATAAAGTATTCAAATTGACCCCTTATATTATCCTTATTCCCAACAGCAGTGGGAAAAACACCAAACAAATAAACCTAGCATGAATGAAACCATCCAGACAAAATAGCCCTTTTTCTGGTTTCTTTTTACATAAATTGTCTTGAAACTTTGAAAGCATCACTGAATCTTTCGTAACTCTTACTTGCCCAAGATTTACCAAACAACTTTGTGTTTCTTTTATGATGTTTTCCCCCATTGCATCATTTTCTTTCATCCAAGTGTTACCTGTTTGATTCAAATCTGTATAACCCAACTACTGGAGTAATGCCATTCTGTTTTTTAAATGAAAAAATTTTTTGAGATAATTTTAGATTTACATGCAATTATAATTAACAATACAGAGAGAACTCTTCTGTACTTTCCTATTTACCCTACTGGTAATATTTTGCAAAACCCTAGTATCATGTTACAAGAATACCGATATTGATGGAATCTACCACTCTCACATTTTCTTGTACTCCCTTGTATGTGTGTATGGAGATGTGTGTGTGTGTGTGTGTGTGTGTGTATTAAGTTCTATGGAATTTGATTACTTGTGTAAGTTTGTGTGTCTACCATTACAGTCAAGATAGCAAATAATGCCAATATCATAAAATCCCACCTGTTGTCCTTTTATAACCACACCCACTGCCTTTGGGAAAAACTTCTGTCCCATAATTAGTCCCTGTCAACCATTAATTTCTAAATACCCATTTCTAAAATTTCACATTTTAAAAATGTTTTATAAGTGGAATCATACAGTATATAAACTTTGAGTTTGGAATTAGCTGTTTTCACTCAGCATAATTCCCTGGAGGTTCATCTAAGCTGTTGTATATATTAAGTTTGTCTCTTTATTGTTGGGTAGTATTCCCTGGTATATATGTACCACAGTTTGTTTAACCATTTACCTATTGAAAGACATCTGAGCTGATCTCAGTTTTTGTTATTACAAGTAAAGATGCTGTGAACATTCGTGTACATATTTTTGAGTCAACCTAAGTTTTCATTTCTCTTGAGATAAACACATGCTGGGTCATGTGGTCATTGTTTCATTTGATAAGAAAATGTCAAACTGTTTTTTCAGAGTGGCTGTTCCATTTTACATTCCCACCAGCAATGAATAAGTGATGAGTTTCTCCACATCCTCATCATATATGTATTAGTCATATTAGACAGATGGGAAGTGATATCTCATTGTGGTTTTAATCTGAATTTCCCTGATGGGTAACAATGTTCAACATCTTTTCTTGTTTTTATTTGCCTGCCACACTGTTTTAAATTGCCTCACTCACTGTTAGGTACTTATATTATGTATCAAAAGTTATAACCTTGATCAGATTATCCTGATCAAGAAAGTTAATAGCTACTTATTGATGTGGGAAACAGTTCCCAAATTCTGTCTGGCTTTCAAAAACCCTTATGATGCGGCTCTAACAAAATCTATTCACCTCAATGAATAACTGTTTAAATATGTAGCTAAAATCTAGAGAATATCTATGTAATATGAGTTTTCAGCCAGGAATGTGGGAAGCACAGTGAAGGGAAAAACAAGATGATTTCTCAACATATGCTACCTTAAAGTTTCCAGGGATGTTGTAGATATATAATGACTGGGGGGAAAAAAAGATACATTGTTATTTGCTAAAGAATATTAATTTTCATGTCTGGTTTCCTTCTAATAAGTGTGTTACATTTCTCCAAAATTTTCTTTTAAGGATTCCCAAAATATTTCTGAGTTGTCTGTCTAAAACTACGTCATAAATCAACTAATTCTTAATAAACCTATATAAGAAAATGGGAAATATGATTGATTAGAGTTTCATATCTTTAATGATTACAAAATTTAGCAATACTAAAAGGATAATCATGGATCACACTAGGATTTCTTTTTTTCCCCCTACTGCTGAAGAATGAACAAGTATAAAGGCATTGATAGTACCCTATAAATTCCATATGTTTTCAACTTAGTGGATATAATTATTGATACTGTTAGGACAAACAAAAACAAATAAATGGACAGAACCTTGATGAGTTATTTATTATTATAAATATCACAAATAAATCAGGGTATATGAATTAATCAATAAATAAAGAACATCAAAGACCTTGGAGAATGCTTTAAATTAAAAAAAAAAATGAAAATGTATTCTTTAAATTTTTATTTAGAGTCCCTTGATGTAATTCTTTATTATACAAAAAGATCTTATTTCAGTGAATGGTAGATCAAAATATGTAAATATGAATATTTGTGATTTAACATTATCTACAAAATATTTTCATAAACTTTATTATTCTAAATATTTGAAAAATGTTTGTATGCCATTAACAATTATTTTAATGCAAGGTATTATCCCATACCTAAGTGTATATTTTAGCATATTGTTAAATTAGATCTTGGCAATTATTAAAAATGAAGCTTTTGACACTACTAAGCACCCAAATTTTTTCTCAATAATAATGCTCTGGTTAGTTTAAAACTGCCTTGTTTTCATCCCTACCCCTGACTAATCATGCCTTTTCCTCCAAAAGTATGTCTCTGAGAGTTCCCCAACTAGCAAATTATGACAAGAAAAATTTGTTAGAGTCACAACAGAAGGGCTTTTGAATGCTAGATGGAGAATTTTGGATTTTTTTTTCCCCATAGGTAGTAGGTATCTATTAACTTCTTGATCAGAGAAACATGATTAAAGTGATATTTTTGGATATATCATATGAATACCTAGAAGACAATGAAAATGCTAAAATCTCTGTGAATCATATCCCAGCATGTTTGAATCAAATTAACGCATGGGGGGAAACAAAGAAACACAAAAATATTTGGTAATTAATGGACAAGTAGGGGTTAAGAAAATTCAGTTAAACTTAAAAGGAATCAAAAGGGATTGAATCAGTCTGGTTTGTTGCTTTGATTTATGGTATGTTTATTGATGTGTTTTTGTTAAGGCTCTTGGGACTGTGGATGTGGTATAAGGACCAATTATAAGCATGTTTATTTTTATGTGAAAATAAAATCCAAATAAAGGGGAAACAGTCTGTTTTTAAAATAGAGTGATGCTTTGAGTGGAAATAAGAGTTGAAGATATAAATTTGGTACTCTTCAAATTATAGTTAACTGATACCATGGACAAAGAAATATCTATGAGCGGGAGGGAGAAACGGAGGTAGGAGGAGAGCAAGATAGAAAAAGAAAGAGAGAAGAAGAGAAGTGTAGAGGTTCCAAGTCAGTATTCAGTAGGAATTACTCACACAGGAGGTGTGGGAAGAGAATATGGAGACAACAGAATGGACAAAACCGTGCTTCGGAATGGGAAAAAGAGAATATGGCTCATCTGATGTTACAGAAACCAAGAGGATGAAGTACATGTTCAACAAGTTCAAATACCTTATTATTGTGTGGTGTATAATATATGGTGAGATAAATGGAGAAGTACTCGTTGTGTTTAGCAAATATCGTATCATGCACAGAGCTCAAAAGCAGAAAAGTTTCAGAGATAATTTCATAATGTTAGTTCTTAGAAGATGAGGCTAGTTTTAGATAACTCAGTCAAGATACTGAAAAATAGGGAATAATACGGATGGTAAATAGTAGAAGATAACATGTAGAAATAATATTTACGATTTATTTAAGCATGGCAATAGTTGAAGCACTATGCTAAGAGCTTTATATGTGTTATCTCTAATCTTAACAGAATTATAATGATTCAGGGAAATTATCCCTAGTTGGAAATGAATGAAATAAGACTCCACAAGCTTAAATAATTGACTTTGGCCCATCTGTCTAGTAAATACAAACTTTTTTTTTTCAAATTCAAATTGAACTCCTGTCAGTAATTTTAGGTATAAGGAGTTGTTTCCCCCAAGAGGAGTTATATGTCCAGGCTTGTCAGTAGCAGAGAAGTAGCCTATAAGGGAACGAGAACCCATTTTGGATAGAGATTTTTGAAGAAGCAATAGCTTGGGAGAAACAGAAAGGCATCTAACAGTGGAGTCAGGTAAAGCAAAAGATGGTTATACATTCATATTTACCTGTGGAGTTCAGACTTCATCTCTTTTATCTATAAAGTGGACCATCACTAAAACGTGGGAAATGGGACTAGATTAGTTAGTGTACCAAGAACATGAGGAAGACTCATTATGGGGTTGATTTGTTAGAAAACCAATAAGAATCAAAAGCATTGGAGCAGCAGTTGGAGTCCAATCAAAATAGCATGGAACTTATATGGGCCGAGTTTGCATGATTTTCTCTAGAAACAGTGCTCTTGCCAAAAAGAAAGTTAAAGAACTGAGAAAAAGCAATGGTATAAGTAAACTGGGTTTAGAGATTAATAAAGCAAACCTTAAGGAAGGCTGTTACCGATAGTGGAGTAGCTTTGTCCTATCCTACTTATACTATTCACCAGTATTAAAATCCCTACCACAGACCTCAGCATCAGAGAGTAGGAGAAAACAGAGTAAAGAGCCATTAAATTGCAACTGTTATCATCCAATAAGAGGTTGGATGAGAGCATAGATTTAGATTGTAAATAATAGTTTTTCTTGTACATGAACCAGCTCTTGATACTGGCCTCTGAGGACTGGTCTGAATTGTGGATCAGTACAAGAAGATGGCCAGAGAGTCAGTCAATTTTCATGAAAGAATCAAGGGAGAGGTGACAAGAATAGAAAGGGAAGTGTTTGGATGTCCAGTACTAAGATGGAGCCAAGATCTGAGAGGCAGTTTTAAAAAACAAAACATTGAAATTATGGTTATTTTTAGTTTTGATGACTTAAAATTTGTTATCTTGGAGGTTAACTAATGCTACTCTGAATTTATCAAAAAAAATCATGGCATTAAACAGTAAGCATGCTAGGTATCCAGAGGGTTTCTTGAGAACATCAGTTAAAATTTATTCTTCTCTATGGGTTTTTTATTTTACTTGGGCTTAGTTATCAGCACAAAAGAAACATTTCTTTGCTTATGTAGGTATGACTATCTAATCATGTCCATATTCCTCTTATTATGGTAACTGTATTGTTAAAATATAAAATAGTTCACCTAAATCCATGCATTTTAAAGAAAAATATCATATAAACAAGTCTAATCTTACTGTAGACTAAGTTCTAAATGTAAACCTTGACATTTTTTAAAAAGTGGGTCTATTTATCAAGTATATTTACTGATTATATTCTGCTTGAAGTCACAATGTTTAAAGTTATATTTAGAATAGTGATATGATGTTTACCTTCACTGAGGTCACAATCACATCATTATGGATTTCAACCTATTTGAAAAAATTCTATCTGAGGTAAAGAGATCTTTTTTTTCTAGAGAACAGTCACATGCACACTCGAAAAATTGTCAAATCTCATATACTTAGCACCTCCTATTTAGATTAAAGTGTTTGAAATCAAGGACTAAGTTGCATTTTACCATGCAAACCTAAGATTTCTAGATGAATGTTATGCAAACAATTACTCTCATTTTTTATAATGACAAGGAAATAATCAATGACTTAGCGATTCTTTCAAATTTCCATTTGGAGAGTAAATATTTTCTCCTAAAGATGTCTTTTCAATTACACACTTTTGAGAAGAGATATTAGAGGGAAATCTCAGCCAAGTGTGGGTGAATTGCTTATCCCATGCATTGAGTACCCACTATTAAGCAGCTCTTATTTGAATGCATATGATCATTTTAACCACAAGCTCCATTTTCTGTGTCTTCTATCAGCAGTTGCAGCATCCAGTGATCAAAGCCAGATTCCTATAATTGCTGTGTCTGTGACAGTGGGAGTCATTTTGTTGGCAGTGGTTATCGGCTTCCTTCTCAGTGGAAGGTAAGAGAGGAAGCTGTGATTCTCAACTTTTGCAGCTGATCTCTTCCCTACCTTGATCTGACCATTTGGCTGTTAAGCACATCCCAAAACAAATCAGGCAAATGATGTAACAGTAGATAACCTCAATGTATGATATACTTCTTAAGCCTTACCTTATTGATGTTAGTGCTAACACAATTTCTTTTTTTCAAGTATGGTCTTTTTACAAGAATAGTAGTAACATGTTATTCTTTATTCTGTCATTAATATAACCATATCTGTGTCCAATATAATTTATTTTTCTTTTTATCTGAAATTTTTTTCATCTCAAAAGTATTTATGGTTGCCTGCTTCAGTGTTAGCGTCTGGGAAGGACTATGTCAGTGCCTGGTAGATTTAGAGAAATAAGACTAATAATTCTAGCCAGCATTCTGTCTTAATAGGGTGATGGATACAAAGCAGACTCTGGCAAACAAGCATTTTGAGAAATAGCCCTTTTTTGTGACTGTTTTGTATTTGCTGTTTCTGAATGATTTCAACCTAAATATGTCAATCATAGTTTATCCTGACTTAAAGTGAATTTTGTTGAATGTTATACCAATAGATATATTAATATCTGTATTACAGAGCTATCTTTTTCATTTTGAACAAAAAAAGAGATCCAACAAGAACTTTTGTAGAATGTATTTCCTGATGTTGGGCTAAATATAATAAACTTTCCTAAAAATAACTAACTAACTAACTAACTAACTAAATAAATAAAAACATGATTGCAATCTATTCCAACAACAAAATATTTTCATTTTCCATCCAAGCCATTATTAGAAGGGATATTCAGAAAGCTGTCAATTTGAAAACGTTCCAGTGTTAGACAATTATAAAAGACTTTGATGAAAGTCTTCATGGAAATATTTAAAGCTGCACAAATATGTGGAATGTACTGTAAGTTCAAAAAAAAAAGTCAGGAAATCAATATATATATTGATTTTGTTACTGTTCTAGTCATTTACTTTCGACTCTTCAGTACTTACTCAAGTCATAAATATACAGAATTAGGTACTTTTCAATATATCGCATATTGTATTCTGAAAAGATTTATGACTGTATCTTTAAATTACAGCAGTAGCAATTTATTCTCATAAAACATTGTTACATCCTTTGAGCATCCTTTCTCTTTGTATCTGAAAATTCCCTTTTTTCTAGTTCTTGTCATTTAAGAGTGTTCAAAGTTTTCTTAAAATATATGTAGAGAAATCCATTGCTTATTTTTAATGTTTGAATAGCAGCAATACATTTTTTAGAAATTCTAGATGGGAAGCAATTTGTGTTCTGCTGAGGACAACTAGCCCTATCAAGCCAGAAGGCTGGTATCTAGTGCCCCACTGATCTCTTCTCTCTGAAGTCACCTAGGGAAAATAGTCTACCTTTGTCTCAGCTTTCTGGGAGATAAGCTAATTACACCAATCTTGTCCTAAAAACTTTGCTTAGATTTTGATCAGGTAAGATAATTAAGTTGAGTGAATTGTAACTACTAAGAAAACTACCAAGTGATAATCTTTTCTACCCCCAAAGGGTAGATAACTATAGTACATTTGGAGAGTTAATTTGTAATACCATTTCTTTATGTCTGACTTAGGTATGAGTTTCTTCTTCCTTTCCAATAAATCCAGAAACAGTAGCTATTTTTAGTGCCCATACTTAGGAGAAATTAATATAAATGGAAAGATGAGCCAAGGTCTAGAATCCAACAAATTTGTGTGTTTGAGTGTTTACTAAAGAACATATCAAATATAGGAAGTATTTTATTATAGACTTAGTATATTATATTTACTTAACCTAAGTATTGTTAATATGAATTTACTGATGACAAGCCCCTATGAATTCTTGCTTATCTGTATTTGAATCAGCTCGTTCTCAAAAACTTTTCTTCCCCAATATATACATAAAATTGACTTTAAAATAATTAAGTTTTATTACACCTGTAGCAGAAGGCAAAGTGTTTAAGACAAGGTTCACTCTGTCATTTGGTAACTGAAGCATAATATAGTTTTTAGCACACACACACAAACACACACAAAATCCCGTATGCTGAACTTGTTGTACAAGAAGAACTAAAATTTGATATAATATCTCAGTTGTACTGGAATCACATCTATAACCAAGAGACAAAACTTAATTTTTAGCACAACTAAATCTAGGACTTGGTAAAATGAATTTTTAGATGTATTGTCTTATAGAAGCATATTACTTTTTAAAAATAGTAACACCCTATGAATCTGTGCATTGTTCATTCATATTAATTTTTTTCCCTAATTTAATCTTATAACACACAGTGTCTGGTGCTAAGACTAGGAATTTGCAGTTTACAGGAAAACAAATTTCACCAAAAAAAAAAAGTCAGATTTATATATATATATATATATATATATATATATATATATATATATATATATATTTATATATATATAAAATATATATATGTGTGTGTGTGTGTGTGTGTATATATATATATATATATATTTTTTTTTTTTTTTTTTTTTTTTTACCAGCAATTTTTTTGAATGAAACTTTCTTTACTTCATTTTGTTGAATACACATCCTTTCATTTCAGGGGGCATTTGTCATGTAATAGAAAAATCTTTGGCCATTATGTTTTAGTCTTCATAGACAACGTTATTTTGTTTGTATTATGTAAATATGCTTATTTAAAGCTAAATGATAGGATTCTTGAAGGACTTTTCCCTTCTCATTCAAGACAGTGAACTTTGCAATTTTTGTATGGACTAAGAAAATCTCACCTACCTTGTAGGACCTAGAGTATCCTGAATTAACTCAGTAAAGATGTATCAAATAAAAGAAAAAATAAAGGAAGAACGTTTCCAAAACCTAACACAAATTTGGGAAATTATCTTTGCGTATTAGCCAATTGTTGTAAAAAGCCCGTTCTAAGAATAGTTTAAGGGCATATATGTTTCCCTGTCTTCTCTATGCTAAACTATGATTGATAAACATATCACACACAAACACAAATACACACACACACACACACAATAATGGCATTTGGATATCACTTTCACTTAGAACTTACTCTTTTATCACTTTTAATCTCTTAAATAGATTATAAACTAGATATTTGTTCCTACGTAAAATGTATTTAATTACAAATAATTTATCTCCTCAGTGGTGATATAGATGAATTAATTTTTATATATTACACAAATGTGAACAATACTTGTATGTAATGTTTGTTGACAATTCATACCATCCTTTGGGTCCAGGAGAAAAATATGTCTTGAAGATCCATATTCACTGGTAATTTGTATTTTCATTCAGACCAAACAAACAGAAAAAAAAATGAGGATTATAACACACTGACTACTATAGGACTAATCTATTTCAAAGAAAAATACAAAAAAAACTCTTATAGTCTAAAATACATTTAAAGATGAAAAATAAGTCAAATATACTTTCTAATCATTTAGGATAAAATCGATGACGCAGAAAACTTTAGAGTCTTCCTATTTCTACCTAGCTATGGTTTAAAACAATATTGACGAGCATTGATCTTTAAAGAAATCGTCCTATTTAAAAAATGGCAAATATTTATAACATCTTAGGATTCTATCAATTTTAGAATTTGTGTGATCTTCCTGTTTAAGGTGCTAAACATTCTATAATGTATTTTCTGAAGGGTTCAGACTCTCCCTTTTACTTTCTTATTAATTTTAACTGGTATTCTCATGGGACTGCAAGATAATTGATATGACCCCAGCAAATTATGAGCTATTCACCCTGGGATGGACATAAGTTAAACCTCCTTATATGCACCCAATGTTGTAACTGTTTTTAATCTTTTCTCTAACATCAGTAATGACATTGCACATTGATAACTTTCTTATTATATCCTCATAGTGTGGCTTTTCTCTTTTATATATTATTTTATGGATATCAATTGTTTAATCCCTCTTTCACCAATGATTGTCATCTCCAGTTACATGTTTGCAAAAATCTTTTACTATGTCCTTCCCCTCATTTATTTTTCCTTTGAAGATGATTATTGATATTATTTAGTTGACATTTTTAATTCTTTGTGTCCCCATTTCACACTCGGGGTGACACTTCCTAGTCTGATATAAAGCTTAAATTAGCAGGATTTAGTGATGTAGAAAATACAAAGGAAAAATCTTTCAGTTGACAGAAACTATTTCTTCTTTGAAAATTGCTCGCTATGGACATCCTAGGATTAAAGAATGCATTTCTAATACCTTTCTGATCCCACATTTATTAATGTTCATGAATTTAATTAATTTAAGAAAATTTCAGAGCTTTGACTTTTTATTTCAGTTAATTCCACATGCACACTCAGAGTTTAAAATCACACACATATTATACACATGCACACCACACAAATTTACATGTTTTTACATACAAACACAAGAAAAGTAAAGCTGTTTTCCAATTTTAAGATTAAGGGATATGATTTTAAGGCTATTCACATGTGACATTAACACTGTGATAAATTTTGTCTTAGTGGTGCTTAATGACTTTTAAAACAGATTAGCTATTTTCTAGGCAAAAGATATTCCCCTTGTTTGTCCTGGTCATGTTTAAGTCCCATGGCTGGACATAAAACTGCTGAATTCTAGTCTTTCATTAAACTGCTGAATGTCTTTCATTAAACAATTGAACCTCAGTCCATTGAAATGTTTCATAGTTTTCTGAGGCAAAAAATATTATTCAGAGGTCAATGGATACTGTGCTTGGATGCTAACCTATCAAAATTAAAATGCTGAGATTAGACCAGAAAATTAGAGGAAAAAAAGTTGATTTATATAAAATGCTGTTTTAGGTTTTTCTTTTTTATTACTTGAAAATAATATTAAGATTTTCCCTTTTATAAATTTTCAAATCTCTTAATGTATAACACTTTGTAAATGACTTATTCTTCTCAATTAGAAACATGTATTAACTTCCATTAGAAACACATATTAAGTATCTACTGCACATCAAACACCAAGTCCCAAGCATATGAAATAAGAAGGCAATGTCCTTTCCCAAAGTGTTTCCACTTCCATTCGGTAGTCTCATAAATAGATTTTATAAATAGAATTAAAACAGCTATGGATAAAGAGAAGAGTTTAAATTAAAATTATTCCCTCCATTGTAACCTTTTCCCTGGAACCAAAAGGAAATGATAGTCTGATTCATTTGGGTTCTTATTACATGCCTGCCACAGTTTTCATGTTAGGAAAAACAAGGACTTAGTGGCAAAATCCACTGGACTTAAAAACTTTTCTTTAAGCTCCTTTTCTTTAAGCTCGCAAATAATTATATTGGCGTTTGAATGTAATTCAGACGAGTGCCAGAGATCTGCCTACATTTGATAACAAAGCATAATAGCTTTTTCAGTGAATACTTTTTAAAGAGTGTGAAGTACTGTAAAGAAGAGCTAAGCTTCTTTGCCAAGTGGATGTAACTGAATAATAGTATTGATAATAGTAAGTATGATATTGTCTAACATGAATTACATACTGTGAGGCACTGCTCCAGGGCGTTTGCATGTAATATCTCACAACACTATGTCTGTCTCATGTTAATTCTGCCTTCCATTTATACTTAATTATCTTCTTGCTGTTTCTAAGTATTGTAAATACAGTCTAGTTTAATGGCTTTTGCAGGTCCTTCTTGCTGCCAAAAACTCCTTTGCCCCAGAGAAGGCTTCCTCCTTCTTTTGTCTTTGCTCAGTCTAATCCTCTCAATTGAACTTACATTAGTAAGTGATGACCCTTGATTCCTTTAGCTGTACATCAGAACTCCCTTACCCTGATTTGTCTCTTCATAACATTATTACCGTTATATATCATAATACTTATTGCCATTATATACCATACATATATGTGAATGTGTATATATATACATATATGTGTGTGTGTGTGTGTATATATATATATATTCAGTTGATTTTTTTTGTTTGTTTGTCAACCCTACTAGAATACAGGATCCAAGATGGAAGGTATTTTTATCCATGGGCTTTTTTCCCCTTCTGGGAAAATGCCTAGAACATAAGTTATTGTATTCAGTTAGTGAGGGCCCGGAGCTTGAAACCAGCTCTGACTTTAGGGCCCTCTTCATTAAAAAATCCCCAATGACTTATAATTATTCAGCTGTGTGACTTGGGTGAAACTCAGAACTCTTGTGTGCAGTCACTGATTCTCTACTGCTAAAAATAATGGAATTAACATTTAAAAACTTCCAAACTGATCAGTAATAGAATAAAATACCTCTTAGAAATTAATGTCAGTGGTATCTTGACACTAAAATAAATAATACATTAGATTTTAGTGAATTCTCCCTCTGGCATTCATTTATAAACTGTACCTGGTAAATTGTATTTATTCTGTAATCACACACATCAAATGTCAGCAACTCCTTGACCATTCCTGATTTTGTGAAAGCTAGTTAATTTCACTTCTGCTTTCCCTCATTTTAGTTTTTGAAGTAGTTTTAGTTCATCATTTTATATATGTCTCCCCTGATAGATATGTGCTCATTTTGAACACAGATCATAGGGTACATTCTCAATAAATGTCCAATGACTATATGACTGGAGTAGTGAAGCTAAAATTAAAGACTCTTGAAAATATGCTTCAAACTACCTTTCCGGCAGCCTTCAAAGTGGTTTAAACTGAAAGAGAATTATAGATCATATAGATGAAAAGTTCCAGAGATTTTAAAAATATCCAAAGTACAGGCACATACAGATCTAGGTGCTAACATATGTACTATCTGCTATGCAATTGGAAACACATGGTTTAAAAATGCTTAAATATGGTATTTAAAGCCACTGATCAAAATGAGGTTACTGGGGTAGAGCTTGGGGCTTGGGCTGATGTTGAGAGGTAGAGTAAAGGGGAAAGATCCACCAACAGGAGACTGAGAAGAAGTGGCTCATGAGGAAGAAGGAGAGCAGACAATTGTGGGATCACGAAAGGGGCGATGTCACTGTATGGAACCAGCTCTGACTTTATTGTTCCTGCCCTTCCCTCTCAGAGCTCACGTGGCGTGGGCTCTGACAGGTCCCTGATACTCAGCTCCACAGAGCCAATCAGCCAGTAGCACTGGGACCTTACTTAGTAAGAGGATGGAGAAATTGCAATGCATGACCCAGCACAGTAGGAGCTCATGCTTGACTCTGAAGAGAGGATCAGTCTCATGTGATGCATGTGAACTGAGAATGAGGATCTTGTTTTTTGCTCTTTTCTTATCTCCATTTCAATTCTCAATATTTAAATCTTCATGGTCACCAGAAGGGAAAAAGGAAGGGGTTGGTGGTAGAAGAGGGTAAAGGGGTTCAAATATATAGTGACATAAGGAGAACTGACTCTGGGTGGTGAACACACGATGTGATATATAGATGATGCATTATAGAAATGTACACTTGAAACCTGTATAATTTTATTAGCCAATGTCACCCCAATTAACTTAATAAAAATTTAAAAATAAATAAAATAAACCTTTCATGTTAAAACCCACATCAACCATTCTTTCTATCATAAACCTTCATCAAATCCCTTAGCCAAAGCATTCTCTCCTTTCACTAAAGTCTCTGAATAATACATCAGTATTTCTCGTGGAATTTAGCACTTTCGACCACAAATTATATAGTATGTTGAGTAACTATGTTCTCTCTTCTGCTAGCCCAAAAGTATTTAGAAGATAAAGACTTCTATGGTTGTCCCAAATAACTGAATTGAGTGAATATCTCATAAATTATTGAATTACAGATAAATTGTGCATCAATCTCTACTTTCAAGTGCTTTGTCTCATTTTTCACTACTAATGTTAATAGTTTGGAAAAGAAAAAATGTTGGTAGCTCTGACATGAGCCAAGTAGAATACTTAACCCTTAAATGCTTTCTTCCTGAATATTGAAACTTTGGTGCCATGACAAAATAAATACAATGATTTAAAATAAATATTACATCAGAGTTAAGAAATCTTCACTCGCTTATATTATTATTATAATTTGACATCTGGACATGCTATGCCAGTGTGTTGATGCACCTGGTGATATTAAACAGCATTAGCTTTTATAGATAATAACATATGTCAACATATTTGTCAACATCCTGATTCTCTTCAAGTTAGGGACATCATGGATATGTTGATGTATTTGGCATCTCTAACAAAGCGAGGATTATTTAGTTGCAGAACTTGGTAAGTTTTGATAAGAAAAAAACATTATATAAACTTACTTTAACTTAATACTATTTTATTTTAAAAAAATGATAAATAGACAAATATTTGTAATCACATTGCAATCATTGATTTTAGAAAAGAGCTCATTAAAAGCAAATCTCAGTGGTTTATGAATTAGCAATAGATGTGATTTTATAAAAATGTAACAAATCCAGGCATGTGTATTGATTTACTATCTGAGAGTTGTTATCCCTTCTACTTTTTCATGATTACATGCTTTTTTCTTTAAAGGCTCTGAAACAAAGATAATTAGAGAGCAGTTCATAATTTATTAATAACTGACAAATGGGGATCACGGCAGAGTAGTGCCAGAAAGAGTAGGAGCATAGCAACAACTAATTGCCCACTGTGGGAAGTAAATCGTCCTAGGAAACTGAACCCAAGAGGGTTACTGGCTCAATTGCTCAACATTATTGAATATCTCACCAGCGACTTCTCACAGATCAAACATGTAAATATCACTGCAATTCTCAGGAAGTTATATTGAGGCAAATATTTGCAAGGAAAATCTCTATTTATGGTACTGAAGACAAGTTAACATCATTGATTTGCAAAGATGAAAATGATTTTAGCAAAGAATCTAGAGACTCTCATTTTTTAAGTATGAAACAGGGCAGGTCAAAAGCTTAACCACAGAGCAAAACACACTTTTTGTCTGAAGCCCATTTCTTTAAGAATGTAACACCTGAAAGACAGAGCAGGCTAGCATGCCAGAAGTGGCTGGGCTCTGGTGGAAGATTCTCCTAGGTTTCTGGAAATCTTACCATGTCTCTCAGAGACCTCAATAGCACAGGCTCTCTCAAGAATTGGATATCCAGCTCTACAGAGAAAACCATATAGCTCTGCCGTATGCCAAAGGATAGAACATCTATTCAACAAAAAATCAGTTGGTGTCTTGAGCCACTTCTAGTATACTCATTGCTGAGAAATGAAGCAAATGAATGGTAAAATTTGCAAACGACTTTAAATACCAGCTAAATGTCACGTTTGTTCAAGATCTGTGCTTTAAAAAAAAAAAAAAAAAACAAACCAAACAAACGAACAAAAAAAAAAACTTGCATAAACCTGAAAAGAAACAAAGGTTTCTAATGGATTGGCAACTCAGATTCAAACAGTTAAATTCTTTAATGTGCCATGTGGAGGGATTGACTTCAGGTACACCTAATTGCTGTGATACTTACAATGCTATAAAACGTATATCCCAATTACCTTGCTTACCAAAATTATTTTACTATCTCTCACTTCTTGCTTTTTTTTTATTATTTCTTACTCCTTTGACTTTAATCTCACAGAAAAATAACATACTTTTCTGTACTATTTTTGGCATGCATTTGCTCTCAATAGTCTATAGTCATTGTTCTACTACCTTGTAGCCATTAGTATTGCAAATAACAATGTCAGTAGGTATTAATTATTATTTGGGGGTGCCTTCCTTTAAATTACTGTTTTATTGGTTTATTTCTTTTTAATGACCTGTTTTCTTTTCTTCCTGTTTCTGTGGTCTAGCATTGGGGTCCACATCTTCATGATGGTCATTATTGAGTTCTCTTGAGTCAAGGAAGATTGAAAGGCAACAAAGACGTTTGGGAGTTTATTATAGGTTATTTATTCAGTTTCCTATGCAGACCACCACTTCTGTCCTGAGAGGCAAGATATCATCACATTCGCAAATTAGGATCTCCTTGTGGTGACTAGTGAAGGAAAGCCTCTATGTTTTGTCGAGTTTCTTAGACTGCTCTTAGACCAAGTATATAATTCCTCTTCGGTGCCCTTCCAGACTCAACATTCCATAATATTAAAATATTCCCTTATATCTTACAAACACCTCTTCTCTACCTCTAAGAGCTCTCCATGCCTCTGCCACTGAGAAATCTTAACGTTGCTTTGACACTTTTATAACTATTTCATTTGATTTTCCTGCAGCAAATTCAGTAGGCGTTGGTTTAAATTGATTCTATCTGTAGCTGACGTACACATCTTGCCAACATTAAAAAAACAGTAATTTATGTTGTTTCAATTGATGTCATGCAACTTTGATTGTTTATTACTTTAATGTAGTTACTTAATACTTTCACTAGTTAATAAAAATATCTGTTTCAAAATATGGAGAAACAGTACACATAAGAATATAAAAGATAATCATAACATGTAATCACAAAGCAAAGAGTTGAACAACTTTAAAATATGTAGGAATAGAAGATTAAATGAAATATTTTCTATATTGATTATTCCTAGATATACTGGAATCTTACTACAAATCTTTACCTCTAAAGTTGTCTGTGAGATCTTCATATATGCCAGCAGCACAATGCTACTTATTTAAGAATACCAAGTTCATTATAACTATAGCCAGTGTAGATATTAAATCTGTACAATTAATCTGAGTTTCTTAATTTGCACCACTAAAATTATCAGGAAAATTTTAGTCTATAGGTCTAATCTTCTCTGAAAATTTTTATGACAAAATTTAGCTACCTAAATGAATAATTCCTACCTTATCAAACCAAAGACAATGTAAAATCTAAATCATCAAATTAACATGAATTCAACATTTATGCAATAAGTGATATTGAGCATTGTTTAATATAAATTTTGATGAGACAAATATATGATAAACTAGAATTCTGCGTTTCTGTGACTCGCATATTTTCTAATACACCAGGGCCTCTTGATGATTTATTTTGGTATCTATATCTGTTTTTTTCTGACCTAGTCCTATTCCTGCTGTTTCAAATGTACATACAGTGGTCTGTTAGATTCAGCTCCTCTCTAATCATTTGGAATGTAGAAGGCCAGTATAAATCCATCCTTTCCTGAAGTCCTAAAGATTTATAATTAATCATTCCAAACTATGCTAGTGTGTACTGTCAATCTCCAACCCCATAGGGAAACAGCTACTTTGAATTCCAAGTAGATACACATATTTATTTTACCACACAATAACTTTCTGCCCCAGCCCCAGGCTTCTAAATCTTCACCCAAGAAATTGAAACGGAAAGTTCTTCTGTACATCTCGAATATCTGCCTGGAGCCTGTGCAGTTTGGTCCATTTATTCCTATCGGTTCCCAAAGTCAGGATGACTGGATCCTACTCCTGTGTCTCCAACCTTTGAAACCCTCCACCCCCACTCTAAGAGGAGTCTTAAATAACACAGTTTGGAAGGCTATCAGGAGATAGTTTTAGTACATCATACGCCCTAATGTGAAAATCACTATCAGTATTGCTTCCATCTGCCCCCTCATTGCACTGTATCTCCTTAGACCTCAAATAATCAAAATGCTAGACTCTTTCAGCTATGTTCCAGCATATCATTGGAGGTTTGATTAATGGTCATTTCCTTAGATAAACTTCCTGATCTTTTGACATTTCCGAGACATCTTGCTGCCTCCCTTTCTTAGACATTTCGCTCTACTTTTTTACATTGCATGTTACACAGTTGGCATGGTTAGAATGATTTTCCTGATTTCTTACTAGCTGCTATTTTATATGTGTATGCATTTCTTATTTTTTGATTAAAAATTATCTAGAACATATAAAACAAAATGTAGAAAGAAAAATCAATCATATTTATCCACCAGAGACAATCCATATTAATATTTTGCCATTTATTTAGATATTTTATATACATATTTGAGTTCATATTTTATAGTTTTGTTTTCTGTTTTTCTTTGACTTGACATTGTAATGTTAAATTTTCCTGTGTAATTAAAAATGTTTTAAAAGCGAACATTTAATACCTCCTTGATATTATGTTTAATCTTTCCTATGCATTTTCCTTTTGCATTGTTTGGGTTTTTTTTCTTTTGTTGCTATTGTTTTGGGAGAGAGGTTTTTCTATCTTGAATGTCCTTAGAACACATTTGTATAATTCGAAGTAAAAGTCAATGAATATGAATATTTTAGACTGTTGATACATATTGACCAATGGCCCTCCTAAACCATTGTACCAATTACCATTCCCCACAATAGAGCATGAAATTGTTAGTTCAGAAAATAGTCAGTCTCTGCTTATTTTAATAGAGAAAAAATAGTTCCATAGTTTCAGTAGCAGTCTTGTTATTCTTGAGATTTAATAGTTTCATTAATATGTATACAATAAGTATAGTTATTAACTATTTTGTTACCTGTTTTATAAGGTATCTGTACATACTTTTTATCTATTTAGGCTAGTGACATCTAAGCTCTTCATATAGTAAAGATATATCATTAGAAGTGGCAAGATTTGTTTGCTTTAAATAACATATATTTCACATGGAATAGAAAAAATGTTAATTATATGTGGTTTGGGGATCTAAACTGATATTTTCTACAGTTACATAAGTCTGTTTATCACCCTCTCCTAAAATTGTTATTGGTGTCCACCTTTAGCACACTAAATAGTGTCCATATAGATATTATTTTATCTATACTGCCTCTGGGCTCTCAAATCTATTCTTCTAATCCAATTCAACCAAGATCATATTTGTTTAAATATAATTTAAAACTTGTTTTTAATGTTTGGTCAGGTGAATTCCTATTGGGGAATCAAATATAGTCACAATTACAAATATTTTATACTAAGTGTTTTTGTACTTACACATTTATACATCATTATACACTTACATACATACATTTATACCATTTGTACACCTTTTATATAAAGCAATTTAATCATAATTTGCAAGTGTTATGTTCTATATGTGTATAATGTATTGAAATAGTTAACATTTAATATTGTTATATTTAATTTTAAACACTTACGACAACTATCATAAATATCATAAATTTCTACTGACCAATACTAATAGAAAGCAAAATGTACTGATGTGGAATTTGGAATAGTTTGATAGGAAAATGAACATTTAGCTGTCTTTTAAATTATTCTCATAATTAATTCAATTCTCAATGATATTTTATCACAAAATATACACTTTCCTCGTGTATACTTCCACAATTACTTTAATTTTTTGAGACTGAAGTAATTAAATTGACACATTAGTCCTTCTGGTTTTTTCTACGTTGTAACTATAATGCTAATAGATGTGATTCAACTTTAGTAAAATATTCAACAGCCATAATGGAGGGAACTCAATAAATCAGAACTTAAATATTTGGCTTATTTCTGGGACTAATGTCCTCCTTTTTTTTTTTTTTTCTTTGACCCACTTATATTTTTAATGTTATTTTTTCATTAAGACAAATGAGTTTTCAAAACAAAGCCTGCTATCGAAAATGTGCTCAAAATATTTTTTTTTTTTAGCTGGCAAAATTAGCATCGGTTTGTTTTCAACTTTACCTGCCCTTACTTTTTCCTCTGTAAATCTCTCACAATAAATTCAAACCTAAAATAGCTAAGCACAGACTGGTTAGTCATGACAGCCACGCGCTCCTCCCAAAGAGGCTTTACAGATAGACCTATGTAGTCTGTGAAATGACTGGGAGGGAAATGTTTAGTGGAAAGAGATGATAGTAACTTTAGGCTTCTAGAAATGGAGGTCATTTAGGTTTGCTCAGTGAAGGTGCCATTCTGTAAGAGAAACACATAATCCAGTACTTTGTACATTAACACTATTGTAGCGCCAGAAGAATAGTGGTTGATGGTGGTTGATTGCAAAGAAGAATCTCTGTAATTTCTCCTTATTGAACTGGTATAGATTATCTTTCTGTGGAAATTAACCAAAAGCATGCAAATGCGAATAAGCAAATATTATTTATTAAGAGCTTGCTAGAGCAAAGTAATCAGTCACCATCACTTGCATTTGGCAGAGACCTAAAGGCAGGCAGTGGAGTGTGAAAACAAGGGGACGTCTTCAGGCATACCTGGATTGGTGATTATTGGCATGGGATAGCTGGAGGTAGGCTAACTAGAAGTGTGGCATCCTATGTGGCTGGTTAAGGGAGCATATCTGGCTTCCTCTAGTTGGTTCTTATTTGGAAATGAAGTCAAAAATCAGGGAAACTAGTAGCACATATTGGTAAAGTCCTGACCATTTGAGTCAATTGCTGCAGAGGTTGTGGTTTGACTTCCTGGACTGGTTGCGGCAGATCTGGGGTCAGAATCTGTTTTTATATTTAGTCTGACCATTGTCCATTTGCATATTCATTCTCTCATTTCATACATTTCACTAAATAGTAATACTAGTCTTTTTATAAACTTAGTGTTCAGTATTTATTTTTTTAATTAAAAAGAGGAGAAAATACTTTAGGGAATGCAGCCATAAATATACTGTGTATTCCTTTTATTAACTGATCATGTGAATATTTCAAATCAGCATCACCTTGAATTTTATTGATGTATGAAAGAGACAGAGTAATTTTGAAGTTAGAGGACAGAAATTGTTTAACAAGGATTCTGACTTATCAAATAACAAACTACAATGTCATTATAATGCCAGAGAAGGAAGAAAACCATTGTAGAGAGGGAAGTGAGATTGAGATAGGCAGAAAAAAACTTCTGCATTTTCAATAGTTCTTAATACTCAACTTTTCCTTTTATTTGCCTGTTTGCCAGTTTTGAAGTGAGGTATCAATGTAATGTTTTCAGTCTGTCCTACCTACAATGTCCTATTTCTTACTTGCTACTTGAGAAAATTGAGTTTGCAAAATGCGTTAAATCAAAATATCATCTATACTTAATAGGAGTATGTAGACCAAATATAGTAAAAAGGCATTAATGTTTTATCAACCATATCTAAATTACAGCTTACATTTATTTACATATATTTATATATAGGTAATGTATAAATAAATATGTACATATATATGTAAACACATTTGTTTATACTAATATAATACTGACATTCAGTTATTTAAATGTAAATAATAAAAGTTTAAATAATATGTGTAAAGTTGAAACAATCTTAATTTTCCTTTTCAAAATATTAGGTTAGTACAAAAGTAATTGCAGTTTTTGCAATTTTCAGCCTTTTAAAACACAATTGCTTTCGCACCAACCTAATACAATACAGGAGCTGCTTTTTGCTAAAATATTTGATGGATCATGTAAACTCTCTTTTTTTACAGGCTCACTGAAATAGAGTTTTCTGATCTTGGTGACCTGTAGAGTTCGATTTTTGATGGGATTTGATTCTTTAATATGCTTCTTGCTTTTATAGTGTGGACAGTCTAATAGTGAGACAGTCATGCAACCAGATAATTTTAGTGCTACCACAATTAATATTGTATTTTCAACAAATTTGTGCAAGAATAGAATAGAGGATATGATTATCTTTGCATTAGTGAGTACAGGAATATTGTTGCAGAAATGGTAAACGTAAGCCAGACCTGGAGGATGAAAAGAAATTTTACAAGTTGGCTGACAGTGTGTGAGGAGGAACTCATGTAGGCGTGAAGGCGCATGACATGTCCAATTTACTGTGACTCCTTAGGCTTCTCTACAAGACCTACCACAGACTGTGCCTGTGACACTCCCTAGCCTTCCTGCTTCATTAATAGCATGCTTTGTCATATGCAAATATAATATATATATGTGTATAAATATATATACATATATATATACATACATACATATATAATATACATATATATCATGAAATATATATGGTTTACTCTAGCTCAGTAGCAGTTCAAAGAGAAAACCTTTTGCATCAAAAATTCACTACTTCTTAAAGGCTCTCCTGATACCTGTGGCAAAACTAAGTTTTGCTTTCACATAATTTTATGTACATCTCTGTTCAATAGCTCAGAAAGGCAAAATGGGAATGCTGAATTAAGATAATTTTACAATTTTGTCATTTTGTTTGAGATATTATGACTCTCTGATAATCCAAATAGCTAATATTGACATATAAAAGTACAAAAATATCTGCCATTAAACATTAAACTTGTAATTAAAAGAAACCTGTAAAGATAAATGTTAGAAACCAAAAAAAAAAAAAAAAAAAGGAAACAACAACAACAGCAACAAAAAAAATCCTTGAGGTTTAAAAAGATAGAGATTTAGATGAAATTTACAGTTATTTAACCAGTCTTCATTTGTAAATAATATAAATTAACATTGTAAACAAATTGTAGGAAAATTTTTTATAGTACTTACCAGAGAACAAATTGTTTTTAAGCACCTCCAGGCATTTCAGAAGTGTTTTATTAACATGCAGACTATTAATATGCTAATTACAAACCTGTACCTTTTATTCATTAAGTAAATTCCCCTAAGACTATTAAAAGACACATTATTCACTACAACAAGTATTTATTGAGTACCTGTTGGATCAGTGTTTCTCAACCTGGAGGACAGTTAGAATCAACTAACAGCATTTGAAAAATAATGATGCCTGAGTCCCACAACCAAGATGTTTTGAGTCACTTGTTCTGAGGTGAGTGAGGCATGGGCCTTGTTTTGTTGTTGTTGTTTGTTTGTTTGTTAGTTTGTTTTAACCTCCCTATTGACTCTAATCTGTAGCCAGGTGTAAAATCATTGTATAATGTGAGTAGAAAGCTGTTTCTATATAATTTCTTATTCTTAAAGCTTAGCACATAGATTCTCAGTAAACATTTGATAATAATGAGAATGATTATGTCTACTACTGCAGCAAAAACGTTTTACAAAAGATGTTTAATAGTTGGTGAAATTTACTTTGGGTCCCCAAATATATGTTAGAATAAGCAAACTGAATCTAACACATTCAACAATATCTGCAGCTTGTATCAATGCCCTACCTGTGGCATTCATGGAAGAAGAGCCTCTTTTATAACAGTCTCTGGCTCGTTAAAATTATCAAAAGAAATACAATGAATCAGCGATAAAGTATAGCTTGGGATATAAACCAATTGAAGTATAGTCTAAAGATAATTCACCTCAAGTTCTTTCTTTGCTTTCTTTTAGTTCCCAATCCCTAAATTCTCATAGTTGTCTTAAGAGAAAGAAATAAAGAGAGTTCCTGATTCCAAGGTTAAAGTGAATTGGTTTTCTGTTTGTTTTTGTGACTTTGTCCTTCAAGACAAAGGGATAGTTGCACATGGAACACTTAGATTTGTAGAGTTTTGGGTATTCTTTTTTTTTTAGAAATCCTTGAAATGTGTATCATTTATTTAAGATTTAACTCGGTCTCTTATATTATCTGATCTCTGTTTTATACATGCATCTGAATACCAGTAGAATTTGGGTTATTGAGTATTTTTCTAGCATCCATCTTTTAATACTTTCAATCAAAATTTGGTAGATTTTGCTACAGTAGGGGCTAGACTTACATCAAAGATTTTAAATGTTGTATATAATTGATTGTGAATTTGTCAGTTTTTCTTTTCTTTTTTTTCTTTTCTTTTTTTTTTTCTTTTTTTCCTTTCCTTAACCTGGTAACAAACTATTAGCAAAGGAAGAAAAAAATGTCCATGCCAGGACTCTCCGTGAAAATGTCTTTAATTTTCAACAGGGGAGAGGGAGATGAAGCTGAGGGAGAACTGGGAGATATGGAAGAAAAAATGTGCTTCCAGTGTAGTATGAGGCAGTAACTGCTGTCCACATCTTACCTTCATAATTTGCTATCAGTGCCTCTCACTGAGGTCCCAGATTTCGTAGCTCTAAGATGAATATTATAATAGGACATTGCAGGCTTGAAACAGGCACTACAAGGAAAATGCAAATGTGTTGGAAGGACACACTCTTCCTGTGTGTTTCTACTTTACTTTCACACTACTACCATACTCATGTACTTCTGATACCAGGTGTGTGGGTTTTTCTATATTTTGTTTTTTAACAAGAAACACTTCTCTATAACATCAGGTGTGTGTCCTGCAATTCAACTGAATTTAGAAGCTAAGTGGGATTAGTGCCACAAGTTAAGGGCTCAGTCCCACAAGACTGCTCCCCACTTCAGATACCAATCCCACAACTTCTGTCCCGCATGACTACTGTTAACCTTAAAATGAAAGGCCAAAGTGAGAGCAACAAGCATTTATTTGAGATCCAAAAGAATAATTATGTGGAAAGCACTGATTCAGGCAGAAACCGAAATGGTGTTGCCATTAGGCGGTGAAGGCAAGAGGTATTCATGAGAAAGGGAAGGGGACCAATTACATGAATAGAAGGAAGGAGTGGCTATTTGTTGCAGACATGTTAACCTAGTGATGCTGATTATAAAGAACGTCTTTCAGTCTCGTAGTCATAATGTCTGTCTCTCTTTATCATTGCAGTTATTTGGAGTATACTGATGCTTTAAGGCCAGTCCAAATCTAATTTTGCCAAGTTTTAACCTTCTAAAGATTTGAGGCAGAAGATGTCAAGGCAGTTCCCTGGGGATGGCAGCTCCACATCCATTTTGAAGTAGCTCTCTTTATATTATTTTTCACACTACAAATTGGAATTGCCTTTAAGATCCCCCCATTTTTTTTTAATTGGGGCATATTGAGAACAGCATGTTTCTCCAGGGCCCATCAGCTCCTAGTCATTGTCCTTCAATCTAGTTGTGGAGGGCACAGCTCAGCTCCAAGTCCAGTCATCATTTTCAATCGTAGTTGCAGGGGGTGCAGCCCACTATCACATGTGGGAATTGAACTAGCAACCTTGTTAAGAGCTCGCGCTCTAACCAACTGAGCCATCAGGCTGCCCCTCCAGCAGTCATTGTCTTCAATCTAGTTGTGAAGGGTGCAGCTCACCGGCCCATGTGGGAATTGAACTGGCAACTCTGCTGTTCAGAGCTCACATTCTAACCAACTGAGCCATCCGGCCGCCCCTTGGCCCTATCTTGAATTCAGTCATTTGCTAGTACGTCTCATTAGAAATCTGAGAAACGCATACTTATGTTTACCAACTTATTATATAATAAAGGATATGATAAAGGATACCGATGAATAACTAGAAGAAGAGATATAGAAGGCACAGTCTGTAAGGCTCCCTTGTGCTGGAGCTTTCTGTTCCTTGCAGTTAGGGTGCACCACCCTCCTGGTACACGAATGTGTTTACCAACCCAGAAACTCTCTGAATTCCTTTTTTCGGGATTTTTATGGAGGTTTCATCATGTAAGTATAATTGATCAGAAACTCCATTTCCATCCCCTCTCTCTTGTCTGGAAAATGGTGGGTGAGTTTGAAAATTCCAAGCTTTTAATCAGAACTTGGTCTTTCTGGTGACCAGTCTCCATCCAGGAGTCCATCAAGAGTTACCTTGTTAGAACAAGAGATACTCCTGTCAAACAGGTGAATACAAGAGATTTAGAAGCTTTGTGTCATCAACTAGGGTCAAAGATTAAGTGTTAGAACAAACGATTCTCTTAGCACCCCTGTTAACAAGGGTTTTCAGAGCTGGGTATCAGGAAATGGGCCAGAGACCAATATGTATATGTATGCATTTCTAATTATTTTACACCAAGATAGGAGAGTGCTAGGCTTGGAACTTGATTGGGTATCACTAAGAGATCCACTGATGTTTCAAAATCCATCTACCAGGGACTATTGCTCAGATGGTATAATTTTTGGTAAAGAGCCCTAGGGGGTAATAGGGAGATACCTGCAATCATCAGTGAGGGGTAAGAAGTTCTATAGTGAGAAGGAAGCAGAGAACCAGAAAAGATTTTAAAAATTACTGCATATAACTCTATGCTGTTCCAGTTTGTCTAGACTACGGCTTGGGAATAGTGATTGGGTGGCATATATAAATCCCAACATGTGCTGTATATATGGCATTCCCCTTAGAGTTACTCAAATAGCACTTGAAAAATAAAAAGCTCTTTCTAACTATTTTGCATAACTTCCTCTTCTGTAGGGTAGAATAATTTTATACCTTTGTGTCAAGAGTATGGGAAATTTGGAACCACATATGTTATCATTATGCTTTCTTATCCCTTTCCCAGTTTTTGAAAAAATGTTTCTGCAGAGTTTTATCTTGGCTTCATCAGGAAATTAGTACTAAATCTTAGAAGAGTGGCAATGAATTAAGACACAGATGCAAAGGTATTAAAATATGAGATATTTTAAGAAATATATGAAACAACATTGTCAGTGTTAGATACCACTGAACAATTTTATCAGCTTCTTTTGTTACAAATATTTGGTACACATTTAAATTCTTGTCAACATTTAAAAACTGATAAGGTATAAGTGACAGTATATTGTGATATGCATCATAGTTGTAATTGTTTAATTTCTTTGTTTAATATTCTGAAGACGATAAAGTTAAATAATCACAAACAACTTGAAATCAGAGAAAATTTAAATTATCCCATAATATGAATTAATGTAACACTCCAACATAATAGCTCTTTGAGTTTTGATATACTTTTATGCCATCATTTTATTTCTCTGCACAATTTTTACCTAATTAAGGAAACATTATTTTGTATTATATTGATTTTCACTGCATCATAGCCTCCACAAATAGTATATTTTGTTTATTGCAAAACATTTATTAGTTATTTACTTCCTGTAAAATCTATGGCCAGCCTCAGGCATATTATCTGTATCTCATTCTTTTCCCTAAGACCAGGTTACTATAGCATCAGTTAAAAAAGTTTTAAAGTGCTCACTGTGTGCCCACGACACTGCAGAGAGCTTTACACATGTTATTACATTCATTCTTCCAAGCATTCCTATGTGGTATAGTTGCTATTATTATCTATATTATTATCTTATTTATCAGTGATTTGTTTACCCAAACTGTGCATTTAGTAATGTATACATCCAGGACTGCTCCTAGTTTGACCTCAAACCCCAGGATCTTAACTGTTTTGCTACACAATGGTGTCCAAAGGAGAGGACATTTTCATCACTCTTTGATAGGTAGTGGAACATTGTTTTCTAAAGGATGGGTACCACTTTTGAATGTGGCCTGCCACAAGCTCCACTCTTCTTCAGCACTGAGGACCATCATTATGTTGTTTTTGTTTTATTTTAAATGGGCAAATTAATGAAGCCTTTCCAATTAATTCCTTTTTTTCACACTGAAAATATTTTCTATCTAGAAAAGTACTTCTTTTGTGAAATTACTCTTCCTGTTTCTCTCTCATTTATTTGTTAGGATCTTTGTGTTTTTCTTAACCACTTGTTTGAGTATAATCTCTTGTTTAAGAACTATTGTTCAGTCACCATTTATCCACAGCCCACAGTTTTGCTTCTCTGATCTAATATCTTTGAGAATTTCTTCCCTAGAGTTAGAATCAGCTTGCTTCGGTAGGAGGAGGTTATCTTACTTACATTGATACACTTCGCACACATATTGATCAACTCTGTAATGTAAGGCCTGATGAAAATAATTTCATTTCAATCTTCTTTAGACCTGGAAAGCTTCTGTTACCATATTTTAATCTTCCTAAGGACAAATAGAAAAAGCCTTAAAACAAATTTTTGTTTATAAGCCTACAAGGGCTAAACTATTTTAAACTTGAATAATAAGGACCTTGTTATAACTCCATGCAGTTACTTACAAACTTCCAGGTGCTAAAAATTGATAGAGATGCAGATATACCCTGTGTCGAACCATGGCTGACATACATTAGATTGGCTGCTATATTTAGCACATTTTGGTTTCTATTTCTAAATTATCTCTGAGGCTTGTAAGCATTTTCTGCAAGTATTTATTGATTAAGGAAAGAACATGTTTTTTATAACATCTGGTGCCAAGGTGCTGAGGTTATTTTAAAAGTTATTTAGAGGATTACAATCCCACTTCAGCTATTTATAGAAAAGGAACTTCAGTTTTAATTTTCTTAATAACATTAACGCACAATATGCTCTAATCACTAAATCCTTAGAAAATGTATTTTATAGAAATGAATTTTTAAAAAACTACATTGGCAATTTAGTATTTATATGAATTGGCCCAAATATTATTAGTTATTTAGTTATGTTATAAATGGAAATGCTTAGTATGGTAATATTATATGGATCATGAAAATACCAATTCCTCTGGATAATGAGACTCTATTCTATCACTTTAGTTATAATATTACTAAGGGTACTAGCTACCACTTTTCTCCCAAATCATATGATGTGCCAGATACTGACCTAACTGAATATATATGCTTTCTCACTTTATTTTCACAAAACTTATGAAATGGGATCCTTATTTTATATCTGTCAACTGAAACACAGAGAGGTAACTAAGTTACCCAAAGTAATTTATTTATGCCGTCTTAAAACAAGTCAAATAAAGTATTAGTACAAAATCTGAAACAATGACTCAGGAAAGATAGAAAGTACAAGTGTGTATGGTTTTGCACGATTTTGGATTTTTGATTACTAAAACTATGAATTAGAATTCTAATAATAGGTAAGGTAATTTTAATTCTTCAGGACTAAAATTTGGATTTGATATTATAGTGAATTTGTGTGTGTGTGTGTAACTAATTCTTAAGACAAAATTCTTACTGTGAGTTTTCAAATTAAGAGGACTGAATAAAATATTATTTTCAGAATCATTAGTGTGTTTTCTGAGTCTTAGAACAGATCCTATTAGGCAATGGCCAATCACAGTGTACAGTTAGTGCCTTCTTAAGTGTAATTCTACATGAGTTTACAAACTGGGCACACTCATCTATAAAATATGTACTTTATAGGAGACGGTAGTATCTTTGTCACTAAAAATCAATCAGGGACATTTGTCAACAATCTATTATTGAGTTGGAACTGCACTGTTTGAAATTAACACATATATGCAAACTTTTTATATTAGTAAATTGAGATAAATGTAAGTTGATATAATTCTGTCATTAGTTAATACCAATTATAGAAAAACACTACTTACAGGTTGTCATTTATTATGTTTAAACTGTGAAGAAGAAAAAACAATCATCCTTATCTCCAGAAACTAACAGTCTAAGAAAAGTGAAGGTGAACTTTCTTTAAAGGGCCACATAGGAAAAGTTTTAGGTTTTGCAGCCCCTGCATTCTCATTCACCTGCATTCTTATTCAACTATCCCATAAGACCACTAATGAAGTTGTAAGGAAGTATACTGAGCGTGGCTGTGTTCCAATGACACTGTAGTTACAAAAATAAGTGGTAGGATAGGGTGTTGACCTGTAATCTAAGTGATACAAACAGAAAAAGTGGGAAAGTTAACATATGTACCAGTAATTATTTAAGACATTAATGAAATAATGTAATTATAAAAGTATATGTCAAAATTTGCCAAAATACGTTACATACTTTGCCTACTCTTTAAGTATTTTAACAATTTGATATACTGTAACTTTGACTTTTGATATCTCTATAGTGAAAATAATTATTTGGCATATTCTTTAAAATATAGTAAATAGTCAGACTGGAAATAAATGTCATAGTAGACATTTTTGTTTACTAGATTCCATTTTAGTGTCAGCCAAATTCTCACTTAGTAGCACTAATATTAAAACATCATTAATGCTCCAAAAAAAAATATGTGGAACATTGCCTACTTTTACTTTGAAAAAGATCCATTGAAATTTGTTTTGGAAATACTGGTCTACCTTCATTAGCATTTCTGAATTTATTGGATGTTTATATATTTTTTTTTCTTATTTTATATGAAATAGAGTAAATACATGTCAAGTAATTAAAGTTCAAAATAGACATATTTTAGACAAAAGCCTAAGCCAACTGGTATATGGTACCATTACTGAGTTCATTCCACAGTTCTCTCGAAATAACTATAAATGTTATTTATAAAATATACTGAAAAGTGAATGCATTGAAACACTAAATAATTTGTGTTGTATCCTGCCATCAGTTTATGTGGTTTTCAGCAATAAAGTGAATTGTATTAGACAATTTACTTGGTATTTTCTGAATCTTTTGTTATGAATATTGAAAATTTAAAATAATCTTGAGTGTTGCAATATGCAGAAAGTGTATGTATTAATATATAGTTTTAGGTTTTGTTTTGGTTTTGTTTTTTTCTTTTTATTTTTGTTTTTGTTTTTTACATAGCAATAGCTCTGCAAATATTATTTGGAGATGCATTTTTAAAATCTGAAAATGTAAATTTAAGTTGATAGCTTTCCATAAGTGATTGGGGAAGTCATGTAAGCATGACATTTTCACTGGCATAAGAAATCAGGGGTCAAATGAGTGAGACATTATTCTCCCTCTGAAATTTGTAGGCTCTATGCAAAACATGGATTTGAAGGGCTATTTAAAATGTCTTCTGAATATAAAGTTTGCAGGAATATCAGAGGAGAAATATATTTAAACGGGCTTACATATTTTTGTATGTCTATATTAATTGCATAATCAAATGCATCGGCTCATTATATTTCCTACTGAATAAGCATTTTAAGTAAAATACAAATAACTAATACAGCTCTGTATTCCATAAAACGCTTCTTAATGTGAAAGGCATTGTGGAAAAAAATGAATTGCATGCATTTAGGGATTTTTGCTTTTGAAAAGCAAAGCAGACACCTGTCTACACTCATAGTGTCTTAATGCTATATTAAGGGAGTGGGATCTCGTCCTTATCTTGGGCTCTCTTGTTTGCTTTTCAGTTGCTGCGAATGTGGCTGTGGAAGGGCTTCTTCCCTGTGCGCTGTTGCCCATCCAAGCCTAATATGGTTAGTGTTTCCCTCCCGCTTTCACTCCTATGTGATGTCCCACTTATATGTATTGTCAGCATTCCTTTCTTTTTTTCCATTTGTGTACATTTTAATAGTTAGTATGCCAGTTATGCTTTAACAGAAAGGTAGAATGAAACTGATTCCCAAAGGGGAATCTTAACAAGTGATTTCACAATGGATAATTTAAAATAAAATATACATACAGCCCCTCACCCCTACGTCCATACATCTTCTCCAAGGCTTTTTCTGCGGTCCTGATTTACACCAGGAAGTTGTAAGGTTGTAGCATCTATTTTCCATTTAATATGTGATGTGTTTGTTGTTCCATTAAGGTTAAAATCATATCATACGTGAAAATAGAATGCTACTTCTGTCAAGGTGATATCACCTTGTCTGCCTTCCAGAACCATGGAATAATCATAACATTACTGGGGATCTTCTATTTTCATAATTGTTGTGGATATGTATGGCATTGAAGAACGTAACCACGTGTTATTTTAAATGGTTTACTTAATATTTTTATGCTTGAATTATTTTAGATATTAAAAGTGATAATCTTAATTTGATACTGGTGAAGTAAAAAATATGCATATTTTGGGGATCAGTGTCCAAATGAGAAAGTCTTAATTATTTGCAAATGCAAATCCTAAATATACATCTGGGTTGTAGCTATAAAGTGTAGGCTAGAATATAAGACCAGAGAACTCTATTCACAGATTAGAAGGAATCCTACACAACACTGTGCAACCTTGTAAAAAGTGAAACACTCCAGATATTTTCTTTCTAGATTAGAGTCTAAATCCCTGTGCTACTGTATTGAGTTGTTATTTATAATCAAAATCCCCCAAGAAAAGCTATTCTGAAATGCATTTTAGAGAATTGTACAGTTTTCTTGGGCATTTTAAATAGTTACTTGTATTCTCTAGGTGTAATTAATGTTTGTTGATTCAAAACCCTGTATGAATGGGTGTGCATGCATACTTAGATGTGAGAAGTGGTGTACTAGATACCAGTGATCTGAGAACGAGAGTCAACAAACAAAGATTGATGAAATTCAAATATATTTTCCCTATCTTATGAAGTTTTCATATTTGAAAAAAAATGCTGAAGTTTTATGAAAGTACAGATTTGTTCCAAATTTTTTTAACTTAGGGAATGTTTTATGATCCTGGGACTTAAATGATAAAACCAAAAAAAAAAAAAAAATCATCATCAACAACAACAAAAAAAACCTCTGAAATCTGGCAATACCTAAACTATAACATAAATGGTTTTACACTGAAAAATGGTTACTGAATTACTCATTCTACTTGAGTTTGGAGGATAGTTGTTATAAAAGATAACTCATCACTGAAGCAGAATAGGCAGAATTTTCATCTTGGAAAAAAAAAATAAGACTGACATCCAGGTTTACCAGGAACTAAATTTCAAAGATATCTTAATGGGAGTATGAACAAATATGTATCCATGACTTAGAAAGTATTGAATAAATTTAGTTGGATTTAAAATTCTTGATTTTTAACATAGGTCTTTTTTCTACAGTGTAGTTGGCTTCAGGAACTTTATAAAATAAAGATAGAAAAGAGGAAAAGTAGGAAGGCAGAACATTGCCTTCACAAAGAACACACCAGGAAACCTAAGACAAAAACATATTCCATATATTCTTCAAATAATGTTAGTACTTGTGGAGGCAATGTGTGCCTCCACAATTGTGTGTGAGCATGTATATTTGTGTGTGTGGGTTTATGTGTGCACACACACACACAAAATGATTTACTCACAGACATGCTGAGATACCCAATAAAACGCTGAGATACCCAATAAAACGCTGAGTTTTTGTGGAAAGATTTGTGGAACAGCTAGAATTTTTTAATGCATTCTTAGTAAAACAAAATAAAATAAAGCAAAAGAAACAAACTTTAATTGAGCCTAAATAAATTAGTAAGAAAGTTCTCCAAGGTTATTACTGGGGAGGAATAGAAGCTAAAGATGTTTGCATTGCTATGCTTTCTGAACTTCCACTTTATAATTTCAAGTCACTATGAGGTTTTAAAGATACTATTTGTTTAAAGTATTGGGGAGAAAACAACCTTAGATAGTGAAAAGTAAGACAGAAGAATAATTCTCCTAATAGAGTCCGTAAAATACCGAGAAATCTTGTCACCTAATTTTGTATGTAAAATCATACTAGCATTTGTCAATTACTAATTAAATAATATCCGAGGAACATTCTTATCACCATCATTTGTGAACAGACATATTTAAAATTATGAAGTAGAGGTTGTTAGATATTTTGACAATTTTTGATATCTCCTTGTTTTTCATTTCTTGAAAGACCACTCGTGAATATATGTGTGGTTGGTTTTGACCTTAATATAATGTAATGCATCTGCATGAAAATTGCCCACTGGAAATATACTGGCTTTTAGAAGTACCTTAACATACCTTATGGAAATTTCAGGGTCTGAAAAGCATAATTTCGAAACCATTGATCTAGATTTTTGGTTCTGCAATGTAACTATATTAAAGCTCCTGCAAGGCTGTGGAATTTTGAGTTTCATTCTGTCATATTTGCCACCAGAAAATTTTGCTCCATTATTTTTTAAATGTATGGTGTGCCATTTATAAGATGAAATTGGTAATTGAATGCTGCCACCTTTGATCTCAGATTATTTTTCACTCTAGTTAACCCACTTTATTGTGCAATTTCGTACATGTGCACAAAATGTTAATATTTCAAATATTTCTCCTGCTTTGACTGAAATCTACCCAGTGATGGAAGCTATTTCTGTAATATTTTTGAATGAAACTTAAATGCCTTAGATTTTAGGCACCCTATATCCCATACTGCCTACAGTTTTAGCAGAGTTTTTTTTTTTTTTTTTTTTAGTGATCTTTGACTTTAAGCCATTACAACTGGCTTGAGACTAATAATTGGTTAACTTCTCAAAAAATCTATTTTTATAAACATTTAGTGTTGAATTGATTGTTTTTAATGTAAATAAGATATTAATATGTGTAATTTAAAAATAACCATATAATGTATCCCTTGAGATTCATTTATGCTTATGCTTACAGAAACTGATATATATTTATAGCATACTATTTATTATAATTATCTGAAATATCCCATAGCCCCAAAGTAACTTTTTCTTGCATCTCTTAAATTCAAACATGTGATGTCCAACTAGTTTCTTCGTTTGTAAGTTTTTATGTTTTTCAGTGTTTTCATATCACTTACTGCTTCTTCTGAGGGGTTCAAGTGGCAAGGGTAATGAAGTTCACTCTTCTGAAAGTAGAGATATTAAATTCTTAATTTGTTCATTTACCTATTCTGTGATTTTTAGGAAATAGAGTTACAGTTTTGCAAGATGAAAAATTTCCAGAGATCTGTGGTACAACAATTTGAATATAATTAACACAATTGAACTGCACACTTGAAAATATTTAAGATAGTAAGTTTAATGTTATTGATTATAATCACAATTAAATAAAATGTAAAAGTTTTAATTATATTTTTAATCAGAGACACAAGGGATACACTCTGTCTTATATTAAAGAGATGTTTATATAGAAAAAATAAACATTTTTCTGACCAAAAGTATCATGAATTACATTGAAACATTAACTATCTTAATTTTTCAATGAAACATCTTTCTTTCTCTATTTTAACTGAAAATTTCTTTAAAGATACAGAAAATAAAGTCATCCATTTGTAATAATTTTAGATCCCCATTTAAAGTGTTCTGGGCCAGCAGATGTGAGGGTTGCCTGCAATATATGTAAAATATATTAAATTCCAATTAAAGACTTCATATGTAAATTACTCCAAAATCCTTTTTTATTGGGAATCTTAGACTATAAGACATATTAAGTGGACATACTCTAATTGAGATATCCAATTTTCACATCCATGAAATAGTTTAAAAATTAATAGAAAATTACCTATTCTATCATTAGGACAAAATTGTTGAAAACAAGGAGACTTAATCCACACATATCATCCTTTATGAAATGTGTTTTTATATCAAAATTCTAAGTCAATTAAAATTTAACTCAATATTGAAATATCTATAATTCATCTTTGAGATTTTTGAGGTATTTGAAATTGTTCATCTTTCTATTTTTCAACATGAGTACATTTCCTTTGAGAAGTATTTGAGAATTTTCAGTAACAATAATAGATTAGTTGCATTTTTTTGTGTGTGTGTAACTTACTTCTACCTATCTTCCTGGGTAAGAAAGTCAAAACCTCAGTACCCAAGTAAACAAGTGAAGAATATGTGAATGAAAGTCTTAATATCTTACTAGTATGGTGGCCTAAAATATCCAATGTCCCATTTACTGCATGTTCACTCACATTCTTCAAAGAATGTAGTCCCATAAAACAAAACTTAATCTAATTCCAGTATTTATTAGATATATTAATGAACAAATGTATATATGCTTCTTTATTTTTTGAGACTGAGTTAGCTGAGCTTTTTATTAAAACTACCTTTGTTCAGTTGGAGAGAATCCTGAAGTGAAAAAGTCAAACTATTTCCCAAAAAGTTTTAACTTATTTTTTTCAAGATTCCAGCAATAAGATTCTTAAATACAACATTATGCAGTGTTGAGGTTATTATTACACCAGAACAAGAGAGAGTACAGATATGGAGAAGAAAGGCTAACATTACAAGGAGCTTTTAGTTTTCATAAGCAAAATAGATCTACTCTAATGTTTGCTGCAATTTGTTGCCTTTTGAATATTTTTGTTTTAAAGTCTAAGTAAAGCTTTCTGACTCTATCTGGAAAATAGTGGGACAATATAGAAGGGTTCATTTCTCAGCTAGGGATGGCTTACGTTCACTTCTCTAAAGAAATCAAAACTCAAAACCACTCCTTATACCATTGCACTCCTTCTCACCTTATTTCAAATTCAGTTGAAAAAGTGTTTATTTAGTTCCTATTTCTGTAGGCTAAAGCAATGGGAACATCTGATTCTGTGGAGGCTGTTGCAGAGCAGGGATCTACAATCCCCTCCAGCTAAACCATTCGCTCATTTATCCTCATGCGCCATAAGGGTGTCATTTAGTAGATTACTGATTCTGTGCCTTGCTCAGTGCTCTGGAGGGCTTGACATTTATACCTCTAATTTATTATCAAGTCCTTAATTTCTATGTAAGAACTAAATTTCTCCCTAGCATATGCATCTATACATAAATATTATTGTTTACTATTTAATGTATTGTGGAAATTCCAAATATCCAAATTTAGGACCTTATAGCTGGGGCCAAGATTTTATGATCAGCATTACTATCATCGAGGATGTGTTACCCAAATTCTTAAGATAGCTGTGAGAGGGAATAGATTGATTTCTTAATTACCTATAAAGCCATTGCAATGTTTATACAGTGAGCATCTCTCTAGGACTTCTTAGTAAATATTAATGAATATGAATTATGCCCATATATAATGTGATTTCTCATGTTCACATCTACTACTAAAAATAGAACATTGTTTTCTAGAATAGAATGAGTATAAATGACCAGGAGATGATTTCTCTAATTATAAACTCGACAGATATTTTTAGTACAGTGATATCAAAGCTCATTAAAATTGTGATCTGAAGTAAAATGAAGACACTATTTTCCATTCAGGAAAAAAAAATGATTCTAGAAGGTATGAGGTGTAATTTATATACAGAATGGCATGTTTATTGACTGTTTGATAGGTTAAAATCATGCATTGGAAGAATGAAGAAGGTACAGAAGATGATTCTGAACAAGCAGGCTTCCCATAATGCTTTGTTAGCGAAGCTGAACCACTGCTTGAGTGCCAGTCTCTGCCAGCTGCACTTTTACTCACCGTATCTTGTTGAGGCTTGTTTTAATAATGCTTTGGGGGGGAAAGGAGGTCCAGAACTTAATTTTATATGTTAATGTGACATGCAGCCGTATATGTTATAGAGCTCCAGAGATGCCCATAGTTAAAAATAACTCCGTTTTACTGCCCTCCAGGCTCTCACCCTAGGTATTAAAATGTTAACCGGTCCTCACCAAGGTATTCCCAAATCATTGTTAAGATGAGATCCAAAGTTTCATTTCCATTTTCATATGAGGAATTTGCATGCAATTTAAATATCTATGAGGCCTATTTAATGATAAGGACTATTTGAGAAACAAGTTCCAAAGCTTAATTTATTTTTGAAGGTAAAAGAATTGAAGGTGAAATGGATGTTTGAATTCTAATGTAGACTGCAAGAATTTGTAAGCTTTTTAGAAATCTTTAGAATTCCCTTTGGAATGCTTTTTTTGTCAATATTATTTAAATAACATATATCTCAAGATGACTTCACAATTGTATTTTGAATATTGGTAAAATAAAGATATCAGCAACTTCTCTCTAGCGGTACATACATTAAAATAAGAAAGAATGATGCAATATATAGAAAAATTATGAACAATGTATTAAAATAACTTAAATGTTATCTTGAATAGACCAAATATAATTGCAGTATAATTTTATTTGCTTTTTCTCTCCATTTCACTGTGGTTAAGAGACTTAAGATGTCTTGAAGGCTCATAAATGACAAATACATCTAAGTGTTATGAATAGAACTTGAAAAGCCACTAGATCCCCATTGTGTATTTTTCTCACCCAAGAAAACTGTATATATTAGGTATATTACTTCAAGTTTACTCAAATTTTGCTAGCTATGTTTATTAATAAACAGCCAGTTCTGTAAGAAAAAAAATGAAGATAATTTTTTTTCAACAATGGCACAAGGATGGGTTGTGTTTTCTATTTTGTATAATATGTATGTAATTATTCCCTAGGAAACGATATAGAATAAAATAGGTTTCATTTTTATACCAAAATACATACATATTTAAGAAACATTCGGGAATGTGTAACCAAAGACTGACTGGTCCTTATTAGTAGTACATGTCAGTTGGACATTTCATTTAGATCACATAGTTTTCAACCAATTTTGTAATGAAAATATTTTATCAACCTGTAATTTTGGCTATATTGTCTTTACACAGAAATAAAAAAATTTTGTGTTTAATAATTTCAATTTTGTTATAAGAGCTTATGAATAGTAAATTCATTTCCTTAGAACATTACTAAAAATAATTTAAATATTTTCATTTTAGTTGTTTTAATGTTATATGGTTCATGATACACCACATCAACTTTGTATTTATCAGTGTACTTCTTCACATACTTGTCATTGTCTAGACACAATCAAAATATCAGTTACTCATTCATGTATTCATTCATCAATGTGACAAATATTTTTAGTGTCAAATCTGAGCCAGGTCCTAGGCCACTACAGAAATTTATAGATGAATGCTAGTTGCTACCATTCAAGAAATTAACAAGTATTAAGAGAGCAAAAAGTGTACGCAAGTGACTATGTTGCATTGCAGAATGGAAATCACACTGTGAGAGGGAGGGGTACAGAAGGCTATTGGTTCAGAGGCAGAAAGGATGCTTTAAGTTGAGGTATCAGGAAGAAAAATGAATGCAAAATTTGAACTGGATTTTGATAAATGGAAATTGTTAGGAAGAACATACAAAATTCAGGAACCAGTATATGCAAATACATGGAAGCATGGAAAAATATGGGTTGGTGCAAAAGTAATTGTGGCTTTTGCAATTTTTAACCTTTTAAACCGCAATTACTTTTGCACCAACCTAATATTTTGGAGACCTGAGGATAAAGTTTAGTATAATTAAAGATGACAGCTGGAGATGACCTATGAAATGTATATTAGGGCTACACTTAGGAATCTACCTTATTATTTTATTGAAGATTTTGCCAGAGACAGCTAATAGAAAAGTAATATATTTACAGTAATTTGTCAAGGTCATGTCTATTATACTTTAGGGCACCCTTCCTTATAGAATGTAGAGGTATCAATTGAGAGGCACTCTAATAATCCAACTGAAAAATAACAAGGTCTTTATGTCCCCGAAACTTTTTCTGATTAGTTTTCTCATTCTATTCTCTAGATTCCACATATAAGTACATTGTTTTGTACCTCTGAAACTAATAAAAATAAATAAAATAAATAATAAATACAAAAAAAAATAACAAGGTCTTAACTGGAGAAGAAATAGAGCTAATGAAAAGGATGAGATGGATCATAAGACATTTGTGTTGCATGTCGTTTGTGACTTGGCAACTAATTTGTTGTGAGGTACACAAAAATAGGGCTTTGATCTCAAGGGACCAAGACCATGGCAGTGTTATTAACAGGAAAAGAAAGTGGTAGATCAAGACTGAAAATAAAGAGAACTATACTGATTTATTTTTCTGATCTATTGAGTTTGAATGCCAGTGAATATCCCTATTAATATATGTGTGTGTGTGTGTGTATATATATATATAAGAGTATAACTTGCAAAAGAATTAAAACAGAGGTATTAGGTAAAGTATTTGATGTTATTAATTAAATTGATGAAAATGGATGGGTAACAATAGAGAACCAAAATAGTTCATTCAGAGGACATATGGACATGTCCATATAAATGAAGAAAGCAGAAAAAGCATCAAAAAAAATAAAGATTCCAGTCCATCATGAATGATTAGAAACTAAAAAAAAAAAAAAAAAAAAAAAGCCATTGGATTTAGAGGTGAACATGTTGTTAGTGAACTTTAGAAGGACAGATTTTATAAGTAACAGGAGCAGTTTACAAGGATTTGTAAGTTAGGAAGTAGTTGAGAAAAACATGATAGACCAAGATTTGGTGAGTGGAGCTGAAAGAGAATCCAGATTGTGGGGAATTTGATAGTGATCTGATTGGATGTGAGTGGAAAAGAGCCAATGGAGCGACTAAACACTACAAAACAAGAGAAAAAAATAAAACCAAATGATAAAGTAAGATGCTGAAGGTGAGAGACTATTGGATCAGAGACATTTTGGGAGTTCATTCTGGAAGAGGCAGTAGCCTCTGAGCTGGCAAAAAAAAATTAATAAAGTAAAAGAGAAAATGAACCGAAAATTGTATGGTGTATGATTATGGTGAAGAGAAGTTAAAACATGTGTTTGGATGGCTTCAGACTTCTCAGTGAAATATGGATGAGAGTGGGATATTGGCAAGAGAAATATGACACATCAAAAAAGAGTATTGCTGTTACTTCATATAACTAGTGTGAAAATTAATTAGGGTTGCACGCATTTCAATTAGATCTCATGTTTCTGGGCTTGATGTGATTCACCACTTGGAGATGTGATTAACTGCAACTTACTCTGTTCCAGGCGGTGTGGTTACAGCAAAGCCAAACAAGATCCAGAAGAGGAAAAGATGCATTTTCATAATGGGCACAGTAAGCAAATTGTAACAACTCAAACGATAGCAAAGTAGGGGAAACTTTTTGTTATTTTGGTTTATTTTCAGGTGATATTTGTAATAACTGACTAAAAATATGATGTTAAAAAAATGTTAAGTGTTTTCTTACATTCCTGTAAAGCATATAGGCTTGGGGCATTGCCAGCTGACTCTAGGCAATAGTGAGACGGTTTATTCAATTCTTTAAAGAATACTTTCATTGTATTCATTAAAATAAAACCTTTTTGCTTAACATAAAAAGTTATTATATTTCATATCAAACTTCCAGGCCAATTCTAATTCCTAGCAACACTCAGTAGAAATCTGTCTTTAAATAACACCACCAGATTATAGGAATGAAATTTCTCAGTATTTTTTTGTTCTTTTTCTAGCATTTATATCAGGAATTGCCCTGAGCAGATCTTGTAGCAGCAAGCTTGGTTCAAATGACTTAATAAAGACTACACTTTTAAGAAATGCATACAATCAAGTTTTAATAATGAGCTTTAAAAATTAGCCTAATGAGTGCTAATTAATGGTATTTTAACGTGTTTATCTTGTCATTAACAGTACAGTGTGAGTTGTTTTTGTCAAGTAAATGACAAAAAGAGTTTCTTTTGTTTTTGTCACTCCACCATGACCATAAAAGTCAAAATCATTAAAACCGTAATTCATGCTGTAAAGTGTTGAGTCCTTTTTTCATAGTCTTAGCTTATTTAATGTTATTTATCCTCAAAAAACACTGTAAAGATAATACCGGTAGCTTTTAAGTGTGATGAAACTGAGACTAATAGAATTTTAAAAGTCTTGCATAATGCCAATAGTAACAGGTAGAACTGAAGTAGAAATTCTTCTTTTCTTTTGACTTCTATGTCAGTATTATTGGACCAGAAAAGTTATTTTAAATTATTTTTTGTAAAATAAAAATTAATCATCTCTGATGGCACGTTAGGTGAGACATAGACTAATAAACCAACAAATAAATCACTGGCATTTCATCGGCCAGTTTAGTAAACAAAACTGTCTTAGTTTCCCTCAGAGACTGACTCTCTGAACATTAGTTTGAAAAATGAGTCAGCACATATGCATTTTTTTTACATGCCAACCACACAGATTTCTAAAATTCTAAAAGTGAGATAGCTGAACAAATAACTCCGATAACTCAGGAGAGGGTCTGTCCTTGCAGCTCAGATACTTCTAGGAATTAGGGATTTAAGCCACAGTTGCATGTTAATAATGTTTATAATTTCACTCATCCATCACAAGCACTTCTATTCTAATGCCAATTTATTTTTACAGTTAAACTGCCAGGAATAAGAACTTACATAGATCCACATACCTATGAGGATCCCAATCAAGCTGTCCATGAATTTGCCAAAGAGATAGAAGCTTCATGCATCACCATCGAAAGAGTTATTGGAGCAGGTACCACAGTGTGTTTTATACAGACTTTTAACTGGTGTTTAATTATAGAATGTCATGTCAATGTCCTGATCTAACACAGAATGTTTTTAATCTTTTGTAATGGGACTCACTTTCAAAGTAGTGTATAATTGATCATATTTTAATGCTACCTTCTGTGTAGCTCATACTTCAACCTACAAATGTCTAGTTTATGAAATAAAAAATTAAAGCAGCAAAAATGTATAATTTAAACATAGTGTTTCACCATCTACTGTTTATTATTATATATACATAATTCAAGCACCCAGTTATTCTTCAGAGGGTGCCAAAAAATGTGTACAAGTGGACACTTCGGTGAACGTTGCTCAAGCAGTAGTTTGCTGTAATCAGAAGTGTCTGGACACTGATGGTAACCACTTTGAGCACCTCTTGTAGTTGCAGAAGTCAAACGTGACTTGTATTCATCTTTTGTTATCAGTATATATTGAGTATTACAACTTTAATAGCTTTTTTTTTTCCTTTTTTAAAGTATGTATACATTTTTTGGTACCTTCTGTATTTATGAATCATCTCTTCCTTACAGTTGTTTCCTTTTGTCCTGCTATAACCTTTTCTCCTTTTCTCATTCGTGGCACTACTAGAGGAGAAAGAGAAAAAAGAAGGAAATCATTTAAGTCAATTGCTTTTAATTTCTTTGTAAGATTTCCATTAAGGTCTGTTGTAGGTGAGATGGATGAAGTGTGTTATTATCACTTGTAGATGATTTTTTCCAGTGTACCATTTATTTCTCTTACCATTGATAATGAAGTTTGGACTCCCCTTTTAACTCTATTTCATCTAAACATTAATATTCTAAGTGTGCTTTAGAGTATTATTAAAGTAAGTGTTTCAAGTGTTTGTGTATTTTTTCCATCCTTGTCATCAGGTGAATTTGGTGAAGTTTGTAGTGGACGTTTGAAACTTCCAGGAAAAAGAGAATTACCTGTGGCGATCAAAACCCTTAAAGTAGGCTATACAGAAAAGCAACGTAGAGATTTCCTGGGTGAAGCAAGTATCATGGGACAGTTTGATCATCCTAACATCATTCACTTAGAAGGTGTTGTGACCAAAAGTAAGTATAATGGCAAATTATGCATATGTGTGTATATATCATGAATATCTGGGTTTTTCCTATTAGGTTTTTGTTCATTCCAGGGTTCAGCCATAGTAATTTTATTATTTCTCTAATATTAATTAATAACCATCCTTTATTTTATTTTATTTTACAGTCCTGTATTTCAGTAGATTCTTGTCAGAACTGATCTTCAGTGAACCTGAATTTCTTTTTTTTCCAAAATATATATAGTATTAACTCATTTACTATTAATTCAATGCCAGAGAAAATGTATCCAGAGAAAAGAGGCAGTAAAGGTATCAAATATTTTATTTCTCTTTACTGTTTATCATAATGAAATATTAGCTTTAAAGTTTTGATTGAGGCATTGAAGTTTAACATTTAATAGGATTAATACAACCGTAGGTGCCCTGCCTTTTTCAGAACCTTTTAAGTAGTTCTTTAACAGCCAGATGTATTTCCTTTATTCATTGTTTTCATTGAGATATTTTAATAGTTCTAGGGAAAGCAACAGCTTCAGCAGACTTTAAAAGTTCCTTGAGACTATTTTGTTGAAGCAAATATGTTTTTCACTCAGAAATATCTAGAATTCCACATTTCTTTTAAAATTGTGTTAGTATCTTGTAAATGTAGTTATGTGGTGAGCTTCCCAATATAAGGATTTCAAATAATTTTTCAGTCATACAATAAAATATTTATGTGGTACATAATTGAGGCCTTTATTTTCTTTTAACCTATTTTTTCTTTGCCATTGATATGTAGTTTTATTCCTTCCTTCATCCTTCATACCCTACATATCATTTACTAAATCATCTGACATCTGTGGCAAGGAACATTCTTTAGACTTTCAAGCGTTTGTTCAACTTTTAGTCCCTATTAATCAGGTTTTAAACTATATATGCCAAATATGCATGGTAACAATGTGTATTCAATAAACACCCTCAACCGACTAAGTAATTTTTATTTATTAGATATCCATTTACTCCATTTAGCTTTCAAATATGGAAAACAAAACAACACAACATATTCACAATAAATAGAGACAAAAGAGATGAAACAAAATACTTATTTAGTATATAACAAGTTTATTCCCAACTCATGATTCATTCAGAGTATGTAACAATGAGAATTCAGAAGTCTCTCACAAGTTTGAGAAAAAGACTACAGCAAAAAGTATCATGTTAATGAATGGCTGAACTTTTGAATGAGTCTGTATTGCTATGAGATTGTTTTTCTTCATGTCTCAAGGAGATACACATCTCCAGTAATGCCCCTAGAGGAATGCAGCATAAAAATAAAATAACCTTCAAGACATGTGGGTTTCTTCAAAACTTAGATGTGTTTCTTCCTTAAGCTGATCACTCGCCCATGTATTATTACCAACTTTTACAGCAACTCAAAGAGGCTATTGCTGTAGCAAGAAGGACAGCCTGAGGTCTTGTCAAAACAAATAAGTTGCTAAAGAAAGATGGGAGACAGGGACAAGAGAGAGGCAGATGGAGGGCAAGGAAAAACTATATTTTTGGAAGGAATAAAATAAGAATATTTTACAAAAATTAGACCATGTAATGAATGGGAAAGAATATTAGAAATAAAGATATGATGTGAAGAAGATTGCCACAGATACAATAAAATGAAACTGCAATTTGATTTTAACTATAGTTTATCTGATAGCCTATATTCTACCAAAGGAAAGACCTTGAAAGGACATAGTGATAGCATATGGTGCTAGATACAACAGGCACAAGAATCATAATAATAATGATTGAATAATATTATTTTCTATGCAGAAATGGTATTATCTAATATAAGATATAGTTCTTAATGACAGTCATAATAATAATAGCATGAATATATTTGACAAATTTCATGTCTTCATGCTAAATTTAACTTCCTCAAAATAAATTCTGACCATGACTTCCTACTATCCAGGGTAAATGTAAAACTCCATGGGCAGCCAGTCTACCTTCTGTAATGTTAATGTAATGTTTAGGATGGTACCCAGATCACTATTATTATGGAAGACAGTATTGTATACTTGTCAAGAACATGGACTGTGGGTGACTCTAGCCATTTGATTTTCATTTTGGTTCTACTGTAAACTGCTATGTGATTTTGCACGAGTTAGTTAAGAATTCTGAACATTAGTTTCTTCATCAATGATGTGGAGTAAGAATACATCATAGTGATGTTGTAAAGATGACATAAATATAGATAAACTTTAGAATGGGCATGGCACAAGCTAGTTACTTAATAAATATATAGTTATCACTTTTCCATTTGTATCTCTTCCTATGCTCTGAACTCCTCCATATACATTTCCCTAGACCATGTTAATGTGACTCATATTTTGCCCTGCCTACATTGCCTCTTTCTCTGAAACTGGCACCCTTATATTCATTGCTTCTTAAATTCCTTCAAATCCCTATTCAGATTTCATCATCTCCATGAAATATCCATAATCCCATCACCCTGAAAGAATGTTTACTTCTTTTGAAAAGTTTGCCTATGTAAGGATTTTTGCAACAGTCTATAACATTGCTTCATTTGTCCCAAACTCTTATTCAAACTTTCCATTTAATGTTGCTTCTTCTGCATGTATATTTTAACTTCCTAGCTTTAAAAAGCCTGCTCCCTGAAATCATAGATCATGTCCCAAATATTTATGGAAACCTATTGTACCTAAATCCAAGCCAATCCAGTCACCTCACTTAAACACTTTGAACTTCAATGTGAGCAATAGTGAATGCGTATTTATTTCCATCTGTTTAAGTGAATGTATCAGATATTAGTGGACAATATCCAAAATGTATTAGAGCTAATATTCATCTTCTTTTATAGACCCCTAATATATTATACAACTTGTTCATGTGCATTGGATATGACTGAGCTAAATTAAGAGAACTAAACTTCTCAGATTGAGACAGACAACTGAATGTGCCACATAATTTATTTGCATGTGAAAACTTTGTTTATAGAAGCAAGTGTCAATATCAACAAACAATACAAACAATATCTAAATTCTGTGAATTCTAGTCCAAAACATGGTACTGTGGTGAGGAATACAGTTTTTAAATGTCCGATCTCCTACCCAAATATTCTATTTGATGTTGCTATCATGAGGCGACACATATAAGTAAAGCAAAATTTAATTATTTTAAATCTTTCTCGTCTTTTTGTTGTTGTTATTCTATGTGAATTGAAATGTATTTCCCTTTAATAAATGTAGCGCTTGATGTTCAGCTTAGGAAGCCTTAAACTTGTTTTTTAAAATTTACCATGTTGCAACTCACTTTATTTGTGCCCTTAATTTCATACTCTCTGATCTGATGCTAATTTATTCAGCAATTATTTTCAACCTGCAGCAAACAGATAATGAGACATAAGTGCAACTAAATCTTACAATTTTTTTTCTGATTGAAACTGAAGTAGGGAGTCCGAAGTAGCACTCCTAAGGATGGGTGCCATCATGAAACCTCATCTTTCCTGTATCACTGCCCTATGTACCAAAAAGCATGAGCCCTCATTCAGATTCCTTCCATGTTTTGTTGTAAAACAGGACATGTCATAAATAGATACCCGAGTATATTCTAGAGAGGCTTCATGACAAATGAGATAAATACCCACAGGTCCTGACTTAATTGACTCATTGGCAATGCAAGATGCTTTAAAGTGATATACACAGTGCCAGCTTTTACTATGCAAAGTAATTTAGAAATAAAATTAAAAGAAAAACATAATAATTTTTACATAATTCTTTAAGATATTTTTTTTTTATCCATGAAAATTATTCTCATAATTGAGTACAGGAATATTTCTGTTAAATCTCAGAATTTTTTATAGTTATATTTGTTTTCTGGAATACCATTTTCTTCTTGTTTTTATGAGATTATTTCTTTTTTTTTTTTTACTTTTTTATTAAATTTATTGGGGGTGACACTGTTTAGTAAAATTATATAGGTTTCAAGAATGCAATTCTATAATACATCATCTATCACATTGTGTGTTTACCATCCAGAGTCAGTTCTCCTTCCATCACCATATATTTGATTCCCTTTACCCTATTCCATCATGCCCCCTACCCCCTGATCCTCTGGTAATCACTAAACTGTTGTCTATGTCTATGAGTTTTTGTTTCTTTGTTTGCCTTGTTCATTTGTTGCTTTCAGTTTTATAGCCCACATATGAGTGACGTCATACGGCTCTTGACTTTTTCTGTCTGACGTATTTCATTTAGCATAATAATCTCAAAATCCATCCATGGTTTCACAAATGGCAGGGTTTCATCTTTTCTTATGGCCCAGTAATTTTTCCATTGTGTGTATGTACCACATCTTTCTTTATCCAATCATCTATCAAGGAACACTTTGATTGTTTCCATGTCTTGGCCACCATAAATAATGTTGCAGTGAACATCAGAGCACATATATCTTTACAGATAAATGTTTTCAGATATTTTGAAGTATATACCTAGGAGAGGGAGTGTTGGGTCATATGGTAATTCTATTCTTAATTTTTTGAGGAACCTCCACACTGCCTTTTATAGTGGCTGCACCAATCTACATTCACACCAACGGTGTATGAGGGTTCCTTTTTCTCCACAGCCTCTCCAACACCTGTTACTATTTGTCTTGTTGATGATAGACATTCTAACAGGTGTGAGGTGGTATCTCATTGTGAGTTTGATTTCCTTTTCTCTAATTGCTAGTGAAATTGAGCATTTTTTCATATATCTGTTGGCAGTTTGTATGTCTTCTTGGGAGAAGTGTATGTTCAGGTGCTCTGCCCATTGTGTAATTGGATTGTTTGTTTATTGTTGTTGAGTTGTACAAGTTCTTTATATTTTTTGGATATTAGCCCCTTATTGGACATGTTGTTTGCAAATATCTTCTCCCATTTGGTTGGTTGCCTCTTTTTTTTTTAATTTTTAATTTTTATTTATTTATTTATTTATTATTTATTTATTTATTTATTTATTTATTTTATTTTTTACTGTGCAGAAGCTTTTTAGTTTGATATAGTTCATATAGTCTATTTTTGCTTTTACTTCCATTGCCTTTGAGGTCAAATTCATAAAATCCTCTCTCAACCCAAAGCACATAAGTTTAGTACTTATGCTTTCTTCTATGCAATTTATTGTTTCAAGTCTTATGTTTAGGACTTTGATCCATTTTGAATTAATGTTGGTACACGGTGACAGATAGCAGTCTAGTTGCATTCTTTTGCATGTGACTTTCCAATTTTTCCAGCACTATTTATTGAACTGTCTTCCTTTTCTCCTTCGCATATTTTTGGTTCCTTTGTTGAAAACTATCTGTCAATATTTATGTGGGTTTATTTCTGGGTTCTCAATTCTATTCCTTTTGGTCTGTGTGTCTGTTTTTCTGCCAATACCATGCTCTTTTGATTATTGCTGCCTTGTGGTGTAAGTTGAAGTCAGGGAGTCTTGATACCTCCAGCCTTGTTCTTTTTATCTTAGGATTACTTTGGCTATTTGGGGTGTTTTGTGATTCCATACAAATCTGATGATATTTGTTCTATTTCTTGAAAAAAATGCCATTAGAATTTTGATGGGGATTGCATTAAATCTGTATATTGCTTTGGAAAATATGGCCATTTTAACTGTGTTGATTCTTTCAGTCCATGAATATGAAATATCTTTCCATTTCTTTGTGTCTTTTTCAATTTCTTTTAATAATGTCTTATAGTTTTCAGTATATAGGTCTATTACATTATTTGTTAAGTTTATACCTAGATATTCTATTCTTTTTGTTGCAATTGCAAAATGAATTTTTTCATTTGTTTTTCTGAAATTTCATTGTTATTATATATTAATGCAATGGATTTTTATACATTGATATAGTATCCTGAAACTTTACTGTATTTGTTTATTGTTTCTAATAGTTTTTTGTTTTTGTTTTTATTTTTTTGTTTTGGTGGAATCTTTAGGGTTTTCTGTATAAAGAGTCATGCCACCTGCAAAAAGTGACAGTTAACTTCTTCATTCACAATTTGGATGTCTTTAATTTTTTCTTTCGCCTGCTTGCTCTAGCTAGGATTTCTAGTACTATGTTGAATAACCGTGGTCACAGGGTCTATCACTGTCTTGTTCCTGATTTTAAAGGGGGAGCTTTCAGGTTTTCACCATTAAGTATGATATTAACTAAGATATTAATTAAGAGTTTGTTGTATATGGCCTTTATTGTGATGAGGTAATTTCCTTCTACACCCATTTTATTAAGTGCTGTAATCATAAGTGGATATTGTATCTTGTCAAATGTTTGTGTTTTTTTACATCTATTGGTATGATCATATGATTTTTATTCTTTATGTGGTGTATCACATTGATCAATTTGCGTATGTTGAACTATCCTCGTGCCCCTTGAATGAACATCACTTGATCGTGACGTAATCTTTTTCATGTGTTGCTGTATTCAATTTCCTAGTATTTTGTTTAGAATTTTTATTTTTGTATTCATCAGAAATACTGGTCAGTAGTTTTCTTTTTCGTATTATCCTTTCCAGGTTTTGGTATTATGGAAATGTCAGTCTCATAAAATGAGTTGGGAAGTTATTGCCTCTTCAATTGTTTGGAAGTTTGAGGAAGAGATGTATTAAATCGTCTTTGAATATTTGGTAGAATTCACTAGGGAAGCCATCTGGTCCTGGACTTTTGCTTTTGGGGAGTCTTTGGATGATTGTTTCAATTTCCTTACTATTGCTCAGTCTATTTAGATTTTCTGAAGGTTGTATATTTATAAGAACATGTCCATTTCCCCTACGTTACTGAATTTGGTGGCATGTAGTTCTTCATAGTATTCTTGTATGATATTTTGTACTTCAGTTGTATCCATCGTAACTTCTCCTCTTTCATTTCTGATTCTGTTTATTTGTGCCTTTCCTCTTTTTATCTTAATGAGTCTAGCCGAGGGCCTGTCAGTTTTATTAATCTTTTCAAAGAACCAGGTCTTTCTTGCATTAATTTTTTCTATTGCCTTTTTGTTTCTCTATGTTATTTAATTCTACTCTAATTTTAATATTTTCTTCCTTGTGCTGATATTGGGTTTCATTTGTTCTTTGTTTTCTAGTTCTTTAAGATGTAATGTTAGGTTATTTATTTAGGATTTTTCTTGTTTCTTGAGATAGACCTGTAATGATATAAATTTTCCTCTTCATACTGCTTTCGCCACATCCCAATAAGTTTGATACAATGTATTTTCATTCTCATTTGTATTTACGTATCTATTGATCTCTCCTTTTATTTCTTCATTGACTCAGTCACTTTCTAGTAGCATGTTGTTTAACCTCCATTTGTTTGTGGTTTTACCCGCTTTCTTTCTGCAGCTGATCTCCAATTTCAAAGCATTGTGATCGAAGAATATGCTTGGTATGATTTCATTCTTCTTGAGTTTGCTGAGGCTAGTTTTGTGTCCCAACATATGATCTATCCTTGAGAATGTTCCATGCACACAAGAAAAAAATATATAGTCTGGTGTTCGAATGAAATGCTCCATAAAGGTCGATTATGTCCATTTGTTCTACTGTGTCATTTAAGGCTGATATTTCCTTATTGATTTTCTGTTTGGATAATCTACCCATAGCTGCCAATGATGTATTTAGGTCCCCTACTATAATTGTGTTTTTGTCAGTTTCCCCCTTTAGTTCTGTTAGTAGTTTCTTTATATATTTTGGTTCTTTCTGATTGGGAGCATAAATATTGATAATTGTTATGTCTTCTTGACATATTGTCCCCTTTATTATAAAATGTCTGTCTTTGTTTCATGTTACCGTTTTTATCTTGCAGTCTCTTTCATCAGATATAAGTATGACTACACCTACTTTTGTCTGGATTCCATTTGGAGTTCATTTTCCACCCTTTCACTTTGAGTCTTTATTTGTCCTTATAACTGAGATGTGTCTCTTGGAGGCAGCATATGGTTGTTTTTTTGTGTGTTTTCTTGTTTGTTTGTTTGGTTTTTTTTAAAAGTGTGTTTTTCTAGGACCCATAAGCTCCAAGTCAAATAGTTGTTTCGATCTAGTGGAGGGCACAGTTCACAGTGGCCTATGCGGGATCGAACTGGCAACCCTGTTGTTAAGAGCACTGTGCTCTAACCAACTGAGCTAACCAGCCATCCAGGTTGGGTTTTCTTTGGTGATCCAGTCTGCTACTCTGTGCCTTCGTATTATGAGTTCATTCAGTTTACATTTAGGGTGATTACTGATGTATGAGGATTTCCTGTAGCCATTTTATCTTTTGTTTTCTGGCATCTCAGTGTCTCCATTGTTTCTTTGCCTTTCTGTTTCTTTCTGTTATTTTAGTTTGATGGCATTCTATGACTTTTTCCTCTGTTTCTTCTTTTTGTGTTATATGTCTCAGTTCTGGATTTTTTTTTTATTCTTTTTTGAGTGGTTACCATTAAGTTTGTGTAAAATAAAGTTTCATATATACAGTAATTCTTTTTCTTCAGTATGCATCTTATTTCCATTCCCCTTTGCAAATTCACACCTTTACTCTCTCCCTCTCCTTTTATGTTTTTGTTATCCCGATTTATGTTGTGAGTTCATTTCTGAGTTGCAATAGCAAATTGTCTTCTTCTCATTTTCCTTTTTTCTGTTTTTATCTTCTTTACCCTTTATGTTACGTTTAAGTGTATGGTGGCCAATTCTTTGTAAGGGTTGCCATTTCCTACTTCTGTCTGTTTGTTAGTAATCTTGCTCATAGTTTTGTATCCTTTTGTCTTTTTGTTCCAGGTCTAATAGCCTCCTTCAGTATTTCCTGTAATGCAGGCCTTGGGGTAGAAAGTTTCCTCAGCTTCTGTATGTCTGAAAAGGACTTTATTACTCCTTCATATCTAAAGGCTGGTGATTTTTTTCTTCTATCCTAATAGTTTGAATACTTGAATCCACTCCCTTCTGATTTGTGGAGTTTTTGCTGAAAAGTTTGATGATCATCTAACGGACTTTCTTTTTCAGTTACCATCTTCTTTTCTCTGGCTGCCTTGAGAATTCTTTCTTTGTCATTAATTTTTGATAGCTTCAATATAATATGTCTTGGAGAAGGCCTGTTTTGATTAAGGTAATTTATCATTCTGTTTGCTTCTTGAATTCAAGGATCTAATTATTTCCATTAGTTTGGGAAGTTCTCACTGACCATTTCTTTAAATAGACTCTCTATACCCTTCTTCTTCTCTTCTCCTTCTGGTATAACCATTATTCTCATATTGCTCTGATGGAGTCAGAAAGTTCTTGTTGAGTTCTTCCTTTTTTTTTTTTTTTTAAAAAAAAAAAGCTCTCAAATCTCTCTCTTCTTCCATCCGCATCATTTCCAGATGTTATCTTTGGTATCACTAATTCTTTCCTCCATCTGATCAGCTCTATATCCTAAGCTGGCTCTTTTCATTATTCTTCTCTTTTACTGAGTTCTTATTCTCCAGAATTTCTATTTGGTTCTTTTTTAAAATTTCAATTTTGTAGGTAAAATATTCATTTTGTCAGTTGATTTTATTTCTGAGTTCATTAAATAGCCTATCTCAGTTTTCTTTCATCTTGTTGAGTTTTTTCACAAATGCAATCTTTAATTCTCTGTCATTTAAGTCAAATATTTCCATGTCTTTAAGTTTGGGAACTCATCTTAGGAAAAGTGCTACATACCTGATTGCTGAATATCACTATGGTCACCTCTGAAGTACTCCCCTTGGGAAGCTGTGCACTGATGCCAGCACCTAGTTCACCCTTCAAAGCAGTTTTGGAACTCTTTACTGGAATGAGTTCTCATTGTATTTCCCTTCATGTCCTGAATATCATCAAAATGTTTTCCTTTCTGTATTTTCTTTATCTTCGGGTAAAGAAAGAAGTCATTGGGGGCCAGATCAGGTGAGTAGGAAGGGTGTTCCAATAAAGTTATTTGTTTACTAACTAAGAATTCCCTCACAGACAGTGCTGTGTGAGCTGTTGCATTGTCATGATGCAGGAGCCATGAATTGTTAGCGAAAAGTTCAGGTTGTTTTCATCAAACTTTTTCACACATCCTTTTCGGCACTTCCAAATAGTAAACTCAGTTAACTCTTTGTCCAGTTGGTACAAATTCATAATGAATAAGCCCTTTGATATCAAAAAAGTTTAGCGACATCATTGCAACAAGTTAGCGAACTTAATTGTCAGACCTCGTATTTTCTGGGGATGTTTTATTTTCTTTCTGAGCTTCTTTGTTCCTTGGCTATTCATAGCAATTAATGAATTATTTCTCTTCCCGGGCATCTATGGGAGTGAATTCTGCAGCAGGTTGATATGATGAGGTCTTTCTTTTGCCTTCCAGTAGGTAGCATTGGATCATTTTATTTTCTCTCGATGTGTTCTGGCTTCTCACGTGGTGGTAGATTTCCTGGGAAGTGGACTTCTCTGTGTCCAGGTCACCTCAGTCTCAGGCCGTTACCCCTGTGGAAGGATGTGGTGGACAATGGGGTTGTGAGTCTCTGAGATTCCAGTGCTGCCCCTGCAGCCAGATGCTGAACTGTGCACCTCAGCAGCCCTGGTTGCCCCACTGTTTTCAGCCACAAAAGGTGGGCGGGGTGGGCTGGGAAAGGTGGCTGGTGTGTTTGTGGCTTTATTCTCTTCCAAGTAATGGTGACTGCCAGACCACAGTTGCCTTGCTCTTATAGCTCTTCCCTTGTCACTATAATTAGCCACATCTGCCATACAGGAACTCTCTCCACTTTTCAGGGCTGTAGATATTCTGTTTCTTAATCCGACACTGCTACCATTTTGTTTGTTTGGTTTTGGTTTTCGGTTTTATTTGTTTGTTTGTTTGTTCGTTTTTCTGAGTCCCATTGCTAACACTGGGAGATTATGGGGAGAGGAGAGGCCTGGGAGGGTGGAGTGAGGCAGCCAGGCTCCATGGCTTTGTTTTCTCCCTAGCAGTAATGGCTGTTATACCACATTTGTTGGATGCACTTCTGTATTTGGTCTTTGCTCAAGGTCCCTGCCCTGATCACTGGGTCCAGCTGTGTTATATGTTGATTACTCAGGCAAGAATGTTTGGGGCCATAGAGAGTATACCTTCAATCTCAATCCTCCCCTCTCCTGGGGCCACAGTGAGCTCCAAGTTGCATCCAGTTGCCCCCATCTCTGCACTTCTCCCTTGCCTTCTCCCCTGCTTACCCCAATTCGATTCGCTGACCTTCAGATGTTTCCATGTGTGACTCTCTCAGATGTATTTGTCTATTGTGCAGGAAATATTTTGTTCAATTATAGTTGTTCAATTTGTTGTAACTTCAAGGGGAAATAATCAAGGCACACCCCTCACACCACCATGTTTTTCAAGATTCTCATAGTTGTATTTCTTAATCCGGGATCATGTACAAATAAACTTTGTTCTATATAACTAAAAAATATAAACAAAATATTAGAGGTATATCTCCCTATTTCTTTTTTTATGTCTGAGGTGATGGTACATTCAATGACAATTGATTAAGTTTTCAGACAATTCTAACTTGTATAAATTTGTAATTGTTTTTCTTTTTCTACTTTATTTTTATTTAATTTTTTTATATTTTTTTATTTTTGTAATTAAAGTGTATTGGGGTGACAATTGTTAGTAAAGTTACATAGGTTTCAAGTGTACAATTCTGTATTACATCATCTATATATCACGTTGTGTGTTCACCACCCAGAGTCAGTTCTCTTTCTATCACCATATATTGGATCCCCTTTACCCTCATCTACCACCCCCCTCACCCCTTACTCTCTGGTAATCACTAAGCTAATGTCTGTCTATGAGTTTTTGTTTCTTCATTTGTTTGTTTGTTCTTTAGTTTTTTTCAGTTTTATACACCACATATCAGTGAAATCATGTGAGTCTCGATTTTTTCTGTCTGACTTATTTCACTCAGCATAATAGTCTCAAGATCCATCCATGTTGTCACAAATGGTATTATTTCATCTTTTCCTGTGGCAGAATAGTATTCCATTGTGTATACATACCACATCTTTTTTATCCTATCATCTATCAAAGGACACTTTGGTTGTCTCCATGTCTTGGCTACCGTAAATAAAGCTGCAATGAACATTGGAGCACGTGTATCTTTATGGATAAATGTTTTCAGATTTTTGGGGTATATTATACCCAGGAGAGGGATTACTGGGTCATATGGTAATTCTATTCTTAATTTTTTGAGGAGTCTCCACACTGCCTTCCATAGTGGCTGCACCAGTCTGCATTCCCACCAACAGTGTAGTACTATTTCATTCTGGTAAAGTCTCTTCCATTTCACAGAGCTTTATTATTAGGTTGGTATAAAAATAATTGCGGTTTTTGCAATTATTTTTAACTTTTTAAACCTCAATTGCTTTTGCACCAACCTAATATATATTTCCCAAGGCTATTTCAAGTCTTCAAATTAGTCTTCCCATTTTGGTATTTTCAGACATCAGTTTATTCCACACCTATTGTCCTTAGGTAGATTTTATTAAATTATTGCTTTCCTTTCTGCTTCATCACCAAACAAGTTAACAAATCAAGCAAAATACATATACTTTGATGGTTAACGTGATATAATTTGGCTATATCTCTATATTCTACTATTTCCTTTTCAGACAACTCTACCTGGTTCTTGTTCTGTCCCTTTGAGATACTTCCTGTATTCTCCTTTATACTATATAAATAAAGTCCTCTCCACTTTATTTAGCTCTACTTTAATTTACCTCAAGTTTAGTTCAAATTTGACCTTCTCCATGATATCTATGTCATTTACCTTCATTTGCCCTTCTATCCTCAGTGTCTGCCTGGCATGGAGTATGCACTTAGTAATGTTGAATAGCTAAGTGTAGGAAAGCTTCCCAGTTCTACATTAGAATACAAGCTTCAAAGAACAGAAGTTTTCGTTTTGCTCTCCTGTATGTTCTTAGATCAGTGTTCAACATGTGCAGTATTTCGTGTATTTGTTGAATGAATGAATTCACAGTCACAAGCAATCTTATAAACTCTAGTTACATTTCTCTGCACTTTGTTATGCTACACATTATATCACAGTTATATCTTTATGTGTTTTATCAGCCTTACTATACAACAGCCTTCTTAAAACTGATAGATGTTTATAGCCACCCCTCACATTGTCTATCACAGGGCTAGAGACATTACATAATTTTAAAAGGACATAAATGATTTTAAATGAGTGAATGACTAAATTACAGTTATGTAAAATTTTAAAACTAATTAGGTTTATAATAGAGTTTATATTTTAATTTTAAAAATTTATTCTATAAAACAATGGGTGTTTTAGAAAACAATTAAAATTCATATAAAGGAAATTGCATGAGAATCTTTTTACAGGACCCTCCATATAAGTTATTACTGCTACTAATCATTAACATCACTTTAAGAGTTTACTAAGCTTAATGCTCTTTATATATTATCTTCTTTAATCTGCACAATAATGCTATCCTGTGGATACTAGTATGTTTTCTCATTTTACAGATGGGAAAAATTAACTTTAAAGAGATTAAATACTTTATCCAATGTCATAAAACTAGCATAGAATAACGCCAGATTTTAAAACAGTTCTGTGTGACTACAAAACCTAAGCTATTAAACAGTGTACATTACCAACCTTGTATCTCATCATTCAGTATATATTTGACAAGAAACATTTATTCAAGAAGTATTAATTGATCATCTATTTCATGTCTATTCCTGCTAATCATTGGGATACAGCAGAGATAAACAGACTGAATTCCTGCCTTTATCGAGCTTACCTTTGAATAGAGGACATAGAAACTAAATGAACACATACATTTATAATATAATAAGTGGATATATAACATTAAATGGAGAAAATTAAGCTAGGTTAGGAGATTAGGGATTGTTCTATCAAGGGTTGATGGTTTCTATTTTACTTAGAGAAAGACCTCTCTGATAAGGCTTGAATAAAGTGAAGGTGTGGACAGAGTGTTATAGGAGGAAGGACCAGCAAGACTCAAATAAAACTTGCATGGAATGTTCCAGAAACATCAAGAAGGCCAATCAATGTTGCTTCAGTGGAATGAATGAGAGGAGTCTGGTAAGAGCTTAACCTAAAGATATAGTAGAAGGATAGATAATGTAAGAACACTTTGATCCCTGTGAAAAACAATCTCTCACGATGGAGCCTTTAGTGCCAAGATGTGATGGAGTCTGATTTCTTACATTAACCAGGTAAGTCTGGCTGCTGTGTTGAGTATAGATGGTAGGAGTCAGTGTTTAAGCTAGGAATAGTGGGGAGGCTACTGACAGTATTCACACCTCATTATGAATTAGATCAGGGTAGTGCTCTAACAAGATGGAAGGACAGTAATTGAATTTTGTAGACATTTTGAAGACAATCACAATAAGACTTCCTATGATTTGGAATTGAAGTGTGAGGAAAAGAGAGGAGTCAGTGACAACTATAAATTATTTGTCCTGGGTACCTTGAAGAAAGGAATCATAGGGGAGAGTATAGAAGGAGCAAGACGGTTGTTGGTAATCAATACTACAGTTGTGGATAAGTTAAAATTGAGATAAATATAAGCATCAAGTTACACATGTTGTGTATAATGTGTGATTTACCTTTAGTCCTAACAATTAAAATGAAAATGTTTGAAGTGTGAGTATGCTTGAATTTTATATCTTCCATTTCACAAAAAGCAATAAATGCTATGAACCAGTGATAAACCATGGTGTAAATAAACACCTTTAAAATTGAAGTAGAAACAGAAGCCAGCTCATTAATTTGGTACTTTCATTTTCTTTGTTGGGGTATAAACAGAGGTAAATAAATACACCTAAAATAATGTTTAGAGATTTCCAAGTGTTCTTCCTGATAAAATCTTAATCCCAATCATCTGAAAGAATACAGACCTATAGAAACAGATTTACTGGCTCATAGATTACTAGTAAATCCAACATTATGTTTTAAAGTTGTTTTCATTATTAATAAAACAAAGCTGTCAGATTTGATAATTCTTAGATTACTTACCTCCTCTGAAAAGGCTATAATTTCTGACTCCATAACTAATTATTATCCACTTTCACTAATGTCAGAAAAATTCAAATTCACTTTTAGTTTGAGAAATGCATCTAACCGAAAGTTCATATCATTGTAAACAATACGAAATAAAAGAGAATATTATGTAAAGATTGGAATTTCTACCTATAGAAGCATTTGACGTTTTCATACTCCTATTCCTGAGGCTTTTGATTTTATCATCTTTCCCCAAATTAAAATTATATAATTTAATAAACGACTTTTCCTAAAGTGTTAACCAAAAAATAAGGACTATAATAGCATGAAAACTTATGAGTACCCTTCTGAGTTCTAATGGCCCCATACTTCGACCACCCCCCAATATCTATTTCTATTACAAGCACAAGATCCCATTTTTCTGGTTGACCATTAACCATGAATAATTGAATTGTGATATTTGTGTTATCCCTTGTTTCCTTTGGGTAAAAATAAAAATAATTTCAAACAACTACAAGTGTAAGTATACTAAATAATATACAACCCAAATAGAATGGAATAGTGATATATGACTATAGATACACAAGTGTAAGCACAGGCTTATTTTTAATTATTCACAAGTCTTATAAAATGTTTTCAAGAGAAACTCAGTGGTGATTATTTTCCAGTGAATTACAATTCTTCCAAATCAAATGCTCCTTATAGCTCTAAGTGGTATCATGTGTTTGTTGGTGAGTTAATGGTTTGTGAAAAGTGGGTAGTAGCAATGCAAATAAAATAAGCCCAGATTTAGCTGAAATTCTTGTGACGTGGCCTAGTTTGTCGTTTCTCAAAATTTAATTTGCTTTTTAGGATATTGTTAAAATGCAGACTCTGCTTCCATAGATTGGATTGGGAACTGACATTTTGTGTTTCTAACAAGTTCCTAAGTGACAGCCATGATACTTGTCAAAGGCCACAATCTGAAAAGCAGGGGCTAGATCAACATTCCCCAAAGTTTGCTTCACCTAACTTTGAGACATCTTATAGAAAAGGATTGAATTACTAGGAGTGGACTAACTACTCTCTTCTCTTAGATTTGTGATGGACATTAGCATCAAAAACCATGTACTAGCAAAACAAACTCAATTTGGTTTTTATTGTGATAGAAAATAACCCCACATGATATCTACCCCCTTAAATTTTTAAGTGTTCGGTACAGTATTGTTAATTGTAAGCACAATGTTGTAATGTTGTATAGCTGATCTCTAGAACTTTCTCATACTGCATAACTGAAATTCTGTACTCATTGAACAGTAACTCCTGCTTTTTTCCTAACCCCAGCCTCTGGCAACCACCTTTCTATTCTCTACTTCTATGTTTTTCACTACTATATATACTTCATACAAGTAGAATCCAAGGCCATTTCACTATAGAACACTTTGGAACACTCAGAACATACATAAGTAATGATCATGTGTAAGAATACATTATTTATTGAAAGAAGCTGAATTCCTACCAGATCTGCCATCAATGGTTGAATAGTTTGATACAGCATATTCATGATTAACAAGCTTATTTTAACACAAACGAATAAATATGTGTGAAGTTTAAAAATATAATTTAAAATTAAAACAAATGTTTGAAATTATAGGCATTATACTATGGAGGAAAGGAAAACAGCTTTTATAGTCAGATGGACATAAATCTGATTTCCAGTTTTGCTTCTTATACAACTTGCTCTACTCAACCGAAGTAATACATTGAATCCTTCCTTCTAAGCCTCACTTTTCTAGCTCTGAAAAATGTATTTCAAAATATCAGTTTTATAGAACTTTAGTAACAATTAAAAGTAATGTCATGCCTTATAAAGTGTGAAAATAAATCAATTATGATTATCAGTAATAAATGTGAATTCCACAAATAATGTGTTTCTATTACTACTTAGACTCTACCTGGGCTGGGTTTTCAGTAAATAATATAAAGTCATATAAAAGCTCTAATCTGTGATTAAAATCATGTTTTGACATGCTTTATGAGCTCTCTTTATATTGATTTTTGGTAATATGCTTTCAAAATTATTGGAAGATCTACTCTTTGTCTGTACTTCAAGCTGGATAATGGAAAATGATTTATAGAGTTTTATTGAATTTACAAGGGCTAGAGTAAGCCATGTTAATTATTGCTGTGTCATTCTTGCAGGCTAGCAGGAACTGAGACAAAACATAAGCCAAACTAAATATAATTAGCGTTAAAATGACTCAAGCATCAAATATAATCAAATGGGTCCTAAAGTGTCTTATTTTGCCAACAAAAGTAGATCATGCTTGTTTGCAAGCATTTATTTTAATTGTTTCCCCCGTTTTCTGAAATATCAGAGGTTTTTTAGGTCCCTATCATATTTCTCAAGTAACATTTTTGTTATTGACATTACAACCTGCATTGTCATAAATAATTAACCTGACTTTTCAAACTAGGTGATGCTATCTATATAATCTTACTGGATGAATATCAGGTGCCTATCTCTAAAAAGTAATCATTTTTCTTTCCAAATATATATTATTAAATGTCAATACATTTTCTGATCAATTCATTCTCTTTAAAGTATAAATTCTTTCTTCTAAGCTCAATGAATTTGGGTTGAATTTAAGGAACAAAGTTACCTGTGAGAGATATTTTTACAATTCCTGCTCAGTAGACCATGGGTGAGCAGTAGTCAATATTTACCACAGACCCATAACTGCATGAAGAGAGTCTAAAAAATTAGAGGATACACAGAAAGAAAAAAAATGTAGGAAAAGAAAGAAGAAGGAAAAAATGTTTTGTAGATAAAATTATAGGGAAAGTGCCACAGACATAAAGGGCTGGATTAGAGTATATAATGATAGACATCGATTCGGGTTTTACTTTAATGAACCAGGCATCTGCTCATTTGGTATAAATTGAGAGATGCCAATGAAGGAAAGCTAAGACTATATTCCCTGGAAATCCACTGGAATTCGGTTTGGTTCTTCCCATTCTTTATACTATGACAACTCTCTCAATGGATTTCTCCAAGTGAGAGAAGAAATGAGGCAGAGTCAGAGTCAAAGAGGCACATAGGAAGTATTCCTGGAACCACAGGTGATGTCAGACTAGGTAGGCATCCTTCTGGTTTGGTCATGGCTGATGTTCAGCAAGTACGTACACTTTTGACTCTATTAGCTGTAAACTTGTTGAATACTTCTGTAGTTTTTCATTAAAAGCCAATGCCAGGGTTACCTACGTAATCCCTTTATCTGCTTACTCAGCTTCATCCCTGGGTACTTCTGAATTCCTGACATCAGACAAATGAACTGGTGATGTGTGGTACAGCAGAATATTCCAGGACACTCCAGCATTATGGCTGGTGTAACTTCTGTCACATAGGTACCTATGACAAAGCAGTTATCAAATGTTATGACTGTCACCCTTGGGGAAGTATAATAGTTCTAACCTTTTGGAAGAAAAGTGGCATCAACATTAACAAAAGGCTCTGACATATAAGAATGGTACCAAAAGGTCCCAAATCAGAATTTTGTTTCTTTTAGAGTGTGAAGTCCAGTAAAATGGGTGTGGCCATATCATTAAAATAAATTTAAAATGGAAGCATTTCTCTATAATCATGAACTTAGATTGCAATTATACTAAGGAGAAAAAATATTTATAATCTTATTTACTCTTGTGTAGTCAGAGCCATTTACAAATACAATATGAATCTTTCCTGTTTGTTTTTTGTTTGTTTGTTTGTTTTTTTAACTATGGTATTGTATTTCCAGTCAGTTTTAAAATAAGTATTCCCCCAACTCATCTACTATCACTTCCTGATTTACAAAGAAAAATATCCGGGACTCTACAAAAAAATTCAAATATATGACGATATTTGAACTTCATGGGCTCTTTCATGACAAGATCCCTTGGCACATGCTGCCTCCTCTTCCTGGAATGTCTGTCACCTTTTTTATACCAGTTACCCTTTAAATCTTTAAAGTTCAGAACAAATGACATCTCCAATGCATATTCTCAGCATATGTAATGTTTCACCTAATGTAGGCATCTATAATCATATGCCAAATGAATTATTTTAGACAAACTTTTAAATAACTTTTATAACCTTTAAAGGAGAGAGATATGTGTGCCTTCGTAATATACTTGTCACATTGTGTTGAAGATATTACTCCCAAAATTTTTAAAAAAATATTTTTTATTAAAATATAGCTAACATACAATATTATATTACTTTCAGATATACACAATAATTATTCAATATCTGTGTACCTAAAGAAGTGATCCCCATAAGTCCAAATACCATCTGACACCGTACCATGCTATCACATTATTGACTATATTCCCTATGCTGTCCATTACATCCCCATGACTTACTTGTTTTATACCTGGGAATTTGGACCGCTTACGTTGGCATTCAATATTACTTTATGTTAATTTCACACATAGTGTTAGATATTTTTGTAATTTAAGAAGTGATTCACCTGACTAATCTACTACCACCTGGTACTATACAGAGTTATTACCTTATTGACTATATTCCCTATGCTTTACTTTATATTCCCTTGACTACTTTGTAACAACCAATTTGTGCTTCTTAATCCCTTCCCCTTTTTCACTCATTTCCAATCCCCCTCCTGTCTGATAAATATCAAAATGTTCTCTGGATCTATGAGACTGTGTATGTTTTATTTATTGGTTTATTTTGTTATTTAGATTCCACACATAAGTGAAATCACACTGCATCTGGCTTTCACTTTCTGACATACTGCACTCAGCACAACACCCTCCAGGTCCATCCATGCTGTCCAGATGGCAAGAACCCATTTCCTTCCATGCCCAAGCAATATTCCATTGTATATCGTGTTTCCCCGAAAATAAGACCTTGCTGGACAATCATTTTTGGAGGAAAAATTAATATAAGACCTGGTCTATATAATATAATATAATATAATATAATATAATATAATATAATATAATTAATGTAATGTACTATAATGTAATGTAATATAAGACTGAGTTTTATATTAATTTTTGCTCCAAAAGATGCATTAGGGCTGATTGTCCGGCTATGTCTTATTTTCGGGGAAAAGGAGTATATCTACCACCGACTTTTTATGCATTCTTCCATCTAAGGAAACCCAGGGCACATCTTAGCCACTGTAAACAATGTTGTTCTGAACATATGGATTCACATGTCCCCTTGAAGTACCATTTTGGGTTTCTTCAGATAATTACCCAGAAATGGGATTTACTAGGTCTTTCTTTGTCTCTTGTTATTTCTTTATGTTAAAGTCTATTTTGTCTGATATATATTGCTACCACAACTTTATTTCTTTGTTTCATTTTCATGAAAACATTTTTTTCCCCTGTCCCTTTCCTTTCAGTCTCTGTGTGTCTTTTGACTGGAAGTGAGTCTCTTGTAGGCAGCATGTATAAGGGTCTTTTTTTTCTTATCCATTCAGTCACCTACCTTTTGATTGGAGCATTTAATCCATTTACATTTAAAGTAATTGTTGATGGATATGTAGTTATTTATTTATTTTTTTTTCCCTTCTCCATCTTAAAGAAATCCCTCTAACATTCCTTGTAATACTGGTTTGATGGTGAGAAACTACTTTAGCTTTTTCTTGTCTGGGAAACTCTTTATCTGTCTTTTGATTCTAAAATGATAGCTTAGCTGGGTAGAGTAATCTTGGTTATAGGTCTTTACTTTTCATCACTTTGAATGTCCCATGCCAATCCCTTCTGGCCTGCAAAGTTTCTGTAGAGAAATCAGCTGACAGTATTATGGAATCTTTCTTGTAGGTAATTAACTTCTTTTCTCTTGCCGTTTTTAAGATTCTTTCTTTGTCATTAATCTTTGGCATTTTAATTATGATGTGTCTTGGTGTGAGCCTGCTTGGGTTCATCTTCTTTGGGACTCTCTGTGCTGCCTGAGCCTGTATGTCTATTTCCTTAAACACATTAGGGAAGTTTTCAGTCATTATTTCTTCAAATAGGTTTTCAATTCCTTGCTCTCGCTCTTCTCCTTCTGGTACCCCTACAGTACAAATGTTGGTACACTTGATGCCTCTTAAACTCTCCTCATTTTTTTGGATTCTTTTTGCTTTTTGCTTTTGGGTGTTGCTTTTGAGTGTTTTTTGGTACCTTATCTTCCAAATTGCTGATTCGATCCTCTGCTTCATCTTATCTACTGTTGATTTCCTCTAATGTATTCTTCACTTCAGTTATTGTATTCTTTTGTTTCTGACTGGTTCTTTTTTATGTTTTCTGTCTCCATTTTTATGTTTTCTATCTCTTTGTTAAAGTTTCCTATCTCTTTGTTAAAGTTTTCCCTGATATCATTGAGTATCCTTATAACCAGTGTTTGGAACTATGCATTTGGTAGATTGCTTGTCTCCATTTGTTTAGTTCTTTTTCTGGAACTTTGTTCTTTTCTTTTATTTGGGACATGTTTCTTTGTTTCCCCATTTTGGCTGCCTCACTGTGTTTGTTTCTATGTATTAGGTAGGGCTGCTATGTCTCCCAGTCTTAGTAAAGTGACCTTATGTAAGAGATGTCCTGTGGGACGCAGCGGTGCGGTCTCCCTGGTCAACAGTGCCGGGTGCTGCAGGTTTGTCCCTTGTGTGGGTTGTATATTTCCTCCTGTTGTAGTTGAGCCTTGGTTGCTGTTTGGATGTCAATGGGAGGGATTGACCCTCAGGCTAATTGGTTGTGAGAACTGGCTATGACTACAGTGGAAGAACTGCTGTACAGTTGCTGACCTTTCAGAGCAGGATTTGCTTTAGTGGAGCTCTGGTGCCTTCATAGTCTGCCCTTTGGGTGTGTCATCCTTGGAAGTGGCCAGGTGATGCTCCAGCCCAGTCTGAAGCTGGCTTCTGGGCCTGCAAACCCTGGGGCCTCCAGGGAGGGGACCCACTGCAGGCCAAGTTCAGCGACAATCTGTGCCCTGCCCAGGGCCACCTGGCATGAGCCACAAGCAATCCAGAGATGGCCACAGCACGTGTTGTTCTTAGAGTTACCTTGAGAGGCCAAGCCATAAACCTAGGCCATTTTTCACTAGAGCTGCATTTAGGGCTGCTCAGCCAGAAGTATGAGACACATCGAAGCTAGATGCTGTTTATTTGGGTTTTGTGAACCTTTGAGAGATTTTACAAAAGGCCATAGCATGAGCTAAGACAGGTTGTTTATACAGAAAAGCCACTACAAGTGGGGGTGTCCCTACTTGTAGTGGCTTAGGTAAGCCAGATTCTGAGGGAATAACTAAGGCCAGGCTGAGGAAAGGTGATAGCCAGTTTAATAGAGCCACAGACATGGTGTCTGCCTATGTTTCCATGCAGTAACAGGGAGGGCTTAACAAAGAAACAATGGCTTCTGCCAGTTCCTCTGTCTGAGAGAAAGCTGCTGCTCCAGCCCTCACCCTAAGGCCAGCCTACTCAGTTCCCCCCCAGATGTCTCAGTTGCCTCTCCAGCTGCTGGCCCAGCCCTGGAGTTCAGAGCAAGTGAATCCATCAGCAAGCAAATCCATGTGCAGTCCCTTTGAGAGAAGTGCCTGGGAATGCAGCCACCCTTGGTCTCACTCAGCCACAATCCTCGCTGGTTTTCACAGCCAGAAGTCATGGAGACTTCTGTCCCCATCACTGGAACCCAGGGCTAGGGAGACTGGCGTGGGGTGCCCTTTGGGCGGAACATCCACAGCTGAGATATCCCTCCTGATTTTTAATGTTCACACACGTGTGTGGAACCAGGCTGTTCTGCATCTCTGCCCCTCCTACCAGTGTTGAGGTGGCTTCTTCTGTATGTCTGTAGCTGTAGGGCTTAGGTTCAGCTAGATTTTAGGTGATTCTCCATAATGGTTGTTCTGTGGTTTAGTTGTAATTGACGTGGTCCTAGGAGGAGGTGAGCACCACGTTTGCCGACTCTGCCATCTTGACCAAAAAATCTAGTACTCCTAAAATATTTCAAAAGAAGATAATTATCCTAGTGAGAAATAAGACTGACCTACTTTGTTATTCTAAAGGGTGACTTATAAATGATTTTGGAATGAAAAATCATTTTTTTCCTAGTTATTTATATATATATATATATATATATATATATATATATATATATATATAATTGTCTAATTTTCTATATTTCTAGTTATACTTCTGGATGATGTTGTATGAATAAATATTCAAGTTCTAATTCTATGATTTGAGTTAACCACTTCTCAAGTAAACTACAGATGCCCTATGGAGAATGCCATTAAGTTAATTATAATGCATTTCATGATTGTATAGGGCTTGTGCTCCCTCAATAATATAAAATCTAATTAATAGATGTATAAGATAGTAATTTTTCTGTTATAAGATCTCCTTTTACTAACCTCAAAATAGTTTAATTAACACTTAAATTTTATGTAGTATAGTTTTATTAAAGAGTAAAGGGGCATGTTTTAAAATATAGCGAGGTTACTATGTAGTGATAAAACTAACAACTGTGTTTAGCTATTTTCTCATTCAATAGAAATTTTTTTTATCTTGTATTTTGCATCCTGTATCACAGATAGATTATATACAAAGTACTGTAATTTTATGGAGGATGCAATATGGCTTATTCTCTTAGCCATCTTACATCTTGCAAGGAAGTTAACCAACAAAGTTGATTCAGTTTATAAATGAATAATACATGGCAAATTCTAAGTAGTAGGCATTATTCTAAGTGCCTTGGATAACCATGTGAGTTGATGGATACTCAGAACCACCCTATGAGGCAATTGTCATTAATATGTTAATTTCACAGATGGGAAAAGTGAGGCACAGAGATAATAATTGATTTGCCCAAAATCACATGATAGTGAGTGATTAATACGAGATTCAGAGCCAAGCAGTGTGGCTCCAGATTCTGTCCAGCTAATCTCTACGCTATATTTCTATATCATACATGAAAGGACGACCCTATCCATCAGAAATGATGATTGTAAGAGAAGTTTTCAGACAGCAAGAAAGATTAGAACAATGTTTTGTAGAGTGAAAAATTTTACATTGGTAGAGATTGTGTGTTACAGAGGGAAATGGGAGGTAGCCATAAAGAAAGGAGTTACAAGAACATAGAAATAAAGTTTGGAAACCACAACATATATTCAATGGATCATAAACATGGCAGTTAGCCTGGGTAGGAATTTTTATTTAGAATTGTGAGAAAGATGAATATGTTCACAGTACTTTAGTGATATGATTATTTGATAAATTATATTAACTCTATTAAGATAACATTATCCTTCAACTCATTTTCTACATAAATTGATTTTGATATTGACCATTGCGTATTTTTTTATATATCTTAAATATCAATCTCTTATTTTCCTCATGTTACTTTTTTCTCACCATCCCTACCATTACACTGAGATATCATCATGTCAGGAATTTACTTGCTACTCAAAGAAGACTTTTTTTAAACAAAAGATGAATGTGTATGGTTTGGACACTAATAAAAACTTGCAGGTAAACATCTCCTAAGTAACAATGCAAAATCAAAAACCAGCAGTTCATCTACTATTTTCTTTTCAGGTAAACCAGTGATGATAGTGACAGAGTATATGGAAAATGGCTCTTTAGATACATTTTTAAAGGTAAGATTTGAGACAAATTTAATTATTCAAAGTGTTACTCATATACTGATCACGATATTGAAGTTGAGATTGAGCCACTTTAAAGCTAAAGTTTTAAATAGATAGGAATGCCTGCAGTTAGAATAATTATACTACAAGAAATTTACTTTGGTTTGAAAATTGTTCTTTTCAGAAAACTTCAAATTATGTTAAAAAATATTTACAGTTTTATTTAAGTATATGTTAATTTGCCTGAACAAAAATAAAGAGGGAAGGAAGGGGTAAAGAAGGAAAGAGAAAAAGAGAACTGAAAGAAAAGGACAAAAAGAAGCTTTTACAAATACTTAACTTTCTCAAAGTATATAATATCAGGCAGAACAAGGAAAAATGTCTAAAAGGTCTGGGCAAATTATCAACATTACAGGGTCAAATAGGCTCATAACCCACCTGACGGCCAGCCACTGCTTGTGCCAATGGAGTCATCATGTGGTAACAGAAAATACTAATCCTGTATTGTCAGATCTTCCTCGTTTCAGGAAAAAAATACATATATATATATTTATGTGTAAGTCTCCCAATTTTAAACATTGGCAACTCATTTTATTAATAAATAGGTTGTGCTAAACAGTGTAAGATATTTGCCGACCTGATTAAACCTATAGGCCAGCAGTTTTTCATCTCCAGTATAGCGATTATTGTTATTGATTAGGGAAGGTGACGGGGATGACGTTTTGATAATCACATGAGGGGCCTATGCATTGACTACGATAGCAGTCCACTGACAAGGCCAGCTTCCCTTCCAATCTCTAGCCTCTACCAGATTCTGGTGCCAAATTTCTTATACATATCTTCTAGTTCTCCAGTCTGTGAAGGTCACATCATTCCTTTATTTCAAAATAAACTTCAGGTGAGCCTTTTCCTGTGTGTCTGCATTAAGTTCAGTGCCCTTGACAAAGACAGCGAGCTCCCAAGAAGTGATAACATTCTCCTCATCATTCCTCTCCTATCTGCTACTGCAGACTCTCCCTTTATCTCCTCCGACCATTTCTTCTTTACACCAATCTGGCTATCTCTCTAGCCTCTTTCAAAGCTCCTTGAAAATGCGCAGTGTCAACCCTAGGCAAGCAGCAGATTCCAGTGGGTACACACTCCTCTGATGACTGAGAATATAGGAGTTACAATGCCGAGGACAATTAAATGCAATTTTTGACAAGGGCTTTTAAAACCTTTATCTGCTTTGACCCAGCAGAACACTGATAAACATTACCAAGTTAACTATATAGTTTCCAACTTTATTGGTTCTTCTGCTAGAAATTGCATATGCATTTGGTGATGGTATTCGTTTGAGCATGGAAGCAAGATCCTTTTATATTTTCCCCCAGTGACTGGCATTGCTGGACTGATAGCTCTATGGTGTCTTTACAGAAAAATGATGGGCAATTCACTGTGATTCAGCTCGTTGGCATGCTGAGAGGCATTGCTGCGGGAATGAAGTACCTTTCGGACATGGGCTATGTGCACAGAGACCTCGCTGCCAGAAATATCTTAGTCAACAGCAACCTGGTGTGCAAGGTGTCTGACTTTGGACTCTCCAGGGTGCTGGAAGACGATCCTGAGGCAGCATACACCACAAGGGTAAGATCTAACAGAATGCATTTCTGAAACTGCACTAGATGCATTCCATTTTTAAAGATTTTCAAGGAAATAGCAAAAAGGACATTTCTCCAACATACGGAAAGAGAGAGAGAAAAAGAGGTAGTGGGGGATTAAAAAAAATCCAGTTGTTGCTCCTTGTTTGAGATCAGAAAATTCGAATATTAAATTCAGATAAGCAAAATATTCACCTTATGAGTCTCAGTAATTTATTTTTTTCCAAAAGATACTGAAAATTAAAATGTTTAAGTTCAGAGTGGATACAACAAAGCAAAAATCATATATAATTTTAAAGGTAAAAGACAACATTACAGAATTTCCTACATTAAAATAATAAATATATATACATACATATATCTAGAAAGTATATGGATACATAAATATGTGTGGCACTAATGGGTAGCTTAAACTCTCTGCAGTATAGTATATTCATTTGAAAAACAAATACAAAAATATCTAAACCTACCTTTTAAGGATTTAGATGGAATGAAAGAGTTGTCCCTTCAAAAAGTTTTGATTTACTGACAGTATGTTCATGCCTAATTGCCCTTCTTACATACTATATAAACTGTTAAGCTCATATCTTTGGAAAATTATTCACTAAGTCATATTGTCATAATTAGCATAAATCAACACTCTTTTCTGCAATGGAATTGCTTCCTGAATTGATATGTTACGTAACTGACAATTATTTCTGTGAAAAACTGTATCAGTACAACAGAATTTTCTGGGCAGTCTATGTATTGCACTTCTTGAGTTTAAATCCCTTATGATAAACTACATTTGTTTAATTCTAAATCTTTACAATGCCATCAAGTTTAACTCCTTGTGAAGACAGGAATGTATTGTATATTTTTCACTATACAATGAGGTTGACTTTTGTTTCTATACAAAAGAACACTTTTGTTGTCCCTTATTTTTATGATAGGTGTGTTTCACATTTTCTTCTTTAATTCAAACTTTTTAAAATTACTTCTACTCATAGTCTAACAACAAATTATTCATAGATTATAAAATTTACATATGTTGCATTTTTTCATTGTTGCTTTGTTGAATCAGAGATATTTAGGGATTGTACTATGCTGAAGATAAAGAGTAACTTATCTAAGCAAACAGTCTTCTAATGGTCAGCTTAATAAATCAATAAATTAATTGATGGGATAGCAATTCCTCTTCTTCTAGACTTAATTATTTTTGTCATTATTTGTATTAAATGAAGCCTCATTTAAGAATTCTCTTGGGATTAGATTTACACTTAACAAACTTGGCCTAAGCAAGATTAAGGTTATAGAAAAATCCATTCCCAGTAAGATTGGTTGATGTCTTAGTTAAATGCATAAAATGGATTGTCAAGGTCTGTGTCAAGGTGTCGTGCTGGGAAAGAGGGAGACAGATGGGAAAGCAGAGATCCTGAGACCCTCAAGTCTTATTCCTATGAAATGGGGTGTGGTGGCAGTTTGTGGAAAATGTATATACTGAGAGATAAGAAGGTAGGAAACTTCAGATAGTACTGATGGCCAATATGATGCTCAAAAGATTGGGAGAAACATTCTACGTTGCAGTATAAAGTAATCAACAAGCTACAATTTTAAGACGTATAGTAATAATATAGAATATCACAACACATAGCCAGACCTAATTGTGTGATCTTACCTATGAATATTTCACTAACAAAAGTATGTTTCAGGAGACTCTTCTTAAAGTGGCATTGCCATATTTCTCAGGAGCAAATAATACAACCTTAATTTGAATAATTCAAATTAATTCAGAGAACAATTTCAAGCATTACATGAAACTCTTATTTCCTCATATGTCTGGAAACTTTGGTTCATAAAAAGCAGTTTAAGTACCATTTTTTTCTAGTATGTGGATTAAATTATTCCCTTCCTGCAAAATGGAATGGCATGTGTTAGTCCTTTTGAGCTAAAATATTCAAATCTCTCTCTCTCTCTTTCTCTCTCTCTCTCTCTCTCTCTCTCTCTCTCTCTCTCTCTCTCTCTCTCTCTCTCTCAGCTCTTTCAATATATTTTTGCTTATAAATGAAATGTTTGGTTGCCTGGGGTTGCTGGCTTTTAAAAATGAAGACCAAAAAAAAAAAATTCATCGTGAAATGGGAAGGATAGATAAGTGTTTATTTATTTAGTGAACTAAGAGAGAACCTATCTCACCAAATTTTTTACAGAGTAAAAAATTCCAAACTTGATAATGTTGTAAGTTTTTCACCATAATCTAATTTCAATAATTTTTAAAGTGGTTAAATTAAGTGATAAACCTACCTTTTAGGGGGAAAAGAAAGCCTAACCAAACAAACACAAAAATATGCCAGCAGAAAATAAGAGAAATCAAGTCTAAAAGAGATTGCATAATGTCAGTATAACTAACTTTTTAATACATCTGATTTTCATGCTTGTCTTATTAACTGTTAAGCATCTCGGAGTTGCATTTAGCACTGAGACTTTCCACTTACAATTTCTATATTAAAGAGAAAAGCACCGTGGGAATTTGAGTCCTTTATCCTCTGGTTGAAAGTCATGAAAGTACACGTTCTTGATTTGTTTAACTGCGTGTTTTCCCCACTTAAAGCTGTCATCCTGATACTGTAATTGAGACATGGGTCCTGTATATGTTCCAGTAGTCAAACAGAATTTAAACCAGAAACCTCTGGACAGCCAGTCAGGAGTCAGTTTACAAGGGCTTAGGAACTGATATGTGAAAAGAGACTGCATGCTGTCAAACAGATTCACTTAAAAATGCTACATCTCTTTCTGGATTTTTTCAGCGAGGCAGCAATATCCCTAGATACATTTGAAGTATCTGAGAACTTTTTTATTCTTTTTCAATTTTAGGGAGGCAAAATTCCAATCAGATGGACTGCCCCAGAAGCTATAGCTTTCCGGAAGTTTACCTCTGCCAGTGATGTCTGGAGCTATGGAATCGTGATGTGGGAGGTTGTGTCTTATGGAGAGAGACCCTACTGGGAGATGACCAATCAAGACGTAAGCATGGGACTATCTCCCTTCAAATTTGTAATGAAATGCTTTTGCTCTCTGAGTCAGGAGACATAGTACTTTTTCATTTCTGCACATGCGAGTTGCTTAAAAAATGAAATCTTTTGCTTACCCTCTAATCTGTTTTGTTGCTGTTGAAATATCCTTTATGCAGAAGCTTAAAATGAGTTAGAACAAAGGGAAGTAAGTTATTATTATACAAAAGCTCAGTCCCTTGACAGACAGTTCCAGCTATACTGTAGTGATGTTCAACTCGTTTTATGTCACTATCATTTTCAAAGATAAAGAAAGAACCATCAAAGAATGAGTACTGACAGGCAAGTTTTTATGATTTGCATTTGATAAAGGCAGCTAAAACCCTAGACCCAAATGATGGATGATAATTGATTTAATAGTGGATGCTCTTAGAGGATAAAAAAGAAAAATCTATGTTTTGTTTTGTTTTTTTAATTTAAAAATGTAGGAAAAGCTGTACTGTCTATTTGATTTGGAGGGATAAAACAGATGTTTCCCCACATGGAAAAATAATCCATGCTTAAAATAATAGAATCCTAGAATTAAAAGAACCATGAAAGAATCTTCTATTTAAGTTTAGTACTTTTACTGTATCATGCCTAACACATGGCTCTTTGGTCTATACTTTTGTAATTTTCCATTGTTACTATTCAATGCAACCCTTTCCATTTTGGATCCCAATTGAATTTGATATTTTTCCATCAAATAACAAGAACAATTATAAAAGCAGCTAACATTTATTTAGCCCTTATTATTTGCCATACACTGTTTTAAGTGCTCTACCAACTAATATATAATTACTTCTTTATAAAACGATTATATTGAAGTCTTAACTGAGTAGTGTGCTGGTTTAAAACATTTTTTCCCTGTAATTCTTTCTTTCATCCAGCTCTGTAAAATCTCTCTTTAATGTAATCAGGGGTTATTAGACAGATACTGCATCTCTCCAGCCTCATGTCCAACAACAGTTCCATGCCAGATATAAAAATTCAAAAAATTCAAGTCCAGTCTAAATCAGAGCCAGTGCCATATCCATTTCAAAGTATTTTCCACAACTGCAGGGTCAGCCTCACCGTTGGTGCATACATTGGGAAGGAAGAATGGTCAGATTTTTGCTCTTCCTCCTCTGCCAAAGGCTGTGTCTGTACTTTTCAAGACTTTCCTGAGTGGAAAGGTGGAACAGAAGGGGCAAGAATGTTTTCATAATGTTTGGCGATTGATGCCTCCTATGAGACGATAACCCAAACTTGAATGTTTTAGTGATGTATGTGTCTGAGCTTTCCCAAAGCCCCTTGATGAAAGCCTCCTCCCTGCAAAGTCCCTAGAGAGAAGGATGTATTTCACCTGACTTCTCCCAGTTCCTCTCACTTGCGCATGCTCTCTATCTCACAGTCTCTTACTGTACCATACACGTGTCTGCTTCACCTGAGGGAAACACGTTCTTCTTGGATGCTCTGCCAGTCTTTCCTCTTTTCAATACTATTACAGGCTGCCCCAGAAAGGCTGCCTTCTTCATATTTGCCCCAGTGAGAAGCTAGGATACACTTTAGCATTCCCAAAGATTACAGTTGACCCTTGACAATGAGGTGGTTAGGGGCACCAACCCCTACACAGTTGAAAATCCACATATGACTTTTGACTCCCCCAAACCTTAACTACTAATAGCCTACTGTGGACTGGGAGCCTTGCTGATAACATAAGCAGTCAGTTAACACGTATTTTGTATGTTATATGTATTATACACTGTATTCTTATAATAAAATAAGCTGCAGAAAAGAAAATGTTATTAAGAAAATCATAAGGAAGACAAAATATATTTGCAGTATTTACTGAAAAAATTTACATGTAAAAGAACTCGTGCAGTTCAAACTCATGTCATTCAAGGGTGAAATGTATTTCATAGCATTCTTCTCTGATTGCAGTAGTAAATTGGGCTGATGGATTCTTGCCTCTTTCCAAATATACAGCAAGACATCTAAAATTGCTGCAATTGGTTTTCTTTGTGCTACATTCATTTGGTGAAGGAGTGGGTTATATCTCCCTAAATTTGGGAGAACATAGTATCTATTGTTTGAAAGTCTATGGTTTTAGGAGCAGGGCTATGATAAAAGTATCACTGAACTCTTGGTGTATATTTAACAACCCATCAGAGAGATATTATTATTCCTGTTTTGCAATTAAGAAACTAAGGCTTGGAGAGATTAAATGACTTACAGTAACAAAAATAATAAGTTAAAGCAGAAATTTCAAGCTGGTTCTCCACAATTTTTATACCTAACCACCACACTTTCTCCAACTGAATTAATGTCTACTTCCCTTTCATTTCCCACCAGTGATCCTAGATCACCCTTCTAATTGAATATAAGATATTCATTCAATATTGAATGATTTCTCTGGATTGATCTAGACTAGATGAAGAGTACACCTGTTTGCTACTTTCTGTTCTCCAGATAAATGCTAAATGCTAACCTGAGCTGCAGAGCACTTCTTGGTTTGGCTTCTATCTTCTCTTACGGCTCATTTCAATGTCATGCTTTCCTTTAGTTTTTGTGAAAGCATTTTATTCTATGTTGCCAGCAAGCCTTTTCCCTTCATTTAAGGAAAACATTTGTCCCTCATTTGCCTAGTTAATTCCTTCTCACACTTGTGATATTTTGAATTGTGATTCTTTCACTCAGAATTATTAGTCTTTCCTAATTATTTGTATGATATGAATATGTGTAGCATTATTATCCACATTATTGGCAATTATACTTGAGATAGTTCTATCTGTCATAAATAAAATTACAGACCAAAGTAGAACATGACACCAGGTAAATTCTCCTAGTGTTGCTGCTGACCTTGACTGGCTTTGCTCATGTTCTTTGGGGTTGGCTGATCTGCAACTTGGCTTTGCTCCACCTGGCCTCCATCTTCCTCTGGAGACCGGATGTGAACTCATTTGCAGAGTGAAGGGCAAGAATAAGCCCAAATGCTCGTGAGCCTGGAACACCTCTGCTAAAACCCATTGGCCAATCCCGTAATCAGAAGATTGGTCCATTCCTCTGCTCATTCTGAGTGGACAATATAAAATTAAATGGAGAAGGACATAGAAACAAAGATGTGTGAAGGATTTGGGATACATTTTTTTTTCATAACTTTATTTCAAACTATTAAAAAAAATACAAGGGAGTGCTGATGTAATATTTTCGGAAAGTTATAAGCATAAAAACTAATATTTTGACTTTGGCTGGGTTTTCTACGAATCTAAATGAGGTTTACAGAAAATGATTATACAGTTACAGATCTTTTTAAAATATCTGCCTTTAATAGAGTGTCCAATACATGCTTTGTATTTCCTCAACAAGTTCACACTCATTAGTGGTGTTTAGTTTTCAGATATAGCACTAAGTTTGATATGCCTTAATTTCTATCTAAATTTGTATCCAATAACATGAAATATCTACTATATTTGCAAATCATGATTGGAAAAAATTATCAGAGAACAAAGTAGAAGAAATGATTTGACAGTTTAAAGTGATATATTCCATAATCTCCACATTCCACATACTATCTGATTCTAAAAAGGTTTACTTCCATTAAAATGTTACATTACCAAGACATTCAGAATCATCTAAATCTCTCAAAGATCTTTTGCTTTGTCAGGGAGACAGAAAGCTGTAGTAGGTTTCTTTTGATTTAGGATTGCCTCTGTCATCACAGAGAAAAATCATAACAACACATAATAAAAATAAACTAGAAGGATTAGGATGATTGAGGTAAATACCAGATCATGAACTCTGATTCAAGCTTGGGAAGCTATGAAATACCCTATAGTGAGTAGAAGCTCCTTTATTGATAACAAACATTTTAAATGTCAACATTTTTCAGAACGTAAAATAGAAACCAAAATAATGAGATTTCATTGCATTACACTTTTATATTTAGTGACAGTGTCTTTCTTTTGTAATTATTGTGAAATATATGAATACATAAATTATACCTACACATAGGTTACAAAATATTTTAAAAACTCATTTAAATAATATGTTTTTCAATCTTCTCATGTTAGGATTATTCTTGCCATTTTTTTTTTCTCAGTCAGTTATTGATTACTCTTTCTGTTGGCGAGAATATTTGTCTCCAAAAGGATATCAGCCCACTTTGTACTGGGTGTACCTCTCTTCTTTATGTCTATTCTTATTTTTAATTTTTCAATGGTATAGAATAGATAGTAGATATAGATATAAATATATGAACATATATCATTCTTCTTATACTGCTCAAATATTTTATGGTACAGCAAAGAGAATATTCTATGGTAATACACAGTTTAAGGACTTTAGTTCTCATCCAAATACTCAAATTAACAAGATTTGACAATGAGAAAATTATTTGATTTCTTAGCCTTCCTGTAATAACGCCTGTGTAATAATAAGTGTGTTGAACCAACATATATTGGTCTTCTAAGATAATATTGGTCTTCTAAGGATAATGCTGCCCTTGGATGCAAGTAATTATTTTAGAAAATTCTTACCCTTTTGGAAAAAGTGATATGTAAAGAAATATCACTACCTAAGTCCAAAATTTCTGTTCCTTGCTGTTTAAAAACAAAATCAAAAAACAAATATCTTGAACTGAAAGCCATTCATCTTGGATTCTATAACTCTAGGTCAGTTTCAGTGACTATAAAGGGAATGGACTTGAAATGAGGACTTTTAAGATCTCTTTAATCTCTGGAACTCTATTGGTCTAAGATAGATGTACTAAGAAAAATGCATACTCAATATATCTTTAATAACTACTGGCAAAAGGAACAAAATCCCAGAAAACAATAGTATATCTGGAACTATTTCTGTGGTGTCTATGATTATTTACAGGAATATGTACTTAAACTCTAGCCACTTCCAGGAGCTTAATATCTCATATCAACAAAAGGACTGAGATGTGAGATTTCAAGTAAATATCTAGCAACATAGGCACTCACACCCTAGATAGAACTTAATTCATGAAAACACCCAGCTGATGCTCAAATTCTCCCTATAAACTTCCTACCACAAATTTATCAATCCTACATTTTCATATCTCCTGTGATGAAGAATGCGCTATCTTACAAAATAGCTCCTTTTAATTCTAGATATAAGCTATATCCCAGGCTTTCATGCCAGAGAGACTTAAATGTGAATCTTTCCACTGGCGTTTAGCTGTGTAAACACAGGCAATAGTTAACCCCTGGACTCTCAAGTGTTTCACTTGTAAAATGTGTATAATAAAGGCTATCTTGCAGATATGTGGTAAAACTGAATGTAGATAATACATGTACAATTTGCATCACAGTGACTATGATATAATGCCTGGGTGAGTCTAGGTCCTCCAAGAAGCCAAGAGGGAATTAGATATACATTCATATTGTTAAAGGGAAATGCTTGTAAGGAAACACGTGGAGAAATGAAGGGAAGAGGTGTCAGACTGTGATACAGGTACAGTAGAGATGAAAGGATGATTGAGTGCAATCATCTGAGGCGGAGGGGCAGTTCTAACAGAGGTCGGCAAGGCTGCCAGGGAGCCCTCAAGCCAGCATTGTCTATCATAGGAATCTCGTAGGAATGAGCCTATCTTATTATCACTGCTACGTTCACTAATCGACTGGGAGTAATCTGTGCAAAGCATGGCCTTGGTGTAAGTGTGATGACAGGTTTTAGAGGGCTAAGGGTTAAGGATTATTGGTCCGTTACCATCCCTACAGGTGACTTTAGGAAATACATTCTCACAGTTGCCACGCTTCACCCCTTTTGCAATACAGACTTACTTCTCCATATAGGTTCAGGGAGCATTTATTTCATGATTTTGTGGATTCTTCCTGAGGGGAAACTCAGAAGAGGCAGGTTATGGACTGCACTGTAGCCCCTGTAGCTTCAGTTGAGCTCAGGACCTCACCTGGTCTTTAGCCTCTTCCTCCTCCACTATCCATTCTGCATTCCTTTCATCTATCAACTTGTCAGATCATGGTAGCTTAACAGGTAGTCTCAATCAATCCTTCATTCCTGGGGTGAGCATTTTCAGGACACAGTTGTTATAAATAAATAACAAGAAGGCATCAAGTGTATCATCTGGGTTCCACACTTACTTCTCCCTGTCTCGACTGTGTGCAAGAAGCTTCCTGTTGCTTAGTATCAATTACCTTTGCCATCATAGTGACTCTACTCATCGGCTTGTACCTGGGCACAAGTAGTCCATAATGCCCTGGTAGCAGCCATAACTGCTAGTTCAGTGGAACCCTGTTGTGTCCTTGGGTAGGAGTCCCTGGGAACATAGCGCAATATAGAAATTTCTGATTATATTGTATCCTGAGTAATGGCACCAACTCCTTTCAGTGTCTTGCCTCCAGATCGGTGCTTCAGCTATGCCTTTAAAAGATCTCCCAGCATTCTATGAAGCTAGTTGATTCTGGATGATGACCTAGGTACATAGGGGTTGCTGGAACCAGCTCATACCAGGTAGTGAGATTTTAGAACATTTCTACCTGAATGAGATTATGTTGGTAGCTTACAATCAATGTCAAGAGAGTATTTATATCACATAAAAGAGAAAATATTATAAATCTGTTTCCCCAACAGGAAAATACAGTTGTTAAATATCTTCCACCTCATCACTGAGTGAGTATGTGATACTCTCACATATCCTTCATTATGAAGTGGGTAACGTAGTTGGGTGACATGCTAGGTGAGATTCTATGTTTGTAGATCAAGCATAATGACTTTGTAATGTGGCTGAGGCTCTGTGAATAGCAAAACCAAGCAGTACTCAGAATAGAGTACCCACTGAACACCCACAGAATAGATGGATCCACTGACCCTTACATGATGGAAAGGGCCCAATAGACTCAACTTGCCACCAAGTGAGTAGTGCCATATTGGGTACTCAGAGTTGTGGTTTTATGCATTGGAAGGAGAGGCAGCATTCTTTAAACTGTGTTTAGACCATTGATTTACATATCAATGCCAAGAAAATACAGAGCTTATGATAATATTTCAGATATAACACATCTGAAATGGTGCCAGATTGTCTGTAAAAATTCTGGTTGTCTTTTTTTCTTTTCTTTTCTTTCCTTTGTTTATGTCAAACACCTAGATTAACAAATGTAATAGTAATAACAAAGCAATTAAGATTATAATTCATTCGTTATACATTATAAATTGTATGATAAAATGAACAGCCTAAATTGTGCTTTGGTAGACTTCCAGCGTTTTACAAACCACCAGAATACTAATACCACTGATTTCTCAGCCAAACTATGAGGGAAACAATAGGCAAAAATGAAAAAACAAATTTCAAAATACCTAACAAAAAATCTAAAGTTATAGTTTTAAATCTATTTTAAAGATAAATTCTAAAGATGAATTTAGAATTAAATCCAATGACCAAATTTTCTGGGCCAAATTCTAAGTTAACTTAGAGACAGGATATTATATTTTTGAATATAAGTATACATGAAAATAAAGCCGGTTAAGTAATATATTCTGGAAATCACTTCTCAGATCAAATATACTAACTTATTTTCAAACTAAGGAATTGGTTTAATTTATTCATTCCATAGTCACATAGAAAGACTAGCTGCTCTGTGAACTAAATATATTTTTTTAAATAGGTGCTGAAGAAAAAAATAAACTAATTGGTATCAGCTTTTTGAAAAAGCACATTATGAAATAAATTAGATTTTATGTAATTAAGAGTCACTATTTTCACTGCATAGTGAAATATTTTACATTATAAATTATATTAAGACATTTAATTTTGGTACATATATGCTATTAAAGGGAATAACTACCGTGGGGAGTCTTATAAGCAAATTAATAAACACATTAATATATAAGTGCAAATGGTATTTTTTATTCTTTTACTACTTATTTAATCACCAGTGAGAATAATATTTTCTCCAAATTTATTTTTAAAAATGTATTCTTTAAAATAAATTTTTGGTTAGTATCTCTCATTTACCTGTTGTCTTATTGTATTTCTCAATATGCATGAGCTTTTAACACATTAGATATGTTAACTATATGTTATAATTTTTGTAATATTTTCTACTGTGGTTTGCCTTTTAGTTTATGTTATTTTTGAGTTAACTAAGGTGGGGTGGGTGACTCTCAGGTACAGACAATCCCTGACTTACGATGGTTTGACTTACAATTTTTTGACTTTACGATGGTGCAAAAGTAATACACATAATAAATTACATGCAATATTCAACACTTTATTGCAAAATAGGCTTTGTGTTAGATGACTATGTCCAACTGTAGGATAATATAAGTGTTCTAAGCAGGTTTAAAGTAGGCTAAGCTAATCTATGATGCTCCATAGTTTAGGTGTATTAAATGCATTTTTGATTAGGAAATTTTCAATTTACAATGGGTTATTGGGACGTAACCCCATCGTAAGTTGAGGAGCATCTATATTTTGTTCATTATTAAATATTTACTTAACCATTTATTTTTAGAGTCCTGGAGCACGTTTTATTTCTCTGCTTGAACTTCACTATTGGTGCTTCTCAGGAAGCTTTATTTTATGCCTTTCCTGGGGAGATATAAACTACACCAACTTCAGGCTGTGACCAAGTGCTGATGATCCTCACATTTATATTATGAACCCAAATATCTCCTGTGCTCTAGCCAGATTTCTGCAAATTGCCATATGAGTGTTTTCCACTCATATCAGATAAAACAAGTCCAAATTATTCCTGCCAACATTCTCTGTCCCCATTTATGTGCTTGCTTCAAGTTAACAGCAACCACCATAGTGTGATAGACCTGAACTTGTTTTATCTCAAATACTTTCTCTCTCCCCTCAATTCCTTTGTCATAAATGCCCCTTAAATTTGCTATTGCATCCTCTTTCCATCTGTCACTGCTCTTGTTCAGAGGCCATTTTCTTTATCATAGAGACTGGTTTCTTTCTAATCATTCATAATTATCTTTGTAAATTTTCTGTTATAATCAGTATATATATATATATATATATATATATATATATATATATATATATATATTTCCATTTGTCAGATGAAATCTAAAATCTTTCTGAAAAAATTTAATTAAGTTTAATTGTTAAGGAAATATTCATAATAGGATTTTGAGAAATACATTCATTAATATTGGTTTTTGGTATCACTTAAACATCTGATTTTTAACAATTGAAAAGAATCTGTATTATATTCAGTAGCATAAACAAATCTTTTCTGGAGTTAGACATTTTGATGACAGCAACAACATCATAAATGTTTTTGATCAAACATTCTCACAGTTAGGTGGATATTCACACGTGGATACATTTAAAATCAATGATGTTTGTAATTCCTGTGCTACTAGAGAATTATTCCAAATTCCTGACAGAAATAAGTAGATGAGACCTAAACATTATTAAATGATACATGAGATAATTATGCTAAGTTAGCCTTTGACTTATCCATCGTCTACCATCCAAAAGTCTCTTTTGAAGTAAAGTTGCTGTTCCATTACTTTAAAAAGAATTTTAAAACTAATTTTTCATTAAAAAGACACATTAACTTTTCTGAGAAATCACTAGAAGACTTAATCTCTATGTGATTCCAGAATACAAGGATAAATAAAACATGTACTATTTATTTTTATGTCAATTAATTTTTAAAATCACCATTCATCAAGATCTGAGGTAAAAATGATTACCATTTATTTTCTTTATACTACGTGAAGAATGCATATCTTTTTATATTGTGATATTTATTTATGTAGTTTTATTTTGCAGCAAATGGAAGTAGTTGGGGATTTTAAAGATAGTGATGCTGGTTGTTACTGCAAGAGTAAGAATAAGAAAGAATGAAGGTTGGCTAGTGGGAGAGTTCTCAAGCTATTCTACACTAAATTGTGATGTTGGGACTGGTTCTGTTTTACACAGGTGATTAAAGCCGTAGAGGAAGGATACCGTCTGCCAAGCCCCATGGACTGTCCTGCTGCTCTCTACCAATTAATGTTGGATTGCTGGCAGAAAGACCGAAATAGCAGGCCCAAGTTTGATGAAATTGTCAACATGTTGGACAAACTGATACGTAACCCAAGTAGCTTGAAGACGCTGGTTAATGCATCAAGCAGGTACAAGGCCAGACCTAAGAGATTTTCCTGAATTCAGCTAAGTCAGATGCATGCCCCAAATATTAAATCAATTAAATCATTTTTGTACACGTTATCCTATGAGTCAATATGACAGTAATTTATTTGATTATGCCGTGTTTCCCCGAAAATAAGACCTAACCGGACCATCAGCTCTAATGTGTCTTTTGGAGCAAAAATTAATATAATATCCAGTATTATATTATGTTATGTTATGTATGTTATGTTATGTTATGTTATATTATATTATATTAAAGACCCAGTCTTATAGTAAAATAAGACCGGGTCTTATATTAATTTTTGCTCCAAAAGAAGCATTAGAGCTGATGACTCAGCTAGGTCTTATGTTCGGGGAAACACAGTATACCTAAGCTAATAGTGTAACATGCAGTTTCAGAAAAATGTTAACTCTAGCCAAATTCAGATAACATTTAAAAAAAAAAACAAACAAAACGCACACATACACACACACACTCAAATGCATGTATTTTCATGTTTTGGGTCCCACATAGTTGTGAATGGGAAAAAATACGATTATAAGACCATGAAAAGCCAATTGAGCACTGATATATTTTAAACTACAGATACCTAACGATTAGTTTTGATTTATTTAAAATAGATTTTAGTGTCTGTCATATTTTATGAACACTGACAACCCCTTTTGGGACTTTACTCTTATGCAGTTGCACACAGATATTTGGCTAATCATTTACTGTGCAGTTGCAACAGACAGAAAATTGATAAATGAGTAATTTTGTGGGAAAAGTTTGTGTGAGCAAATAAGCATATTTTTATTTTTATGATTGCATTTAAATAATGTTGCATATTTATAAAGCATACTTTTCCCTTTAACCTGAAAAATTACAGACTTATCCTCTCAAAAAATAAATCAATTTGATTCTCTACTAGGAAATTCACCGGATTATTATTTTCACTATATTTGAAGCAATTGTTTATTTTTTGCAAGAAATAAAAGTATGCCACTAACTGAACTGGCTGCCCAATAGCATGAACTAAATGAGAAACAATTTGTTGATAAAGTTACATGTGTTCTATGAATCTGACATAATGTTTGTTTACTAGGGCAAAAAGCCATTTTTAAATACAAATGAGGAAATGAACCTTCAAACTCTGTTCAGGCATCATTAACTTTCTGTGGTAGCAACTGGAGAATGCATCTTCTTAGTGATTAGAACTTATGTTGTTCCTGAAATATCTGCCTTTAAATTGTTTATTGTCTTGTAAAATAATAAGCATTTCTCTCATCTACGTGTTTGAATTATGTTAAGTTGCCACAGATGGACATAAAGGAAATCATAAAAATACATTTTGTATGCTCTAAATTGTGTTAATTTATATCAGTATGATCATTATAGCTTGAGAACAGTTTAAAAATCTCCAAAGAATTCTCATATTGCCTTGTGTGCAATATGTAGCATCAGCTTGCAAGGTTTCATTTAAACAGATTTAGCTTAAGACTGTACCACTCACTACCCATTTTTGTTCAGTCATCTACTAATCCTGATTCTAGAAGATGTTAGTTCCTGACTTATTGTCTTTTTCTCTTTATTCCTACCCATGGTCACAAAACTTGGTGATTTCAGTAATCATGTAGATGATGTTTGAATGTCTCTCCATACCTTGAAATTATCTCCTTTAGTCATTTTGTTTTCTAACTTACCTTGGACTCTTCTTATAGTCATATTCTAGACTTTGCTATCACCAAAAATTGCAACTCTTCCATCACCTCAAGTTCAAGATCCTACTCTTCAACTGTTTTTTCCTGTATTTCCTTGTCAACGAATCTTTTACCCCACTGCTTACTGGCTGCAAATCACTACAACACATTCATTTATTCATCCAACAGTATTTATGTATCTAATCTGTGTCATGCTGTGGGCTAGTTGCTGAGTATACAGCATTAAGCAACACAGTGTAGGGGAAGAGAGAGATTGAACAAAATAAAAACATTTAAGAACAACTTTGGTTTTGGAGAGGAGAGTGAGAGTAAAATTTAGGAGGATAAATAGGAGGCTAGAGTAGTTGTGCAGGTAAGACATGATGTCTTGAACTAAAGTGGTAACAAATGAGAGAGAAGTGGTCAGATGTGTAATATATTAGAGATAGAATGGATAGTGACAGTATGCACAATGGTAGATTGTGAGGGGATTTAGGATGAGGCAAGAGTGAACTCTTGCATCATACAGTATAATGGGAGTACTTCAGGAGGAACTGGATATGAATAAGATGAGTGTGATTTTGGAAATGTTGGGAAGATATTCCTGGGAGAAATATGGAGGCATGAAGTAGACACATGAATGTGTGAGAGACCTAGACTGGAGATTAAAGGAAAAAAAATAGGGAATAATAGATGCTATGTAAGCATGACAGTGGGTAAAATAGTCTAAAATAAAGTGGAGCAACAGCCTTGGCAGAGAAGATATAGGGCTACGTCCTGGTTGCCTCCAAAGTTTAAGTCAGGAAAAGGAGGAATAACAGGCAAAGAAGGTTAAGGAAAACCAGAACATCCAATGTCATAGTAGCCAAGAGAGAATAGTGATTTAAAAACAAAGAATAAAAGATGGTGTAAGGTAAGATTTCAAGAGGGAGATGGTAGTGGTGGTTGTTGAATGTTTCTGAGAGGTCATTCTTCTTACAGATTACAAAATGTTTGCAGATTTTGACAAAATAGAGGTCATTGCTCACTTCAACTAGAGCAATTTATGTAGAATTGGTTTGGAAGAAACTACATTAGAGTAAGTTGAATTGTAAATGGGATGTGAAAATGTATAGGGAACATGAGTAAAGAGACAGGTATTTGTTCTATATCTTATGATTGACATTTACTTAAGTAAACCCCCATTGATGGATATTTAAATTGCTTTGTATTAAGAGAATTTACTTATTAAACCATTATAAGTCCTCATTAACTATGGATAGAAAAAATCTGAATAGATTGATTTTGTATTCCATATTTCAAAACATTTTGTTCCATGTTAGCATCTGTATATTTTCCCCTACAAATGCACTTATAGACCGAAAGATCCATTGACTAGGAGCTAACATTTCAATGTAATTTGTTATAAAAGAGTTAAAATATTACTTTTAATATTTATGTTTTATGTGTTTTAGAGTATCTAATTTATTGGCAGAACATGGCTCACTGGGATCTGGGGCCTACAGATCAGTAGGTGAATGGCTAGAAGCAATCAAAATGGGCCGGTATACTGAGATTTTCATGGAAAATGGATACAGTTCAATGGACGCTGTCGCTCAGGTGACCTTGGAGTGAGTAATTTTTCTGATAATTTTTACATAATTGCTGGGACAAGAAACTTGTTCAGAAATCAATCTGGATGAGGTCAAGGGAAATTAGTTAACCTTTGTCCATGTGTGGCAGCTTTTAAGGAAGCCTCTTCTTTTGTAGCCTTTATTGTTAACAACTGCATGAGTAATGGTACTTGTGGCCAGTATGTTTGCTTCTTTGCTTCCAATAGCATTTAAATATTTGAATAATTGGAATAACAACTCTTTGGAAAACTGCTGGTATTTCATGTTGTGGAAAAGATGTTTTCTCGACAAAAGTTTTATACTGGTACCTATGTTATACAAATGTAAATATAAAAAACTGTAAGCACAATTGGTGTGACTAGTCCTACATACAACAAAACATAATCTTAAAATTGGCTATGATGAATACCCAGGAAACAGCTGCTTAAATGAAGCTTCGCAGGCAGGACTCTCGTTTAATCTTTAAATGGTGCACCTTATATTCTTGCAACCCAAGGATATATATTAGATCCTGCCTCTGATTTGTTATTTGGTACAATCTCAGTGGAACCAATTGTGCCCTTTTCTGTTTGCACGTTTAAGATAAAAGTTTATCAAATCTTACTAAATAAAAATCACTAGATTTAAATATTAAATTCTTTAAGGTTGTAAGTTGTTTGTATTTTATTATATAGTCTGTATGTGTAATTATTTTAGCCTATATATATATATATATATATATATATATATTTTTTTTGGTGAAAATTAACTGTTGTTATGGTGGTTCCATCTAGATTACGTTAACATGAATGATGTTTTAACCTGTGAATATAATAACTTACTTAAAATACCTACAAATTCAAAGGTTAAAATATTGTTGTAAAGATTAGAACAAAGTAGACCATTGTAAAGCAGTGAGCCACAGTCCTTATTCCATTACTTCACATAATATGAGCATTAAGTAGTTCTCTGTCACCATTTGTAGTATTCTGGCACTTTTGATTCATTGAATTCACTGCCCACTCACACAAAAGGTAACAGGGTACCATCATTTATCACCAGGTAATGTTACATTCTCAACAGTCCTTTTCCTTCAGACCTATAATTAAAAAGACCTAAAATAATTACTCAGCTCCTTCTCATAATTTACTGAATTTCATCCTCACTATCACCACCAAATCATATCTATTTGATGACACATTTGCGTGGCCCATTATTTCTCTGGACACTCAAAGAACTCATTTGTGCTATATTTAAAATAGTAAACAGAAATTTTTACTGATAATTTAAAACTATTTTTACATTATTACTATTTAATTTCTCAGTAAAAATGGTCATTTTAATTTATTAAAGTCATTTGTCATTTTATATTAAAATGATACTGTAGGTATTTCTTCTACCCAATGTCAGATTACTTGTAAATATATAATAAAATTATTTGCATTAAACAATGTCTCTTTTTTTATTAAAATAGCATATATACATATATTTAAATCTACTACTCTTTTGCTTCTCCTTTCACAGAATGATTTTAACCACAAATAATGGTTCTTGCATTAACTACCTGTTTTATTTTATCTTACGGGGACTCCAATATACTATACATGTATTTAATATCTTAACATTATGGTTTCACATTTTCTTATTTCTTTTTATTCTTTTCCCTTTACTTGCCTATCTGCCCGTCTGTCCGGAAACTCTCATTTTGAATGTTTCTTTCAAAACCTAATAGCTTCTTCTATCTGCTTATAATGGTTCTCCACCTCATTTCTATTCTCAAGTAATTTTTGTCTGGTCAGTTTTTCTTTACTTGGTTCAATTTCTTCTATTTATATCACTTTGGTAACTTCTTTCAATAGTGCTTCCTTTCGAATACCTTTGTCCTTTAATTCATTTACTGTAACCAGAAGAGCAAGATGAAGTTAGGAGATGTATCAGCACACTCCCGTTCAGAGAATATTGGTCTCAAGTCAATTGCTTCAGATTCCTGGGACCCATATAAACATATTCCTTTTAAGGAACTGGGCCAGCAAACATGAACTCCAGTGAAGCTGATTTGTTGGAAAGTCTAGCACCTAAAAATATGTGTACTCTTGTCTATTGTTTTTGACCACATTCTTCCTATTTTGATAAATATAAGAATCTAATGATCAAAATATTATGTTAAATAACTCACAAAACAGTGAATGATGAGTTACTTGTTTGGTCTGAAATATAAAGTATAAAAAAAGACTATCTGTACATTTTGCTTGTCCCTTACCCCCCAAAAAATCAGTCATTTTTAAGGACTTATGGCAAAGGAGCTAGGATATCAGCTAAGATAAAAACAATTTCTTAAAACACTTTGATAATTATTTTTATACTATTCTTTATAACTAAATATTAATTTTATGGAGGCTGTATAATATTATCATAAAATAATTTAAAATTCTCACCAGTGGTACTGTCAGGACAGAATAGAAACTGACAAGTGGAATACATCCATACCTGTATTATAATAAATGCTTAGAAAAAAATTAAAATCATTAATATAAAACAAAAGATCAAACTGCCATATAAATTACAAAAATATATTATAATTTGTGCCATGAAATTTGTTTTCATAGTGGATTAGAAAACGAAGAGTAAAGAATTACAATTTTTCAGAACCGCATACGTAAAAAGTTCCTTCATAAAGGTTTAATTTTGTTTATGATTTTTTTTTTTTTTTTTGCCAACGCAGGCATACATGGCTTAATGTGGGAAGGAAATGGGAAACTTGGAGATCTTAGATTCAAAACATGTTTAACAAAAGAGGCTTTCACTCCTAGATATTTCTGTCTGCTGTTCTCTGCGCCTAAACCTTGCTATTCTGTATGCAGTACTCATATTAAAATAATGTTGTGGTAGTAAAGTCACAGTCTGTACGATGGTGTGTAAATACAGTGGGTTATTGTTGACCAGGGGAAATGTGTGCTTGAGGTTAGTTGCATATCGAATCCAAGGATTCACGTTTAGGTCCGTATGACAGCTGCTTTTTAAATTCCTTGTCAGAGCTTTATTGTCAACTTTTGATTATTCAGAAAATGAGCACAATCCAATGAATTTAAATAGTATACCAAAATGTGTGTAAGCTAAAGAGGTTCCTGTTAGTATCATTTATTCAAATGGGGTCATAAGCTACTAAAAGGAGTTTTCCAAATCCAGAGCCAAAAATTGTGCACACTAAATCAAATATATTTCTTAACTTATCCATAGAGTCATATGCATAATGTATTCTATGGTTAAAGTACACAAAGGAGTACTTACTATACTCTTTGTTCTACAGAATTGAGCTAAAACTTCTAGTTTAACCCTCACAATGTTTCTTCCATTGAAAATCATGACCAGACCACGGTTAATCCTCTCTTGCCAAATGTAAATATATTTATCTTGTGCAGTAGATATATAAATGATTGTCAAGATTCTTCTAAGTAAACCCAAAATTTCCAAACCTGGAACTGTACGACGAAACTATGGTAAAAAGAATAAACACTGAAGTTTAGGGAATATTCACTAATCTCTCTTCTCCCTTCTCCTATCCAGCAAGCATTGCTAAGTCCCCCTGAAATAACTGAAAAATGTGTAAAGAAGAATGGAGAAGAATGAGTAAGGGAATGACTAATCCACAAATGGATGAATGAAAATCTGAATTCTGAATAATCAAGAGTTATGCAAAAAAAAAAAAAAAAAAAAAGAGTTACTCCAAAATCAACTAGATACCTCTTATTATTCTTTATTTTTCATTCTGTCATTTTAGTGTTATTATAATATTAGTGTTTCCCATTGTTGAATATTATGGAATAACATTTGGAAAAATGCTGGAAGGTAATCACAGCAATGGAAATTTATTACATTTGCAGCTTTTCTCAAACTAATCTGCATTGTTGATAAAACCCAAACTTTTTTATGTAAAGATACTATTTTCATCACGTTTAAAATTATAAGCCTATGCTGAAATATAGTTTTCAACATTAGAATTGACTTGGGGTATTACTTAACATTACATGTGGTCATGAATAAATAAGTATAATAGTCATACAGGTGACACGCTTAAAACTTTGTCTCGCTATAAAATTTCCTACATAGAAAAAGTAAATGAGGAAAATAGCTTAGATTGTATTATTTCCATTTTTTCAAAAATTATTATAAATAGAGCAGTAACTGCATCATTACATGTAGAATGTTTTAATTTTGATCAAATTTCTCTGAAATTATAACTGCAAAATTAATAATTTAATATGTACTTTAAGAAGTAAAATGGTAATTGTTAGAAATCACAAAAGTGTGAGACAAACTATTTAAAAGAAAATATTTTAATGCATTTACCAATATTAGAATAAAGTTATTAACCTTTACTAAAAACATTTTTAATACCATTTTAATTCTCGTTTGTAATATCTTTACAAATATTACAAAGCACTGAACCAGTGTCTTTCTGTGGTCAAGTTATTTTCGGAGAATTAAATTATATTTAAATATAATGTAAAAATAAGTTAAGAGAGTGGAAATAAAAATAAGTTGAACCAGGGATTTGATACCAATGGCACACACACACACACACACACACACACACACACACACACACACACACTTCAGATTAAAGTTTTGGTAATGTATATGCAACGTCCATGCTGTTTGAGTGGGAAAACATATAAATTCTTCTTTTTTTCAGGCCTTACTGGTTATTTCAAAAGTCTCGTTCCTAATAATTGGATTAGCCTTATGCATTGTGAAATTTAAGTACATATATATCACAGCAGTACTTTCAAACCTGGCTTTGTCAGAATCACCTATGATAAAACATATGTTTTTAAACTTCATTTCAATTATTAATTATTTAAATTCTACAGTAGAGATTGATTGTTTTAGGTTAAGAAATGTCCTGACTTAGGGTCCAAAGGAGGTTAATGAGCAACCATGAATACCCGTATCTACACAAGTCTTCATAATTCAAAAGTAACATTTGGAAACATGAGATTATTTAGCCCAGAACTGAAATATCCATGAAGTATAGATTGGGTTCATAGCTTCAGTCAAAGAAGTAGGTGTTCAGTTTCCTTCATTATCTTCTTCTTTTAGAATTTTGGATATTTGATGTTATATCTATAGAGTTCTCATTTTACAGCTGAATAAATAATTGCATGTAATTTGCAATACATGCCTCAAAACCACCTTAGTAGTGAGAAATTAAAAGAGTATGGACTTTGGTGTCACATTCCTGGTTTTAGTCATAGCTCTGCTACCCAATGGCTATGTTATGTAACCAACTAATTTAAATTCTCTAAGACTCCGTTTCTTGATCCATAAAAGGAGATTAGCAAAAATGTGTATCACAGGGTTATAGATTTTTCTAACATGTAGAAAGAAGACATCTTAATTGCCCCCTGTTATTTTTATGTTCAGTGCAGTGGTTCTCAACCTGGGGAGATCTTGCCACTCAGGACATTTGGCAATGTCTGGAGACATTTTTGTCTTGTCACAACAAAGAGCCAGAGGTGGTGCAGCACATCTGGTATTTAATGGGTAGAAGCCAGGGATGCTGCTAGATATTCTACAATGCACAACATAACCCCTACAACAAAGAATTATTCAGCCCATATTGTGAACAGGGAAGGCTGAGAAATTCTGATTTAGTTGAAAAGAGATGAAATGAAACTCAAGCCTCTTTTATCCCTGTGTTAGTCTGTAACTAGCTATTTTTTATTCTATTTCATAACTAATAATAGTGATTTTGTTTCAAAGTGCATTTTTACTAGTTTTTAAGTTTTGCTGATGATTGTCTTTCACGCCTACCATTATTATTATTTCTATATTGTACTCTGGTCTCTTGAAACTATGATAATTTCTAAGTTTAATGTTTAATATTCACATTCTAAGAAAGCAATATGTTTCCATCATACCTATCAATTGTTTCTTGTTTAGCTACTTGCCATTTGCTAAATTTCTCATAAGAAATTTAAAAAAAAAAACAAAAAACATAGAAAGAAACCTAAGGTATTACTTAAAGAAACAATTATTTCCAAAGCCAATACATATAAAGCCTAAGTACCCACTTATTTAAATTCAATCCTCTGGTAAGTAAGAGATGTCTTTTAGTTTCCAAACCTATTTAATTCTACATATACTGTTTCTGATGTTATTGTGTTCAATTCTATAAAATTCTAAGACAATCTAAAATTAATACACTAATTTAATGCAAAAATATTCTACTTGCAGCATAACATGTTCGATAAAGTAATTAAAGAAATCTAGTATGGTGGCTTTGTCATTTAAAGATGTTGAATTCTTTATGGTATTTTTTTTCCTATAATGTTATTTGCCAAACATACCTGAGTCATTATACTTGCCAAATACGTACCTTAAGTGTATAGAAATCCTGAATATCCTGTGAAATAACATTTTAAAACCATAGGCACTGGCCATGAGCTCCATAATATGCTGTTAGTTTTGAAATCTATACATTTGTAATTTCCTTTTGCATAATAAGATGTTTAAAAGAAACAATATGAAAATATCTTGGTTGAAAAGACTTTCTGATAGCATGTAAAAAACGTCTTCCAGAATGCTGTCTATGCCAATAGCCTGGACTTTGTTTGGCAAAGAAAGCAAGCTCTGGTACTTTGCGTCCCAAGTAAAAAAGAAAATATTTCAGTGTTATAAGAGTAATGTAATAGTGATTATCCCCTAAATACATATGTTATATAAAATGTACTGACTGAGTCATTTGAAGAATTTAGTCTTCAATTGCTGTTAGCAAAAAAAAAAAAAAAAAAAAAAAAATGTGTGTTGATATTGTAGGCCCATATTTTCAAAACTGTTCAATAAAATTGTACCCTTTAATTTACATATTATTAGTAAGCATATGTAAATTTTTTCACCACTCTGTTCCCCCAACATAATGATGTCCAAAAAAAGGAGCTGAATATATATTATAGCACTCTCTTCATTTTAAGTAATTCTTTGACTGCAAACTGATTTCAAGGTACAATTTTGGAGACTGCCTTTGAAAATTGGACACTCTGTCTACATTGAGATTGTATCTCATTAGTTTCTGCAAAATATTTGCTTCTTTGCCAGCGTGAAATTTTGAGGTGTGCTACAAATTGAATCAATACATACATCCAACGTGTGCTTTCTTCATGCAGGGATTTGAGACGGCTTGGAGTGACTCTTGTTGGTCACCAGAAGAAGATCATGAACAGCCTTCAAGAAATGAAGGTGCAGCTGGTAAATGGGATGGTGCCAGTGTAACTTAATTTTAATGTCACTTCGTCAAGTGAATGATTCTGCACTTTGTAAACAAGCCCTGAGATTTATTTTAACAAAAAAGGGGGGTCGGGGAAGGGAAAACTCAGTGATTTCTAAATCTTATGAGAGCATTTCTTTCAGCCACAGAATTTGTAATCAGTGTTTTACTAAAATCTCCTTACCTTCCTCTGTCTTCATTTTTTATGAAGCAAATATTATCTGTACGGAATAACAAGACAAGGTTAAACATTATCTTATGTGACAGCAACGAAATCCTTCCCACTACAAAATTTTATACATGAAATAATATATAACTAGACACAGCACCTTTATAGACTGACTTAAGGCAGCCCCTTTCAAAACTTCCAATAATCTACTTGAAAGGAAAAGTTTTATAGCCATTTGTGGGCTAACAAAAGCTGCAATTTACTGAAGTTTACTTCAAGTCTTAATTGTCTGCATAAGTTTATTGAAGAGCAATATTGTCAGATAATTTCTTAATAGATACCTTCTTTTGTAATTTTAAACTGCTGTTACACAGCATTAAGTTATAGAAACTAGTGTATAAACATGTTGCTTGGTCAAGGACAAGTACAATACAGGGTGTGTATTTATTTTGTGTGTGTTATAAAATTTACTTTCGGTTGCTCTTCTGGAAACTATTAGATAATAAATGTGTATATACTGTATAATTTGCTGTACACCCAAGAATCAATTTAAGTTGGAGTTTTGTGTGTATGTACTTGCACATGTGTGCATCACCATTCTGCTTGCATTTTTAATAGTGTTTTAATTTTAGCAGCATACAGGCACAAGCATTCCAGAATGTAATAGGAATAGCAGGAATAGGGAAGCAGGAAAACAAAATTTAACAGAAGCTTGTGGTTTTTTTTTTTTCCTCTCATGTTTCCAAAAGCTACTAAATCTCTTTATTCACTAATAGGAAATATCTATAAGTTCAAATCCCCTTAGCTTTTTAAAAACACTGTGTGATATTTGTGACAATGCAGTTCTTCTAGCCATTAATCTTGCAACCCTGTAAGAAATTTCACCTCTCTGAGTCCCAGAAAATATCTTGTCAAGTAAAGTTGACACCAACGGGCATATTTTCAGCAGGATGTAGAAGGATTTAACTGTGCAAAATGCTCTTAATGTTAAATCCAATCCAGGCGCATAGCAGTAAGCATTACCCCTAAGTTTTAATCCTTTGTAGCCGTTTTCCCTGTGGCTCACCTCTAGAAATTCTGATACTAAGGCAGCGAAGGAATGATGACAAATATATGTATTTCCTTGAGAATGTTCTCCGTTTCAAAGCTTGACAAGTTATATTTATTGATGGCTTTCTATTAATATGGAAATTTCATCTTGTGTTTAGTTATATCAAATTGAATTTCTTTTGATGAACCCTCCAAAGTATTTAATTGGCCTTATTGAGGAATATATGTCCCACGTATATGCTATATATCACACTTGGTGAAGACTGACCTTTGTGATACCAATTACACAGTTTAGTAGAATTTGAACAAAACTGAGCTCCTTGGTAAAATAAGCAATTTTTGGTATTCCTACACTTTATAGAAATCATGTAATGATGTGATTATTCAAGGAGCACAGCATTTGAACAAGAGTGCCTACTCATGATTGTCAAAGAGTTTATCAAATAGAGTAGCCTGGATTAAAGAAATCCACAGGAAATATACCTGCATTATATTAATGGTACTTCCTTTCTCTTTCCCAAGATGCTGTTTCAGTTGAATGTTAGCACATAAAAGAATAAACTTTTGGGAAATAGTTACTTTCTACCACGCCCACATTTTACTAAAGCAGTGAAGTAGCTTGTTGCCAAAGAACATGGACAAAAGAAAAAAAGGGGAAAAAAAAGAAAAGAAAAAGTTCTAAAGAATTTTCAAATGATGTATTGACTTCTGTCTAATTAGGACTATAACTCCTTATTAAGTCTATACTGTACAATGGTTCCACACAAACTATGTTTCACATATGCTTTGGTTTAGTAAAATTTCCTGAGAAAGTAGAGAGAGGTTGATTTAACAAGTAAGCAATCACCACCATTATTAAAATTGCATTTGATCCTTTCAAGAAACATAAAATTAACTAAATTAATTCCTTTTGTACAAAATAATTTGAGATTGTGGTTGCACTTCATTGAATTTTGTAAAAACAAACAAATCTAAGTGATAAAGTAACAATTGAGAAACTTCAAAGTAAAAATAGACTTACTGATTTAAAAGAGAAACTACCATAAATTTTAGAGCTGATGAACTAACCACAATTAGTTACATGTAAGCAAGATATTTCCGAAATTGTTTTCCAGTTTTCTATGCTCAAAGATGATTGAAAGGTTAAGATAAAATGCATCTCAGTGATTAGAATTTGAAGTAACAATGTAGATTTCCACTTTTTCACAAAAAAAACATTCACTAATTCGGATCAACTTATTTGCTTCCTTTGCAATCTTGGTGTTCATTTTGGAAGGTAAATCCAGATGAGTGTTAATTAGACACATAGCTTTCTTCCATATCTAACTTTGGTTGAGAATTTCTAAGAAATGTCAATATGATTTTAGGAGGAATAAAGAGGCTTTCAAATAAGATGTTCTCCCCCATAAAGAGGAAAGAATTCCTTTCTGAAATATTTGTTCACTACTGGATATGTCACCAATTGGGAAGTGCCAATCTCATCTATAAATGTGAGAAATGGAACAAAGAAAAAGAAGCAGGTTTTGTGAAATGCATGAGGCAGAACCCAGGGCAAGGTTTGACAAATCTTGATTGTGTGATTTCTTATCCTTTTGGTTCATTTTGTCATCCGCCAGACAACCAAAAATAAAACACAGACTCAATAATTTTAGCACAAAAGATAGATTTGTCAAATGATACATAATGATATTGTAACTACCAGTAGCAACACTTTTAGGGCATGAGTCTTTCTCACTGTTGAACTTTGAAAACTAGGGATAAACAGGGAGTGATTTTCAACTTACTGATACCATTGAGGACACTCAATTAGTAATTTTATCAATCATAATTTGTTTTCTTAATCTTGCCATTTACTCACATGTAAAACATACCATAAAATCAGTTGTTCTTCTTGGCCATTGAAAAGTATGAACTGTATGTAAAAATGTAAAGATTTTGAGTTTCTCACTAAAAAAAATAATGTGCATGGTCTTTTATTTCTTGTACTTTAATCAGCAAATCAGTGTTCTAAAGTTATAGGATTACTGTAAAAATTATATTCCAGTATTCTATGTAAACTTAATTGTGGCCAGCATTGTTAGTTTCAGAGTTGCCAAAAGTTAAGAACATCCTTAATTCAATTTGTAAAAAAGTTTTAACCATTGTGCAATGGTGAAAAAACAGTTTCACATCTCAAGTTTAAAATGACAAATTAATATCAGTTGAACACTTCTGTGTTTGCATGTCTGCTATTTACTCTCTATGTGAAAGATAAAATATTTTTTTGTTTGTTTAACACTATTCTTTCGCCCATTTAAAGTGGGTTCTCAGAAGCACAAGCGGAGATATTTACCCATGGAAGACATTTTTGGCTGTAATTGTGCGTTGGATAGCAAATACTATTTGAGTCAGATGTTAGAAATTCACTAGATGTATAATGTTGCCTAGTAGAATAAATCCTTTTCTCATTTTGTTCTTTCTAAAAATAAGAAAAAAGAAAGCTAAGTCTGATACTGTCTTTGTTTATGTCCTGCCAGATGTTTAACCTCAAAGTAAATACAAATTAGGTACAATAAGATGATGATGATAATGAACAAACAATCAAAACCCTAGTTTTATTTGAAATTAATAACTGGAATAAGGCGTCATTTTTTTCAACTCTGTAGCACAGCTGCTTACATTGAATATTTTTCTCCATTATGATGTTAATTATATAGTAATGTATAAAAGGAGAAGTAGATAAAAACTTTCTGTTCATTTGTGGATTTATGACAGTCTTGACATATAAATGATTGAATGTTCTTATTCAAAATGACCACATAATTATTGCTTCGGAGAAGACACCAATTGTCTTTAAAAAAAAAGAGCATATTTATAATAATCAAATGTCATTTGTTTCTTCTAAATGTAAGTGAAAAAAATGGAAGGTGGCAAACTAGGTTATGTTTATTAAGGCTAAGCTATATTAACAGCAGTTTCAGTGGTCAACATAGTTGTGAATCTTTAGACTCCTATAGTTTTACAATTAATTATTTAAAATTATGTAAATTTCATTTATAGTAGTCTGAGAATAAAACTTAGACTCACTCCTTGTTAATATGTTTATTAAAATCTCTTAGTTTCATGCTGGTCAGAAGCAGCTCTATAGCATATCTTATTTTATGCTAGGCATCATGATATCTGAAGTCCCGACCTCAATGTTAATTCAAGGAAGGATTAGCATTTCTGTATTTTTCCCTATTTGAAGCTCTATGTGCATTTGGTTTGTGTACATGTTTTTGTAGTGTAAGATATAAAATTTTATATTTTTTCAAAAAATAAAAAATCCCTTTGAATACATTTAAATCCGATTGTCATGCTTGACCCTCCCCAGGAGATTTTAAACTAATAGCCTTTGTATAATGATTTCAGTTAGTTCTAATAAAAATGTGGGAATGTCCTATGCTAAATATTTAAAATGCTGTCTGCATCCATTTTTCTCAAAGACATATGAATTTTTGAATTCTTTTGCAACTAGAGTTTGACACTGAGACTATAGGATCTGAGCATAATTATGTGAAACCTAATTAGTTGTTGATTTGTAACACTGTAATGCAACGTTACTTGAACAACAACAACAAAAAAAAACCACGAAAAAATAAAACCAGGAAACTGTGTGTACACTCTGCAAAAAAAGATCTTCTTCTGACCATCATTAGCTGGTCATCTTCTCATCGCCAGTCATCTGCTTATGGCACAGAATGGAGGACTGGCATTGTTACCAGAAGGGGTGTCATTGTGTACAAACGCTCCCTATTCTACTGTCTGTATTGTGTCATATTGGTCTCCTTTTGTAAAGAGCATAGCAAGCAATCTGCTGTATTCAAGGAAATGAATCATATTGTATTTTGTTGTATTTACACTCATAAGAAGTGACATCACATGCCTATGAAAATAATCCATAACTTCCTTGTCAATGCATAAAATCACTTTGACAAGGGCTATATCATGTGATATTTTTGTGGGTATTCTCGTGTAAAAAATCTGGGTTTTTTGTCAGCAAGTGAACTATTCTTGCCATTGCTTTACTACAGAGATAAAGATTCTATGGTAAAATGGGTTTCCCCCCAATCCTGTGGGCACTCTTGACAAGCCAAAAGGGTAAAAATTCAACATTTAATAAGCATGTACTAATTCTGTATTAGAACTTTTTACTTTTACCTTTGAGACACATTTTATTGTCTCCACTTTACTGATTAGGAAACCATGACTCAATGCTACTAAGAATTGCCCAAGCCTGACTGGTTTTCAAAGGCACATTTATTTGAGACTGAACCTGTAAACCTTCTACTACAGTACTCTGATTTCACAACGTTGACCATGCTATCTGGATATGGAAACATTTAGGCCAATCCTCTCATTTACTTGAGTCAGAGACTGAAGGTAAGGGAGAAAAAATAATTTGCACATTTCACAAAACAAAGTGTAAACCTTGGATGAGAACCAGGGTCTGATTACATTTCAAACATATTTGGTTTTCAGAATAAGCCAAATGTTGGGAGTCAAAAATAGTTTTTCTGTTTGTGATCCTTCCACTGAACAGCAGCACTATCTAATTCAGTATATATTTCTAGTGTATGTCATACTTTTCTCAACTACAAACTCAGGAAATTGCAATGAATATCTATGACTTATTTCCAGTTATGATACCTGAATTTTAGTTAGGGAACTTTGAAATCTACAGGTGATTCACTAGCAAATTGTTACCAAATGTAAAGTAAGTTGATATTTACAAAAATCCACCATTCAAACCAAGAAGATTTTTATATAAAATAGTAAATGTAATTTTACTTAAATAGTAAATTGAAATAAAGTTGACAGAAATGCTGGAATATAGATAAAGGTTTTATTTTTTAACAGCAAAAGTTATTCTTAAATCATCTCTAATTTTTTTAAAAAGCTAATTATGGAAAGCATTAATGTGTTGTGTTCAAGTTAATTTCAATTTGAAAGTTTTTGGTGATTTTAAGTTTCCAGAAAGGAAAATTTTTCATTTAAGTTTTACAACTATCTTTAAGTGAGACATTTATCTTGTTTTTGTTTGTTTGTTTGTTTTGAACAAAGGTAGAAAAGAGAAAAGGAGACTAGGAGACTATGCAAGGCTAAGTGACTTTCCTGAGATCACATAACTCATTGAAATATCCCCTCTCTCTTTTAAAGTTAGCCCTTCTGCCTCTGAGTTCCAGATGATGTTCTCCTACCTGCTTTGGAATCTATTCTATCAATTGTTTCTGCTCTTGAGTATCCTCAGGTGTCAGTTTCCATGGATCCCTTCACCTCATCTTGCACATCTATATGAGGGAGTACATAGCATGTGATTGTCTGGAGCCAGCCTGTCAAATCCTGCTCTCTCACTAGTAGGTGTGTGAACTCAGGCAAACCATTTGTCCTCCCTGCCTTCAGATACCTCATCTATTAAATGAGGAAATAATATGGCTAAGAGAATCTAAAAATTATGAGAATCTAAGAATATATACAAAAAGAGTGAAAATCTAAGAATATATACATAAAGAGTGAAAGTAGTGCCTACCACATTGTAATTCTTCCGTAAATATTAATTATGTTTATATATACTACTCTACCATTTCTTATATGTCAAAACATATAAAAGAGTTGCCTGAAATTACTTACCTCCTCTTCTCATTCATTTCACTGCAGTCTTTGCTCTCATTCTATACTTATTTTAACTTAATGTTATCAAAACTTTCATACACATAAAATTGGACAAAATTTTAATATATTCTTTTACAGTGTGTATGTAAGCCAGCTTCAATAATTACCATGTTTCCCTGAAAATAAGACCTAACCAGAAAATGAGCCCTAACTTATATTTTTCAGGATGACATCCCCTGAACATAAGCCGTAATGGGTCTTTTGGAGCAAACCTTAATATAGGACCGGGTCTTATTTTCAGGGAAACACGGTATGAACTCAATGCCAATCTTGTTCGGTTTCGGTACATAACTCCACAGACTCCTTTCCCAGATTGGGAAAAAAAAGAAAAGAAATAAAATAATAGCCCAGATATTTTATCATTTCATAAATAAATATTTCAGTGTGAATCTCTAAAATACAGGGATTATTTTTAAATATAATCATAATACTATTGCACTACCTAAACCTTCACAATCTTTCAAAATATTTTCAAATATCTAGTGCTCTTTTATCAAATATTTTTTTTAACAGTTCACCTGACTCAATATCTAAATGTTCCCTTTATTTCCTGTAAATTGGCAATTGGACTCAGATTCAGGTGAATCAGATTCAGGTTTGACTTTAAGAATACATCATAGGTAGTTTTGTGTACTTGCATCAGTACACACTTCAAGCTATTTTTTTGTTAGTTTCAGGTGTACAAACAATGTAGTAGTTAGACATTAATATCAAGCTATCTTTCTGTAATGTTAACAGTAATTGATGCTTATTGCCAAATCATTCACTAATCATTTCAAAATTGTAACTTTCATCATCCTTTCTTCATTTAATTTCTCTGCTTCACACTACTTCTATAAAGACTAATTTCCTTTCATCAACTATTTAGTTACTGTTAGATAGAGTTTATATAGACGAAGCAGAACAGTTGATTAGTATTATTTTTTCTGTCATATTTAAAAGTGATTAAATTCTCAAATGGCCCATCTCTGTCTCTTGGGTCTTATGTCATATTTCACTGGCCTTCTTTCCTCATTTCCTCTAATCTCACCTTGACTAATGTCTTAACAGCATTAAAAGGGTCCTCTTGATATTTTGTGTTCCTTAAATACCATTATCCCCACCTTTCTGGCATCCAATAACTCGATTTTTCCTGCTTTTCCACATTTCTGGCCATTTATTCTCAGTCATTTCCACTATTTTGCTTTCCTTTTAAATACTAAATTGCTAGGATTGCCTCCTTAGTAGTTTTCCCATGCCATGATACATGTTTTCCCTTGGAAATCTCATCAACTCAGAAGTCTTCAATTATCATATATATGAGAATGGGATTCCATACTGAATCTCTAATGCCCATCTTTTCCCCTGAAATATAGCTCCATGTGTATGAAATTCTACTGAAGATCTCTTAATTGGCTGTGATGTAGGCATTTTAAAATAAGCATATCCCTAACTGACATCCTTATCTTCAAAACAACTTATATCTTCTCCCATACTTCCAGTAGAGTATATTACCTTATATATAGTTAACAATGGTAGATACCCAAAATTTGTATTTTAAATTTCCTTTGTCCTCAGCTCCATGTAAAACTTGTCATAAAATTGTATTAGTTTCCCACAGAATATGTTTCCCAGATATATTATTAGCAAATGTAGAAAAATAAAAAAAAAAAAGGCAAAGCTAACACTGACTAGGAAACACAGCCCAGAAAATTAAATGTATCACCCAGAACCAAGAATACACTCTTTCTTGATGTTTTATTTTATGTATTTTGATGGGGAATTTAATAGCAATCTTATACCAGTTAGCAATAAATTATAAAATTATATAACATTTTATCAAAAATATTTGCCAACTAGTATAATTTTGGACCATGAAAGAAATAATTAGAAAGCATCAGGTTGCTGATCCTTTTTCCAAATAAACAGATATGCCCCATAGAGACAGTGCTCCTAATTATGTCAACAGATAAGTTGGCTTGGGTTAAGTTGAAAATAAATTTTTAAAGATAATAAAAATTTAGTCACTGTCATTTGAAAGGGTAAGTCTTGAACGTTTCCACTATGATATAAGGATAAAGTAAAATGATTTACTGAATGCTCCCTGGAGTGATAACTGTCCTAATGATATCAGACCAAAAAGCAAATGTTTTTCAATCATGGTTCTATTCTCTACAAATATGAGCAACACAATTATAATGACTATTGATGTGAAAGGAAATATTTCAGAAATGTGTTTTCAGGACAAGTATATTGCAGACTTCTCAGTCTTTTGCTTTGTTAATGCTGAGGAAGGGGCAAGGAATTATGATCTAATTCTTGTGGTGAAGCCCAGGTCTTTTTCAGGATTGGCTGAATGTTCCCCATGATTAATCATAAGCTGTCCCTTCATTCCTGCCAAAGCCTGATCCTGATTGTAATTTTACTTAAATTACATGTGGGACCATACGGACCAAAATATTGGGCCATATTTTATGTGGCCCAATAAAATATTCATTATACATAATGAAAGCTTCCAAAAAATAAATGCTCCTGGTCCTTTATAAGAAAAGCAGTCCAAAGGTTAAAGTCAAATAGATGTTGGCATTGTCTATATTATCATCTATTGGCTCTTTGCAAAACATTCTAAAATACAAAGGCTCAACTAAGTTTAATTCAATGAGTCCCCAAATGTTTGACCATGGTACTCTTTTAGCTAGTAGCAATTATTATTACTACCGCCTGATGATTCTAAGAGTGGATTGTTACCCATGTAAACACTTCTCAAGTTAACTATAAGAATGTTATATTTTCTCAACCAATGTTATTCTGGGAAGCACTGGAAAGAAAAAAATCCACTGAGTTGTACCTTAATTAGCACAATGTATCTGAATAATGGCCCGTCCCTACTCACTGCCTGCTTTTCCTGGAGACCAATACAATAGCACAATTACAGCGCACCTGGATGGAGTTGGGTGGGCTCTAAAACATAAAAAATAATAATAATAATAATCACTGAAATTCACTTCCTTTGAAGTATGTATTGTATTTCATTATTTTCTGATACTTAGGATATGGCCTTAAACTAAGGGGTTGCTGAATAAAATGTTAGAACAAAAATTAAGCCATGACCTTGATCTTACTACTCTTATTACCTTAACAAAGGTGTCACTGGATATTCAAAATTATAAAAATATTCAAATATTCTAAGCCAAGTGAGACAATAAGGTTGGGGGAACAGAGCTTGTTTGAGAGAAAAGAAATGCGTAACAAGCAGCTGTTCGTAGAATGAGAATCATAGTAGAAATGAATGCATCAGTAGAATGCATCAGTACAATGCATCAAACCTGAGGGACTGAGGAAAAAAGGCTGGGAAATGGACACAGACTGAAAATCAGGAAAGCATTATAAATACACACACACACACAAACACACACACAATTGTGTGTGTATATACACACAATTCTTCATACATAGACACATTTAAACTTTAATGGTATGTGTAACATGAAAAAAGGACAAAAATAGAAATAGATATATATAGATATATAGTCAGAAAATCAGGGAATAGAGGAAGGACGTATGGCAATTTTACATAGATAACTCTGGAGAAATTGACCCAAAACCAGAAGTCTTAAAGTAAACATTATTAGCCTTTTAAAATATTATTTAATGCCTGTGGATGGTAGCCTTAGGGAACTGGGGAACCCTACAAATCTTCAGAATTTGTCAATGTACTGTTTTGAAAGGAGAGGTCTCATGGTTTTCATTAAATTTCCAAAGGACTACCTGACCATAAAATATTATAATAAAAATCGTCTTGAAGTAATCATTGAATATCCTGTAGTCAGTGACATTTTGTATCTGTAAGCAAACGATTTATAGTAGGAGTCTCCTACTATCTCCACTTATTTTCCAACATTTAAACAGTCTTAGGGTCATACTGAGATAGTACTCCTAGGAGATTAACTTTTTTCTATTTCATGGGCAGCAGATAAAACATATTGATAGTCATAGCCTCATAATATAGTGTGACCTAGAGATAACATAATCTGATTTCTAAAAACTATACTAAACACTAAACATATTTTATTATGTAGCTAAACCAATGATATTATCATAGAGAACAACTTTAAAAATAGTAGGAAGTCACTCAACTACTAAATTATATGTATGTGAAATCTAATGGGTTTCTTGTCATAAAAGGAGTTTTTGCAAGGAGTTTTATCTTGTTAAATCTAAACTCAAAGCTTATCCCCAGCTGGTGGCATTATATGCTTGTATTACTTCAGTGTCTGTCGTCAATATGACTTTTACCTTAAGCAACATTCTTATTATTAGACTAGTATTGATATTTTGGCTGATGAGATGAGTTTTAATGGTCTATATAGATCCCTTTTCAACATTAATTTACTCATCTTCTTATTCACTTAAGCACCTCAAGGTGCTTTTTGTTAGACACTCAAGGTCCAGACCACGGGCTCTGGAATCCTATAGATACGGTTCAAATTCCAGTTCTGTCACTCACTATCTGTGTGACTTTGGAAAAGTTAGTTTGTATCTTTATGCTTCAGACTCCTTATCTGCAACATGGATAATAATAAATTTCCTATGAGTGTTTCATTTACTGCATAGTCTCTAAGTTCCTGTCACAGGAATCTTTAAGCTACTGTCTACTTTAGGATCATTATGATATGTGTTGTTTCCTACACTGGGAACACTCCTCTCCCAGAACTGGGCATAGCTTGTTATTCTTATTCATAAGGTCTCTAATTAAATGCCTGCTGGGGTTACTCACTCAGCTTATCTAAAAGTATCACACCATGCCCATTTTTCATCATGGCATCCCATATATATATATATATATATATATATATACACACATACATATACACATATACATATATATGCATATACATACACATATATATACATATACATATATATGCATACACACACATATACACACACATTTGCTCATTTTATTGTCTGTTTATTATCTATCTCTCTCTCTGGAACATTAGCTCAATAAAAGCAGAAACCAGGTATATTTTGCTGACTGTATCCCTATTATCCAGCCCAGTTCTTGGAACACCATAGGCATTCAGTACATACTGTTTGTATGAAAGAAAGAATAAAATATTCATTGCATTGTGGCATAGAATAAGTCCCAAATAAATGGTAATAATTATTAGTCTTGGAGAACTAGGATACCAAGCCCTAGTCAATTCTTCCCTCTAGATTTTAACCAATCGAGACAAGATGTGTGGAAACCAGTGGGAGTTGAACCATTATTAAATGATGCCCTAGAAGTCCTAATGTTTATGGCCCCATGGTACTGCTGAACTGAATGAAGTATGTGACTTGAATTTGAGAGCAAATCGGACTTTTATCATTTCCCCTCCCAATTAAGATTTTGTAAGCCACCTGTTGGCAAAATTAGGTCTGCAAAGGTAACTTCAAATACACAGTCTTCAGGTAGGAGATTTTGGCCTACTTCACAAATTCAGTTTCTGCCATAGTAGAAAATAGTACAGACATTCTCTGAATCACCAAGCCTTCCTCTAAAAGTTTGCCCCCACATATATGTTTTTTTGTTACCACTTTTTGAGGCAAAGTAACTCCACATGCTAGATAAATGATGTGGCCCAATGAATGTTAGGCTTTATGAAATCAGTTTCCATAATCTTCCCCCAATAAATAAGAGGAAATAAATGATGGAGTAAGAGAAAAGGGTGTTTTTTCCAATGTTTTTTCCAAGAAAATGGATTTATGGAATCTTTTCTGAGACCAAAGCAGGAATGTAGAGAGAGAAGGTAAGTGTTAAGCATCTCCAATTATTGCTATTGAGGTTAGTGTTATTTTTATTGTGATTTTCAGGACAAGATCTCTGCTCCCAAGAAGTTACAACCTATCAGGGTGAGACCTACTGGTAAAGAAATGAAGTACAATAGAGTAGCGCATGCATGTGGGGCTTTAGGAACAAGTTAGACTACTAAATCTCTGTCAACAACAGAAAGCCCTCTTCATGGAGTTTACACCCTAAAGGTATATTGTTCAATATGATAACCCTTACTGAAATGTGCCTATTTAATTTTAAATTTGAATTAATTAAAAGTAAAAATTTAATCTCACTAGCCATATTTCAAGTGCTCACAGGTGGCTAATAGCCATCCTATTAGATATCGCAGGTATAGAACAAGCCCATCATTGCAGAAAGTACCACTGGACAGCACTACCCTAGAACACATGTTATTCTGTGGAGGGGTGCCTTAGAGAGTGCAAGAAGCGAGTCAAGAAAACCAATTAGGATAGAGGTATGGTAAGTGAGGTAGATGAGACATGCTTAAATCACTGGTGGTGGTGGGGCTGACCCAAAGGAAGGAACTAATAAGAAAAACTAAAGAGGTGAAACTAATAGAGCACATGGATGTATTGATGCCATTTGATTAGGAAAAGCGAAGGATGAGTCCAAAATTTCTGGCTTGGGTGGCTAAGTGGCTGCTTATTATTATTAGAATATAGAACATTTTATCCTGTGGATCAGGGTGACCTTTGACCAACTGAGCCTAGTTCTTTTCAGGGTTAGTTCTCTAACCAAAGACAGGGATCAAGTGTTTACGTCTTTTCTGCAGGACCCTGGCTCTCATTTCTGGCCTCGGTGACTGTTCAAATATGAAAACATTCAAGTCCACACAAATAAGCATTGGCATACACAGTGCAGTGACAATCTATATCTGGAAAATAAACATTTCTCTGAAAAAGAGCAACACAGTTTTTATTGACAAAGCACTGACTCAAAAAGGCATGGCCATCAATCTACCTTATCAAAAGAACACTGGGCTTAGAAGTTTAAATCTCTATTACTACCTCAAAAATTTCATCACAGACAGTGGTTTATTTATTTGCTGTGAGCATCTGGAGTTAAAGGGATAATTCTTGAGATGCTATCAGATTACCAGAATAAAAGAGAAAAAAATATGTTCAATAAAGGGCAGGGGAATTGAGGGATGAAGGTCTCCACTTTTTGAAGACAGGAAACTGCAACTTTAAAATGAAGCTTTTTATTTCCCCAGCTTCTAAAGTCCCATCAACATCTTGGGAGTTTCATGCATAATCAGATTACTAGGAATTATAGCTAAAGCACTGAGGAATGACTGAGAGGTAGAGTGGGTAAGGAAATAGTGGTACCAGCTGCTCATTTCTCCCACCCCCATCTTAATTTGCTTTCCCTGAAAGGAGTACCTGAGGCAATGACTTAGGTATATGAGATTTATGTGGGAGATGACTTCAGAAAGCCAAGAGTGAGAAAAGGGAAAGGAGCAAATGCCACAACGATAATGCTGTGGAAACCAAAGACTCCATTTCCACCAGGATTCTGGGAAACTCCACTACTGTCTCTCAGAAACGAGCCTCTAAAATGAAAGTATGTGTGTCGTGCGGGAGACCCTGCTCGCTGTGCCATTTGTCATGCGGGTCCCTGGTCTCCACATAAGAATGCAGGATATGGCTAGGCCAAAAAGGAACACCCACGGAGCCAAAGGTACCACGGGAGTCGTACCACTATAGTCTCACTGGAGGCTGGAGTCACACGACCTGCAACCTGCCGTCTGATTTTCTGCCTGCCAACCAACCGACTCACTTCACTCCTGACTCGACTCTCCAACCAGTGCAGCCACGGCAGTTATATCAGGGGCTAATTGGCTAACTGGTTACAGCTGTCGGTCAATCAGCCACAGCTGACGGCCATCTACTACCCAAGCCAGCACCTTTCCACATGAGGCCGAGAGCCTGGAAACTGCTCTCTGGGACTCTGTCCCCACAGTGACCCAGGACACCACAAGTGTTTTGTGCAGTCCAACTCTCACACTGCTCAGATCCACTCGGGCCTCGTATTAATTACACTGTTTAAGACAGAGTCCGTCTCACTGGCCTATGAGCAGTGCAATCCTGCAAGGTCCATGCTCAGTGAGGCCTGGCACCTAATGTTTAATGCTTTACAGTCACCACATTGAAATTCTTAAAAATGTTATTGTAATTCAGGGCCTCTGGTCCCACTCCTGGCAGGTGGACACAGAATACAGTGAGGCTGAAAAGGAACACCAACAGAGCCATGGGTAGGGGTTTCATACCACTATATTCTCGCTGGCGGCTGTGTTGGAGACACAGGAAGCAGGATCCACATGATCTGCAATCCGCCGTCTGCTTCTTTGCCAAACCCCTTGCCAGCGTAGCCACGGCAGTTATAGTAGTGGCTAATGGCTAACCAGTTACAGTTGATGGACAACTAGTTACAGTGGATGGCCATCTGATTACAGCTGATGACCATGTAATAACCAAGCCAGCACCTTCTCACGTGAGGCTGAGAGCCTGGAAACTGCTCTCTGGGACTCCATCCCTACAATTATCTTTGAATTTGTGTTTTGTACGTGAAATCTGATGGAATAATGAAGTGTGTGTGTGTGTGTGTGTGTGTGTGTGTGTGTGTGTGGTGTGTGTGTGTGGGTATGGGGTTAACAGGGGAGGAAGATACTTGGAGCATCTCACCACCTTCCTGGAAAGAGTTCTAGGCTTCCTACTCCCTTCCTGCCTGGTGCCCGGCTTCTTCCCTCCCTCTGCTCCCCCACCACACACACACAGACCACTGCTGCCTGGCTTCCCCTACACCACAGCAACAAGGTCACACCAGTGGGGAAGGCCTATGTCCTACCAGCCCCCTTTGACTCCCACTGCAGCCTGGGAGCAGGTGCCGGAAGAGTTAGTGTTGAGCTGCATGCTTCACAGTGTCTTGGAGTGGGTGGGGCTTGACATTTGCAGTCTGGGTCCTGGCCTCAGCATCATGGCAGGCAACTAGGCAGGAACAAGCCTCTAGCTCACCTACAACCCAGATACAAAGTGCTTCCCAACAAAGGTTGCAATCCCTTGAAGGTCACCTGCAGTGTTAGCAGGAAGTGGGTTGGGATTATGAGCACCTGGAAAAAGGAAATTGACTCCCCCACCCACATCCATGGTGTGTTGGTCCTGCAGCTGCCAGGAGTGCCAATCTGACCTCCCAAAGGCCACGTGACTGCATGCTGAGTTGAGGGGAGCATCCTGGACACCTGTGAATGTCTACACTCTCCCTGGGGAATATCCTTTAACTGGAGGGAACATACATTAAATGGCAAATTAAAAACACCCTAACTGATCCAGAGAGAGAGACTAAAAAGAAGAAAGGAAACAGTTATATATAGTATTTTAGTATCTTTAATAGTATTTTCTGTCTGCTTTTCAAACAAGGACCTCTGTGTTTTAATTTTGCATTGGGCTCCACAAATCATGTAGCCAGTCCTGTTACAAGACAGCAGCCAGCCATAATCTCTAAAAAAGGATGTAATACAGAGAAAGCAAGAGGCTGCAACTACACGGGAGCCGTAAATGATATTTATCTTCACTCTCCTCCACACCCATTCTAATTTTCCCTTGCTCTCAGCCCGCTCTGCAGCCAGCGTTGCAGCCAGTGGAGTTTGCTGGCTTGATGAGGGACCCCACTGTCAACCCAGAGTGATCTGAGCCCTTAAGTGCCTTGGTCTTCACACACTCTGGTCACTGCAATTACCTATTAAGCAAGCAGAGAAGCCTGGGGAAATTCCCCAGTGACTTCTTCAAGTTTGACATATTACTCTTCATCCCCATTACTTAAAGACAATCCCAGTTCCTCATAATAATGAGGGTCAGTTATGCCTGTCAATGTAATAATCCATTTGGCTTTTGGTTCAGTAATAAGAACCCCAGCTCAGTAGAGGATGATTTTTTTTTTTCCTAGTCCCAAACCAGCATTTTCGGTACAACAGAGCCCAAGATGTAAACAGAAAATATAAATTCTCTAAGTTGGTCACTGTATTAGTTTGCTATTGATATGGGTATCCAGGTGTGTTTCCGGGATCATGTTCTCGCGGTCGCCGAGGAATGGAAATGCAGATCGGAGAGGCAAATTTAAGCAGCACACAGTTTTATTGTAAAGCACAAGAGAAAAGCTCTCTGAAGAGGGGAATCCAAAATTGGAAGTCCCGCAGACTAAGTTGCATCGGAGACTATATGTCCTTAAGTCTGCAATCTTTAAGTTGTTTACCAGAAGCTGATTGGCACCTCCTGTACCTGGGCTGGTGTCTTGGCTGACTTTGCAGTTTGATGTGATAGCCCCTCCAGCCCTGTTCCTTTCTACACATTTTTCTGTCAGCTACTTTGAAACTGTTTTCTTTGGTCTTGATGTCCTCCACCAGGGTCCTGCCCCTGACTGCCCATGACTTTCTTATCTCAACCCCCTTCTGATGACGTAACCCTAACTGCTGTTAGGGGAAAGGGCAAAGACCACTCTGGCTGCTTCCTGCTGAGAAGGGGCAGAGTATGGGCCAGCAGTGGGCTAGTCGGTCAGAAGGTGGTCTAGCTGTCTGTGGTAGATGGGTTGGTTTTGGAGGTCCATGTGCAGCTCCATGTTAAGTATCATTTGTAGCTTTATGGTTTCTAGGTGAGAAGAGAGAAACTGAATGAGCAGATTGAGGATGCAGGGTCCGAATGAGAGCAGAAAGAGAAGGACTAATAGAGGGGCCAGGAGGGGCCATAGCCATCGTAAGAGTTGAACTCTCAGGGACGTCCACCAGCCTGAGAGATTTTTGATGGAAGTTATGCGTTCATTTGTAGTGTCTAAATGGGTAACCATGGAGCCAGTATGATTTATGTAGAAACAGCATTTCCTCTTTTAGGTAGGCACATGCCCCCCCACCCACCCCCCACACACACACACAAATAGGAAGTTAATTAGTTTAGGGCCCTTCTGTTCTGAAGAGCCACCCCTGCTAGTGAATCTAGGGTAAGCGTCTGTATTCCAGTAATGGTTTATTTTAAAGCTTTTGCTAGTTGGACTAATAGATGGATGGAGGTTCCCCCTAAGGCAGTACCGGATGTTCCTAAAATCCCGGTTAGAAGCGAGATTAGAACCAGTGCTACTGTGACCCTCCGTACTCTGGGGCGCAGTTGTTTCAAAACACATGACATATAGCTGGTGTCTGGAGCATAGTCCGCCATGGGAGCTAGGAAAGCAAGTCTATAACGGCCTGTCCAACCAGGGGATAGGGTGATGTAGGCTTTGGTGCCACAGAAGAAAATGAGACCTTCCTAAAGTATTAGATTAAGATTAAACCCGTATGTATAGAGAGTTTGGGGTTTGGCCGGACCAGAGGACGTTCCACTCAGTTTTTCCAAGTTAAAGTTAGATCCATGTTGAGTCTATTGGAGACTGTGGAAGCTAAAGTGCTTGAGAGTTAAGTTTTTAGGGAGAACCGGTGAGCAAAGGGGAGCAGTCCCGAGGCCAAAGTGAGCTGAGATGTGCTGCAGACTACATGAGACCATCCTGTGGAACAGGATAGGTTTGTGGTGGCTGTAAAGGATGCCCTCCTTGGGGGGTATGAGAGAAGGGGTCCTAAGGAACGTGTAATATTTGGTGGGGTTTTTATATGACTGTAGGGTGTTATAATTCAAGGAATTCCAATGTTCTTCCCCAGAAGATCTTAAAAGTGAATTTGTATTGGGAAGAGAGAAGCTCCCCAAGGAATAATTTTGGCGATGCAGCTTGAGTAGCATTTTCAAAGCATAGTGGAAAGGTGGTAGAAGTACTAATGCTTAGCATATCTAGCCGGCCAAGAGTCTGGGTTTCATTGGACCAGGGACTCTGTTGTCTCTTGCTCTCCATGTCCTCCCTCCAGGAGGTCAGGAACAATTCCTCAATGGCCTCATTGGGGAAAGGGCTAGTGTAAGAAATGGAGGGTGTAACAGTGTAATTAGCTCATAGCCAAGTGAAAATAGGGGCAGTAATGACGGTCCGCAGAGATTCCCTTCCACAGATTCAGCAATCAGTTAGATTAAAGGGGGTTGCCATTAGCTGGACCCATTCTGAGATTCCCTCTGCCTGGAGGGCATGGATAGCAGCCAGAAGGAGAACAAGGGAGACGAGTCCTGTGGTCATCCCGCACTTTGGGAAGGTCTTGTAGGACTATTAGAGTGAGTCCTAAGAATATGATGCAGATAAGTCCCAAACTCAAGCCTGAGCATGAGAGACCATGGCAGGGAAGGGTGTCAGGTCTAGGGCAGTGAGAAAGAGGAAAAAGGCAAGTATTAGAAGAATGTAACCCTCCCCACCCCCCACTATCATCCCTTTGGGATTAAATCCCGCCATCCAGACACTTATCCGAATTGTGCAGGATCTCCTTGGGGATGGCTGGAGTATTCATGCCTGGGATCTACAAGTGTCCAGGGCTTCACCTGAGAGCCGTGGATCCAGGAGTCGAATTCTGGAACCTTAATTGCTGTGGGAGTGGAAAAGATTACCATGTAGGGCCCTGTCATACAGGGTGGCATGCGGGGTCTCTGGTCCCGCTCCCTGCATAAGGACGCAGGACATGGTGAGGCCAAAAAGGAACACCCACGGAGCCATAGATAGGGGAGTCATACCACTCTAATCTCGCTGGAGCCTGGCTTGGAGACACAGGAAACAGGATCCACACGATCTGCAACCTGCCGTCCGCTTCTCTGCCAGTCAGCCAACCCCATTTGTTAGCTGCAATCCACCATACTAACTGCACTCTGCTCTTGCTAACTCAGCCACCATCTTCTTGCTAGCCCCCATTTTCTGCTAGCGTAGCCACAGCAGTTATATTTGTGGCCAATGGCTTACTGATTGCGTCTGATGGCCAACTAGCCACAGCTGATAGCCATCCAATCACAGTTGATGGCCATTTACTACCCGAGTGAGCACCTTTCCATATGAGGACGAGAGCCTGGAAACTGCACTCCTGGCTCTGTCCCCACAGGCCCTTTCCAGACCAGGTCTAAACTAGAAAACAAAGAGGGAAGGGTTTTAATAAGCACCACATCTCCTGGAGAAAACAGCGGCTGCCTTTTTCTCTGGGCTGTGAACCTGATATCTGTTGGATGGCCTGTTGGAATTGGGCTAGAGAGGTGACATGTTGGGTTAATTCTATGGTTTCATGGTCTACTATTAGGTCATTTGTTAGGAAGGGCCTGCCATAGAGCATCTCAAAAGGGCTTAGGCCCCGTTTGTTCGGGGTGTTTTGAATATGCAGGAGAGCTATAGGGAGCAAGGTGGTCCAGCTATGGCTGGTTTCTTGGGATAGCTTTCGAAGATGTCTTTTAACAACATCATTGGTCTTTTCTACCTTGCCAGAGCACTGGAGTCTCCACACATAGTGGAGATGGTAGTTTATTCCCAAGGCTTTAGAGACTCCTTTGGTGACCGAGGATTTGAAAGAGGGTCCATTGTCACTTTGGAGGGATCTGAAGAGACCAAACCTGGGTATGATTTCTGTGATTAGAGCTTTAACTACCTCTAGCTTTTTCAGTCCGGCAGGGAAAGGCCTCAATCCAGTGTATGAAGGTATCTACCCAGACTAGGAGATATTTTTATCCTTTTCCTTTGGGCATGTGGGTGAAATCTAATTGCCAGTTCTCCCCTGGATATGTACCCTGCCTTTGTATTCCCATTGGTGTTTGAGGATGCATTAGGGGATAGTTTCTATGGCACACCTCACAGTAGGTAAGGATGTGTCATGTAGGGTGTCATGTGGGATCTCTGGTCCCCACATAAGAATGCAGGACATGGTGAGGCCAAAAAAGAACACCCACAAAGCCATAGTGGGTTTCATACCACTATATTCTCGCTTGCTGCTGGGTTGGAGACACAGGAAGCAGGAGCCACACTATCCGCAAGCTGCCGTCCACTTCTCTGACAACCAACCCCACTTGCCAGCTGCAATCCGTCGTGCTAATTGCAATCTGCTCTTACTACCTCAACCACCATCTTCTTGCTAGCCCCCATCTTCTGCTAGTGTAGCCACGGTAGTTATATTAGTGGCCAACGGCTCACTGGTTACAGTTGACGGCCAACTACCCACAGTTGATGGCCATCCAATCACAGTTGATGGCCATTTACTACAGAATGAGCACCTTTCCACATGAGGGCGAGAGTCTGGAAACTGCACTCCTGGCTCTGTCCCCACACTCCACCCTTACAGGGTCTCGCCTCACAATCTACGAGAGAAGCGTCTTCCACGAGGGGCCCTGGGTGAGGAGCCTGGAGGTGAATGCAATATCCTGTACACCACCACTCTCTCAGGGCACAGCCAGACTTCCTGGGCTCAGCTAGGGTTCTCAGGGCACTGCCACCCTCTCTGGGCACAGCCAGGTTTCTCACATATTGTCAACGGCGGCCGGTCGAGACACAAAAGCAAACATCTGCCAGTTCCACTACATGGTGGTACGTTCCCAAGCAAACAGTCAAGTGGTCCATTAAATTAGGGATAGAGTCCATTCCCCATAATCCACAGTCATTCGCCAGCGCTGTGCATTAGCCTTACAATGTGTGCCCTCTCCGCTGGGCGAGGGCTCCAAGTCCTCCCCAACCTGGGCGTGAGGGCCTCAGCAAGCACTTCCCAGCCCACAGGGCCGCAAGGACCTTTGCTTTCTCCAGCCTGTGCTTGCTTGGGGAACCGTCCACGTCTTTCCATGCCTCCACAGGGTTGCAGCTCTCCGGCAGCTGCTCCTCTTGGTCTTCTTGAGACTGAGTGTTCATATGCACATACTGCTCTACCGCCCTTCGGAGAGCTTCGGCTGGTACCGTACACTGCTCGCTGCGCCATTTGTCATGCAGGGTGGCAAGCGGGGTCTCTGGTCCCACTCCCCGCATAAGAATGCAGGACATGGTGAAGCCAAAAAGGAACACCAACGGAGCCATAGATAGGGGAGTCATACCACTCTAGTGTTGCTGGCAGCTGGGTTGGAGACATAGGAAACAGGATCCACACAATCTGCAACCTGCCGTCTGCTTCTCTGCCAATCAGCCAACCCCACTTGCTAGCTGAAATCCACCGTACTAACTGCACTCCGCTCTTGCTAGCTCAGCCACCATCTTCTTGCTAGCCCCCATCTTCTGCTAGCGTAGCCACAGCACTTATATTAGTGGCCAAAGGCTCACTGGTTACAGCTGACGGCCAACTACCCACAGTTGATGGCCATCCAATCACAGTTGATGGCCATTTCCTACCCAAGTGAGCACCTTTCCACAGAAGGGCGAGAGCCTGGAAACTGCACTCCTGGTTCTGTCCGCACAGGATGTTTTTTTATAGTTTTGTAAATGACTTTGCCTGTGAAAATCGTTGAGCCATCTGTAGGGTTTTGTCCCGCCCTAAATGGAAGGTCTGGTATAAGGTTTGAGGACCTTCCACTGATTTGTTGCTGGGAGGTGGAGATGGCCATCCTCACTTTGTAGCCCTCCTGTAGGCACATAAGTGTAGCCGCTCTCTTTTTGTCCATTTTTGTTCTTCTTGTGTATGTATTGGGGCCGGATACATGTTGCCGACTCGTTCCAGACTAGGGGGCCTATTGTGGGAGCTAGTTTGGCGGCATTTTTGGACGCCAAATCTGCTAGACAGTTACCTTCAGAAACCTCGTCGTTTCCCTTTTGGTGTCCCTTACAATGTATGACTGCTATTTCTCTGGGAGGTGTACTGACTGGAATAACTGATTGATCTCCTGATGGTATTTGATGGGACATCCAGTGGCTGTTAAGAAATTTCTTTCTTTCCAGATAGTTCCATGGGCATGTAAAACTAAGAAGGCATATTTGGAGTCAGTAAATATGTTAGCCCTTTTGTCTTTGCTTAGTTCCAAAGCTCAGGTGAGAGCAGTAAGTTCAGCTATCTGAACGCTAATCCCAGGGGGCAGCACCTTTCCTTCTGTGTTCTCATGCAAAGTGACTATGGCATAGCCAGCTTTGTGGGCACTGTTTCCTATAAAGCAGCTCCCGTCAGTAACGAGTGTCCACTCTGGGTTGTCTAGGGGCGCATCCTGCAACTCCCATCTGGCCGCATAGGTCTGTGCTAACACCTGTTGACAGTCATGTGTGAGCACCGTGTCATCCTCAGGGAAGACGGTGGCAGGGTTTAAGGTACAGGATGTCCTGATCTGTGTTATTGGGCCATCTAGCAACTGGGCCTGGTATTTGAAGAGAGGAGTATCTGAGCCAGTGGCTATTTTCAGTGTTTAGTAATCCCTGAATGTGGTGTGGGGTGTGTACTGGGAGGTCTTGCCTCAGGGTGAGTTTGAGGGCCTCTGGTATTGGAGGGCAGTTGCTGCAACCGTCCAGAGGCAGGTGGGCAGGACGAGCTACTAAGTCCTGCTCCTTGCTTAAATACCCTATCGGTTGTTGGGCAGGCCCTTTTTGTTGGGTCAAGACCCCCAGCGCCATTCCTTTTCTCTCTGTGATAGATAAGTTGTAGGGCCCCCTGGTCGGGAAGCTCATAGCCGGGGCAGTTAGTAAAGCCTGTTTCAGGAGGTTAAAGGCCTGCTTGCCCTTCGGGTTCCAGAGCACCAGGTGCTTCTTGTGTGTCTTTGATTATTTGGTACAGAGGTCTGGCTATCTCCCCATAGCCAGGAATCCATAGACGGCAATATCCTATAATACCAAGAAAACCCCTCAGTTGCCCAAGAGTCCTAGGGAGGGCATACCTGGAAATGGGTTGGACCCTTTCTAGCCCGAGTGCTCTCTGTCCCTCCGAAAGCGATAAGCCCAAATATTTGACTGTGGTCTGGCATATCTGGGCTTTGGCCTTAGAAATTTTGTAACCCCTCTTTGTAGCCAGGAATTTTAGTAGGACAGTTGTTCCATGGCTTATAAGGCTCTTGGAGGGAGCGCACAAGAAGAGATCATCTGCATATTGTAACAGGGTACACTGGTCAGAGGAGAAGTCGGACAGGTCCCTCGAGAGGGCCTGTCCAAATAAATGTGGGCTGTCCCTAACACCTGGGAAAAGACTGTCCAAGTGAGCTGCGAGGTCTGGCTTTTGGGGTCCTCAAAGGCAAAAAGGTATTTGTGATTCAGGGTGTAAGGGTATGCAGAAGAAGGCATCTTTCAAGTCTAAGACAGTAAACCATTTGGTTTCTTTAGGTATTTGGGCTAAAAGTGTGTACAGATTGGGGACTGTAGGGTATATGGGGATGACCGACTCATTAATGGCCCTGGAGGTGCTGCACCAACTGCCGGTCTCTGCTGGGTTTTCGACTCCCAGCATGGGGGTGTTACAAGGACTGTTCCATGTCCTCAGGAGCCCTGTCTTTTTAAGGTTATTGATAACAGAGATTAGTCCTTGTCGAATCACAGGCTTTAAGGGGTACTACCTCCTGCAAGGACATGCTTGGGGGTCCTTGAGGTAAACACGGATTGGGGTGGCCGTTAGAGCAGAGCTGACTATTCCAGGCTCGGTCCAGACCTCAGGGTGGATGTCTATTACTGGGAGGCAGTTGGGAATTTGTCCAGGGGCTAGGAGGACTACGTTTCCTAGTTTTTTCATGAGATCTCTTCCCAGCAAGGGACTGGGACTTTCTGGCATGACTAAGAAGGAATGAGAAAACAATAAGTCACCACACAAACACCATAGGGATTGTGAGAAATATTTGGTGACTGGCTTTCTGTTTACCCTGCAGATGGTAACACAGCCATTTGAGGGTGTCCCTGGGTTAGAGAGGAGGACGGAGAAAGTGGCTCCTGTATCTAGGAGGAAGTTAACATGTTTCCCCTCTATTTCAGGAGTACCCGTGGCTCAGGAGTCCCTATGGGCAACAAGGACACGGGAGCCTTTGTTAAGAGCCCCAGGTCCCCTTAATCTTGTGTGGGAGCCTGGCTGGACGCAGCTGGCCCCAGGGTTTGAAGCCCCCCCTAGACACTCCAATTTCCAACGGTCCCCACAGAGGGGGTGGTCTCCGTGTTGCCCCAGTCTCTGGGGGGCACACTTTTATCCAGTGCCTGGACCATCCACATGGATAACAGTTGGATTTTCCCCTAGTCTCCTGTGGGACAGTGGCCTGAAGGGCTGCTACAAACATCTCTGTTTCTTTTTTATCTTTTTTTTTCTCTATTTTGCACCTCCTCCTGATCTCGATTATAAAACACAGTGTTGTCTACCTTGAGCAATTGTTCTCGGGCCCCATAGCCAATTTTTGTAACTTTCTGCGGTATCTGGGGCAGATATCTGAGTTATCTGGATATCTGAGTTACAAACTTGCCTCTAAGGATTAGGTCTCCTTCCCTAGTGTCTGGCCTGATAGGGGTGTGTCTGATCAGGGCCTCCCTGAGCCTCTCTAGTGATCTCTTCTGATCACTGATGGATAGTAGAGAGCTCGGAACAATTGAGGGGCTTAGCCCAGATCTTTCTTAAGCTCACCAAAATGCATGCCAGAAAGTGCTTCCTCTGCCAGTTTCCCATGGCGGTAAGGGCGCCCATTTGGGATCATTGGTGGGTATTGCCTGCTTTCTTGTGGGGAAGGTCTCCCTGACAGGATCCCATCCTGCTTGTTCATCATGGTATACTAAAAATTGATCATCCCCAAATCGCTCAGTGGCTTGTAGAGCCACTTGTCTTTCAGAGCTGGTTAGTCCTGATCAAGGTTTAACGTGGTGTCCTTCCATTAGAGTTCAAAAACTGGTGTTAGGTTTTGAAAAACCTCTATGTATTTGTCAGGGTCACCAGGAAACTTTCCTATGTCTCCCTTTATTTGTTTGAGTTCTTGTAGGAAGAAAGGGACCTGGACTTGGACTGGGCCAAATTATCCTGGCATCTTTTGTAACGGCAAGACATTTTCCCTATGGGTGGGGTTGCCAGGGGCAGGTTGTCCAGGGTAAAGAGGACAGATAAGAGGGTGCTGAGAGATAAGTTGGCCCTGAAGAGGGAGAGGGAGGATGAGAGGCCTGAGGAGAGACCTCTGGAAGGGTATGTGTTTCCTGTAAACTGTCTTCAAGTGAGGAGGAAAGTGTTCTGCCCGAAGAAGCCTTCAGTGGAGGGGGACATGAGACCAGGGCCAGAAGGGCTGGGTCAATTTTACATTTCTTGCATAAGTTTGAATCATCCTTCAGGGCAACAAAGGCCTGAGCATATGGAATTAAAGACCATTTTCTTTCCTGTATACAGAATAGGTCTAATTGTATTATGGTATTGTAACTGATACTTCCCTCAGGAGATAAGATCTCCCCATCTCCTAATTTGTATTGGGGCTTCACTTTGGAGCAAAAGAATACACCTTTTCTTCAGGGTCTGGGGATCAATTTTATGTCTCAGGATGCATTTCAGGGGGGTGTAGGTGGTCGAGGGTTGACTGCCCATTCTGAAAGGGAGGAAGAAGAGGAAAGTGTCCCTTTATTGCTTTTTCTGCTACTACTCTGCCTGGGGCTAGGTCTAGAACCTAACTAACACACTGCATGATCAGGAGCTAGACAGTGCGGGGCTGCAGGTTGCCAGGATTAGTCATGCTCACCTGGGCCACCGGACCCAGACCCCAAGTGAATGCTTGCCCACCCCTGTGATTAGAGACCTGTATAGTGCATGACCCACAATGGACATCTTAGCGTGCATGGATGGAGGCACCTGCTCTGGCCATCCCTGAAATTGATGGCGCGAGCTATGTAGAAGTGACTCCGTTTGAAGAGAATGGAGATGAGTATGTAAATGGCCCAGACGTGGAGGGAGGGGACCTGTCTGAGGGAGGAGAACTCTAAAGAGTCCCAGTCTTGATAGGGCCTAAGGAAAAGATTGCAAAAGCCCCAAAAGGCCACAAAGAAAGAGGATTTCTTAACATAGAGAGAATCATGTATACGGGAGGTAACTTTGGTGACTCTGCCAGAGGGGTGGCAAACACAGAGGTATAAGAGAAAGGCGGCGAGATATTTGGACCCACAGGGATGGAAGTCCAAGTGAGCATGGGCCACCAAACAAGAGCTACTAGAGCTACTGAAGCAGCAGGAGTGGGCCAGGCAACAGAAATAACAGAGGAGCTGGGTGGGAATCTCAGTGCAACACCATCTACAGTTGAGGGCCTGGAGGAGATCCCGGTGGGACTCGAGGAGGAATTCCACCAGGTGTTTGAGGAGAAGGTCTCTGGTGACTAAGGAAGTGTGGTAAAGACAAAGGTCAATTTTCTTACCTTAGATGTCGTGGGGATTAATGTGTCAGGATGTTGAGGAGGTCAAACGGGGAAAGGGTCCAGACCAATGTCTCACAAAACGTCAAAAATAGGAGAGGCTGAAAAGAGAGCAACAGTATGGGAGGGGGCGGTCCAAGGCACAGTTCAGCCCATAAGAGTCACTGCGTTTGATGATAAATCTTACCTTCAGTCTTTCGTCTCCGGATACAGATATTCTATGTATTGGAGACAAATACATGAATTAGTTCCTGAGTTATCATAAATATTGCATCCTAGAAGATAGCACCATAACTTTGCAGTATCTGGTATGCCTTGGATGAGGCATTTCCCATCTGATATGCCTTGGATGAGGGAATTCCAGAGCTCTATTTGGCTGAGTTCTTCAGAGTGAAGTGGTCACAAATGCTTCACTGAAGAATGGATCTTTGGTTTCAAGTCTTGTTTTTTGGCTTCCAATGTCAGGAAGTCGGGCATACTATCCGCACTCCCTTAACAGTTCTGGCAGACACTATAATCAATGTAGGTAAACCCGTATCTGATACAAGTGTGGAAGGGTAGAAGGTGTGTGATGTGATTAATTTGTTGCCAAGTGTTTGATCTGATATCAAGCGGTTACTTCTAAGAAAGCAGTATTTAAATCAGCCTTGTAATTAAAGGGTGCAAAGCTGTGGACCCTGCGTAGCTTAAATGGCTGTCACCATGACTGTTCCACTCATGAACCCATCATACAAGCACTGGAGAAGCCACAGGTTGGGCTGGCTGACATCTATCAGGCACCCCATCATGTGCACCTGACAATTGAGCATTGGATGTTCTGGGGTTCACATTAGTGTGGAATACAAAAATTCTCTCACTTTGTGCTCATTCCCATAGATCCATGCAATCAGCATGTCACTTTTCCAGATGTTCTTGCCTCTAACTTTCCAATTTACCCTTCCAGGTCCCTAAGCAAATCTCTCAAGGTATCCACCAGTTCCCAGGATCTCTGTATATCATTACTTCAGGCCACTGCTCACTCCTTTAAAGTATACATCCACATGTACTTCACACAAGTCTGCTTGATGCTTAAGTTGCCCACATCAGTTAATTGGTACATCAGTTAATACCAATGAAACGAGCTGAAGAATGTGTGAAGCAGACCCCCAGTTTTCCTTGGTCATCAGCCAGACATGGGTATCCAAACCCCCTGAGTCAGACAGGTGTCAGCTAAAAGAGAGATGTCAGTGCAACACAAGCAGGTGACATGGGAGACTGAGCCACCACTTCATGCAATGGACTTAGGTCCACTGGATATGCTGGAGCTTGATCCAAAATATACCTTTTCTATTATGTGATAGATTGCAGTTACACCCACTGGACCTTATAAATTAACAGAACTGATAACACCCAGAAGCTCTATGAAGCCATGGCGTCACTTATCATCAGTCTTTCTTACTACCCAATGTAGTATATCACACCAGTGGAATGCTAGAATGGTTGCAAAATCCAGCATTTCCACTTAGCGTGTACCTTATCTCAAATCACCTCAGATGAGAATCTTATTAATTGTGGTGTTGCAGCATGCCACTTACCACCAGCAATGAAATCTATGTTCCATTCTGATGATGAGAGACTGCTATGATTACAAGGGTCAGGCAATTGAAAGGACTCACTGAACTCCACAGCACATCCTCCTGAAATGATTTTCTACAGAGCAGTAGAAAAAAGTGCAGTTAAGTGTAGGGGCTCCATGAACCTCCAGGCACAGCTCTTCAGGGTCCTTCCTCAGTCACACAAGATGTTCTTTAACATGGATTGTGAACTACCAAGACAAATAGGACGAACCTTGGCTTCAGGAGACCTTGGTCAAAAGCTTCCAGAAGAGTCTTTTATGCCACATTGGACACACATCCAAGCCAGATGCTAATTGTTTTCACAAGGTGCAAGTCATCAATCCAAACATCCCTAAAACAGCATAAACAAGTGGCTCCGGTGCTGCAGGAGTTTCAAACATTAAATAGCTAAACTACTAGGTAGTCTATGTACTCATTATTTTGGCCTAGAGTCAGAATCAGATTTCCAGGCATCCCCTCAGATAAGACACATAAACTGTTCTGTTTTGAGATAACTTTATCTTAGAATGACCTAGTTTCAGAATCTTATTCTGAATTGTTGCTTACTGGGAATATCTCTGGTTTTAGTTTCTTAGTTTGTGTTTGTTTTGTCCAAAGCCTAACCTGGATCAGAGTTATGGTTGCAGATGGTTTATGAGATTCCTAGAAATAAGGAGTTGGTAAGCAGGGAAAGTGATACAGGAAAAGAGGAAAAAATATCAGGGTGGGTGTGTTATTGAGGTTTCAGCTAGAATCACTAAAAAGCATAAAAAATTCCCTCCCATAAATGTCTGCCTGAGGCGTGGGATGCGGAGGCACCTCTTTAAAAGCTCCTATCTATATTTGTTGCAGGTTGTCCCTTGGAGTGCTAACTCCTTCATTCTTTCAGGCTGCACTATATGCAAATGGAGCTGTCGGTTATATCTCTGAAGAAAGCCATGGTTTTAGAGATGTTCCTGTTACAGAAATCTTTCAGGAGTTTTGAGAGCCTATTTTAAAACACATCCATCATTAAAAATTAAATTCCATTAATTTATAATTAAATAAATTATATGGAAAACAAAAGCAATTAATACTCAAAATCCATCTTGTCCTAATTATTTTCTATTATCTTCCCTCTTGTGATTATCTGTCTATTATCTGTATTGAGGAATACTAATATAATGGAGTGCTACTTCATATCTCTTCCCAGAAATGCATTCACTACATCATGCTGTAGCTTGAAATCGGCCATGGTGGGAAATCAGAGCTGATTTTGCCCTACCTCCCCACCCATACTGCCTCAGCTGCTTGTTAAACAATTACTAGCCCCCATTCCAGAAAAATGTGAAGAAAAATATGCTAGATCCCAGAGATGAGTGCCTATCAGAATAAGTTGGAATTGGCCACCCCATGTGATTGACATCAGAGCTCAGAGGAGGACATGTGACATTGGTAGATAAAATAATCTGCCATCCTCTCTAGTCTCCCAGACTCTATTCGAAAGTGGGAGTAATGCAAGGAAGTTAGCTTCTCTTCCAATCTCCTTCTGTATCCCAAGCCACCCTACATAAATATTATTTTAAGTGGATATGTTTGACTTAGTGATTTTGAAGATGGAGAATTTCAGGGATGAAAGACCAAAGAAAGTCCAGGTATTGGCTGGGCCACCATCCTACACAATTAAAGTTAGTCAGGAGAAACATATTTGAGTAAGAAGAAAATGAGACAGGGTAAAAAATCTTCAAAAATTAAGGAGTAGCAGTTGAAACGTTGCGTGGGTAGTGAATATTTTATTTGAATCACGCATTCATAAAACAGGAGAGATTGTACGTGCACTAATGATTGCCAATGCACCTACGAAGGAACCTCCGCAGCTAAGGGTTCTCATGTAAGACTGTCATAGCCACACCCTCCCACACATCACACCCACCCTCACCTTGTCTCTCTCATGTACACATACCAACAACATACTCAGAACTATTTACTAAGGAATAATAACAAGCCATATTTGTGTCTGATAAGTGTTAGGAAATATTTTATGTCCTTTGTGTATATTACCTTTTTAAGCACTCAAAGCAATATGAGAATGTAATAATATTATCATTCCCCTACTACAGATTAAGAAACTGAGATATGAAGAACTTAAGTAACTACTAGGAAAAAACACACAGTAAGTGGTAAAGCTATATACAAAGTGTTCTCTGAAAAAAATTTTTTCTTCGTCTTCTTAATTTGAATGAAATCTGTTTACCTTGTAGCCCTCTCAAAGTGATGGATGATTTTACATCCACAGGACCTGGAAGTAGAAAGATATCTTCCAGGCTTCTCAGAGCTCTTCCAAGACCATTGCTCTTCCCTCCTCTGTAAGCTGAAATCTCAACTCATTTGAAGGATATGCCAACAGTACTATCTGCTACCCTTTTTGTCTGTGGTCATGTGCAAACCTTCCTAACGGTCCTTCTCATTCATTAAAAATTATAACAGCCTCTTTACTACATGCTTGGTGATTTCAAACCAGGGCCCACTAGCACGATACTTATTCAAATTATTTTAAAAGGCCTCATCTGTGTGGCACTCACTTTGGGCAGACAAGTTTAAAAAGGAGTTCCTCCCTCTGGATTGAGATTAGCCTCTGTCCAGAGCCCAGAGCTGGAAGTATAGCTTGGGTTAGTTTAGTCCATCGGCCCCTTGGGCACCAGATTGCCCTATGCAATGGTTTCTCCAATTTCTTTTTTCATCATTGTCAATGATTTTACCTCTACCTTACCTCTACCACCAACTCCCAGGCTCATACCATAACTTCTGTTGTGAATAACTGAATAACCTCCAAAATGTTACTAAAGTCAGCCCCTTCTCTGACTACCATCTCTAATAATTCCAGCTCACTTATCCTAGCACTGTAATAGTTCAGTTTCTAACACTTTAGTCGTACATTTTCATTTTCAATCACCATTTCAAAATGTCCCGATCCAACTTAGATACCACGATACATCACCATGATCAAATAATAACATTTATAGACAACTTTAAATTATTTGCCTCATCTCCCTCTATCTTCCTCAATTGGCAAAATTGCAACCCTATATAAATTTACTCTGTATCTTCTTATTGCCTGTAGCATCTGGGTAGGGAAAAATAGGCCATTATCAATGGAATTCCTTTATCTTTGGTATTGCAAATTACAAGTAGGCTCATAGCATTACCTAGTAATCTCATTGCACATGTATAGTCGATTCTCTAACGTCCTCCTCACCTACTTAATGATCTCTTTTTTTCCCCCAGAAATAAACTCTTGTCTCCACAATATCAGCAATGCTATCTTCTGTTTTATGTCATTTTCATCAGGACACAAACATGCAGTAATATCCTCTATCCTAAAATGACCATCCCTACATCCTTCAACTGTCTCCAGTTACTGCTCCACTTCTGTACAACATTATGTAGCAAAAATTTTAGAAATGGTTTTCTACAATCACTGCTCCATTTTCCCAACTCACATGCTCCAGTTAACCCACTCAAATTATGCTTTTTCCGTCAAGTTCATTAATAGTATTGACCTCCATATTGACAAATGCATAGTCAATTTCAGTCCTCCTCTTTCTCAACCTCTGATATATCAAATTATTTTTCCTGAAATACTTTGTCCCCTTAGCCCCTAGTGCAAACCCATAACTCTTGAAGAATCCTGGATTTCATTTGTACTCTCCTTTATCCATACCCAATCTATACTCAGTACACACCGAAGCTCATAAATGTAAATAATTTCTGTATCACCTATGCCTTATATCCAAAACATTTGGTTTCAAAACTGACACTCTTTCAGTTATAGACATGTACTCAACTGCCTTGGTAGCTCCTTTGGATTTCTAAAAAGCACCATGAATCCCTAGAATTCATTAATGTCCTCTGGACCTCAATCCTATATATAATTTCTTAGCAAGTTCTGTGGGCTCTATCTTCAAAATATATTCCAAATTGTCCATTTCTCCTCACCTCCACTTCTATTGCATAAGATATGACCAAACTGGTCTTGCTTCTGTTCTTAATCTCTTAGGTAAATTCTACATAAAATGACTAGAATTAACTTTTTTAATTAAATTGTATCATGTTAGCTTGCTGCTCAAACTCTGCAATAGTTTCCTTTTCCAAAATCCAACTTCTAAACAGGTCTGACAGAACTCTAATTAGAGTGTATCATAAATAATTCTCTGACTCTATTTCTTAAATTGCTGTTGTTGTTTGTTTTTTTATCTCCTTCTCTTAATTAAGTTTAGTCACATTGGCCTGGTGTTACTGAAGAATCTCAAGTATGCCACGTTCCTCTCACAACTTTCTGTTCTCTCTTCTTGAACTATTCTGCCATAGATATTTCCATGATTCTCCTTTCTTTGTCAGGTTTCTGCTCAAAACTTTCCTTCCCCACTCACTATAACTCTTTTATTTTTATCCCTTTCTATTATCACAGAATTCACTAGTACTTAAATGTGCTTTTTTGTTTTTTCGTTTTTTTTTTTTTTTTTGGTAGTTATTGTCTGTTTCAACTACTAGAAAGAGAGCTTACTAACAACAAAGATTGCATTGGCTTTGCTTATTGCCATTAATTCAATGTCTAGATAAATAACTGACACACAGGTGTTCAATGAGAGAACAAATTGATTAATAAGTCATAATTTGGGAAGGATAAGAATGATTTAGACGATGTTGAATCACACACAAAAATGAAAGAGATTGAATCTTTATTTAAAAATGAGAAAGTAATTTGATAAGAGGAATGACAGTATTTGCCACATCTGCCATACTTTGCTGTAATTGTGTACTCACCTAAATATCCTGCTGAGGGCAGCCAGTTAGCTCAGTTGGTTAGAGTGCAGTGCTCTTAACAACAAGGTTGCTGGTTCAATCCCCACATGGGCCACTGTGAGCTGTGCCCTCCACAAATACACTGAAACAACTACTTGACTTGGAGCTGATGGGTCCTGGAAAAACACACTTAAATAAATAAAAGTTTTAAAAACAAACAAACAAAAAACAGTAAATTAGCAACAGTTGAAAAATAATAATAAATTAAATAAAATATCCTGCTGGATTGCAATGTCTAGAGGGCACCTAATGATATTTATGTTTACCGTTGCATTTCAATTGCATAACACTGCCTAAATGAAAAATCAGCTGCGCTTAAAAACTTCTTTAGTAAGTAAATTAAGAAAAGGCCCTGGAACTGAACCAGGTTAGGAGGTAAGTGTAGTCATTAGAATATATCCAGGGAAATAAGTCAGTATAGTGCCACTATGTGGTCATCCTCTTTAGGCTAGGAAATACATGCTTCTGAAAAAAATAAATGCTTCTCGAGAAATAGACAAATTTCTTGTTTGGGGGAAATTATGTCATTTTCATTAAACTATCACTATAATGATGATGAAATTATTTGCAAGTCCATCATAGAACTAAGGAAAACTAAATGAGGTGGTGGGTGTAAGGAACTTTGAATTAATCTGATAAATGTTATCAACATGAATTTAATTGCTTTTTATTACAACAGAAATTATAATGGACGAAAGGCTAAAAATTGTTTCATAAATATCCACTGATGTAGTAAGATAAATGCTTTATAAATTACTCAATATTTCAAGTACATGATTAGCACAGCAGTAAAAATTGATCTGTGTTGTTTTGGATGTTTATGTCTGAACGAATGAAACAGGTTTTTCTATTAGAGACAATATATTCTAGAAATTCAGTCAGAAGATTGAAATTAAGAATGCAGTACCATTTCTACTACAGGAAGGAAAACAGACCAGAGAAAAAAATACAAAATATTTACAGAATACAAAGATCTGACACAGCTTTGTTTTCTTGGCCTCCATCTACCAGAATAATTATGCCCCCAACTCGCTAATGTTTCCCTAGGACCTGACTGAAATCTGGCAAAATCTATCATTTTGACATTCAGTGAATAGTTAAATGAAGTGACATATTTTAAGAGTTTATTATTTAGATCCTTAAGTTTGCAACAGAGTACTCAACAGTCATATAACTTTTTTCTTTTTCTCTCTAGTATTAGCTGTTTGTAGCTTCTCTATTTCCCTTCCCCTTCGCCTCCCTGTTTTGCATCTATTCTCTCCCTCTCTCTCTCTCTCTCTCTCTCTCTCTCTCTCTCTCTCTCTCTCTCTCTCTCTCTCTCTCTCTCTCTCTCATATCCTCTCTTTTTCCTTGTATAAGAATGCTATCATATACCATGTAATTATTAATGGGTAATATGGCTGGGAAAAGATTTATATAATTAAATGACGTTTGTTGTTTTATCCATGTTGTTAAAAGCAAGTAACCAAAAGATACTTTGGCTTAAATAACAGTATTTTTAAAAATTGTAAAAATATTAAAATCATTGTTCAAATTGCTATTGCCTAAATATTGAAACTTGGCTTTTTTGAGCATAGACAATTGTCTGATAAAGTTTGTGTATATACTGTATTTTACTTGTATTTTTCTTTGGTCACGTTTTACACCATTTTGGAACCATTAATAGCTTGAGTGTATGCACAGTCATAAATAATGTTTTATCAGAAAGTCAATGCCTTTGCCTTGACATTGTTTTATTCTTTGGAGATTACTGTCTTTTTTATACTAATTTGGAAAAATTGCTGTAGTGTAAAAAAAAAATCTAAGACACTTATTTTTAACAACAAAATATTCTCTGGCTATTAGACGTGGAAATATAATTGATTATATGTAATGTGTTAAACTTGACTTTGCTAGACTACAACTATTCCATTATTGATAGACTATTCAACCTTGATAATACAAAATGAGTAACAGTGTTTTTCATCATTCTGTAGTTTTATAAGGAAAGAAATATTTTTTTGGAAAGAAATACTGTTTGTAGTAAAAGGTAAATAACTTTTCAAATGACTTCTCTATAGTATTTTTTAAAAAGAAAATACTTTTCTTTAAAAAGAAAAGTAGTCAAAATTTTACATTTTTAAACTAATATAATTCTAGCTAGTATTAAGTTGTTATAACCTACCGACGGCCTGACTTAAAAGAAAAGAGGCCTTTGCTAATGCCTTACATCCACTACCTCTCACCCCAAATCGATAATAAAATAAATATTATGGGATGAATCTAGAATGGAAATGTTGCTACAACAAAGAGATTCCTTCGTTGTAGATATGTTTTCAAAACAGACAGTCCTACTTTCTGCCTGTCCTACAGAGAAGAAACCGTGATGTTTTGTGATAAATAACATAAAATGCAAGTCAGATAAATTAAACTTAGATGAGATATAAAGAGCAGAGAAAAAGCAAAGAACATAGTGTTAGGAAATTTGTCTGCATGACTCAATGACAAATATACTTATTGTTTTCTTTTGAAATGTAAAGCTAATTTTTCAGGCATAAAATTGAACAAATGTTTTAGGACTTTTTAAACTATAATTGGTCACTATAACTTGTAATTACATGTGTTCATACGTTTTTAAAATGGAAAGAAAAATTAGTACAAGGTAGGGGTATTTGGAGAGTTTTCTGCAAGACAGACTTAAATATTAGTATTATTCTATTTATAAATATAAAATTTTCTAAGGAAATATAATTATTAGTGTAAATTTTAGAGTTATCGATACACACTGTTAAGAAATGCTTAAGCTGGACATATGAAATAATCACTCAATTTAATCTATTGTCCAAATGGTAAAAACAAACAAACAAAAAAAACTTACCCAAATATCAAAGTTTAAAATATTACTCATAGACCATAATTATATTTATGCTTAAAAAGTTAATATTATTCTTATTTTTAAGACCTCTAACATTTTAGGGAAGAAAACTCATTGTTAAAATTTTGAAGAATAAAAATTTAGTGTGGTGTTCTATCATCAGAAACTGATTTTTGAAAAAGTACAGTAAATAGCAAATAATTCCAATAGATACCCAGGCATAGTCTGTAAGAGTTTAATAGTTCTTGGTACACACAGCTATCTCTCCAAGAAACAACACAGAGGGAAAAAAATATATATAACAAAGAATACGCATATTCTTTGGGGACAGCTGGTCTTTCACTTCAGTGGCACGCGTTTCCAGTGGCCTTCAATCTCTAAACTCTTGGGAAACTTCCAAACAGAAAAGAAATAAAACTACATTATAAGATGTTCTTCCAGATGTGACTTCTAATGCATTTGGGAGATAAAGTTTTGGTTGTGATTCAGAGAATTTTGTCACTTTGATAATGTTGAAAGGGGAAAATGGAAAAAACGTTCCAGTAAAACTATGACTGAATTTTATTTTTTAATAATGACTAAAATCTCTTTCATATTTTATAACTAAAATGTATTCACAAAGGAAAGTTTACCATTCACTTTTATAATGGGATGTTCAATTTATTTTTCATGGTGAAAAGATCAAAGAAATCATGATATAAAAAGGGAAACCTACTTTTTGTCTTGGATAGTCAAACACTTTTTTTTGTTTTTTTCTTTTTTTCCCCCACTTGAGCAAACCATTAGGAAAAGGACAGCAACTCGGTAAAACATTTTTGGGAGAGTAATTCATTTATGACGATCTCAGAAGCATACCAGTTTTAGTTAGGCTTTAAATATGGCTCTATTTTTTTGTGTGTTGTTTTTTTTGTTTGTTTGTTTTGTTTTTTTGTTTTTTCAAAGATGATTAAAATACCAGGAGCTAATGGTAGAAAGCACCAGAAGTTTAGGTCAGTTTTAAAGTAAGTTATGTTTATTTTGGTCCAATTTTACAAAGCCTTTACTGTTTATAATTGTAAATAACACCAATCAAATAAGTTGTTTCAGCTCTTACAATATTACATATTTATTTTAACTTACAATGGGATAACGTATGTCCATCTCAATATAACAATGTTACATAATGACATAATTATTATTTAGCCTGTGTCACTTATTAACTTCAACTTTCTTTTATACAGAGAAGTTGTGTTCCCATGATATACCAAGAGCAAGTACACCGGGACAGCCCTCACTAAGGGACCAGCAGAGACTTCTTTTCCTTAAAGCCTAAGGCCATTTTCAGTCACCAGTTTATTGATCGATCAGCACTTTCAACATCTTGGAATTGTCCCTCTCTTGTGAAAGAGTATCTTTTTGTGTGTGTGTGTGACATTTGTTTTTTCTCCTACTTCTTTCAGCTATTTTCCCGACCCCTTCCAAAGTTCATCCTCTTCAATCCAGCTAAGAATTATTCAAGTTTCTCAAATCTGTTATAGATCGGTGATCTCAAAGTATTTTCTCCAGAACAGTAGCATCAGCATCAACTTGGAACTTGTTAGAAAAACAGGTTCTGGGGTACCATCCCAGACATAATGAATTACACACTTGGAGAGGTGGCCAGAAATCTGTGTTCGAACAAGTGATCCAAATTATTTCAATACACAGTAACGTTTGAGAACTATTCTTTTCCATTATTGTCTCTCCTTTCTCTGTATTCTCATCTCAAATCTACTCAGAAATCAATGGTCTTTCCTTTCAAGCAGGAGTCAACCAACTTTTTCTGTAAAAGCTGAGATATCTTTTATGATTTGTGGATCATATTATCTCTATCATAACTGCTCAACTCTATGTGCACAGTAGAATGTAATGAATAAGTGTGGCTGTATTCCAGTAAAACTTTATTTGGCTACATTGAAATTTGAATTTCATATAACTGTATGTGGCATGAAATACTATTCTTCTTTCGACTTTTTCAACCATTTAAAATATGTGAAAAACATACTTAGCTTGTGGGATGTACAGAAAAAGACAAAAGGCTGGCCCCTTATAGGCCAGAGGCCATAATTTGCCCATCTATACTTTAGATCCATGATACGTGTGATGATTAATTTTATGTGTCCACTTGGCCAGGCTATGGTAATGAAGAACATATTTTTCAGATTTTCTGTTCTTAGTGTAGTAATTACTTCGGGTTTTCAGGGTTCCATAAAGATAATGTATGCATTTGGGCCAATAGTTAACATTCTTTCTATAGTCTTCCCTTGTACCCTCCAACTTTTTTTCAGAAAAAAAGATTATCTTTTCAGTAATAGTAAGACAAAAATACGTTCTTTTTCCTTGACATCATAGAACCTCATGTAACAATTTAATAAAAGATCCCAAAACAGATTACGTGATTTCTGGGCAATTTCTGGATAATATACAGCCTAATGTCATCATATATATTTTAAAAATCAGGCTTTTCAATCAAATACATCATCACAACTCAGGAACGATACAATCAAATCACTTTGGTACTTTGGACATTCTGTTAAGATCCTTTTTTTATCATGAACGAGAGTAAGACATAAAGAATTGATGTAATTATTTTCTTTTTTTTAGATTAGCCCACCTTCCTCTAATTGGTATCATTATTTTGTCTAACAACACTAAAAAAAGAAAACTCAGTCAAAAGGAACATTCTGTGGAGAGTGATCCATAACAAAATCTATTTTTCTGTCCCTACATTGAAAAAAAAAACCCATAATCATAGAAGATGAGATATTCGAGTCTGCTTACTTACTGGAACGCAGTAATAGAATAAGCACAGAAACCAGATTTAAAAAGCTTTTTAAAACTCCACTCATTTTTCTTCATCATTTTTTAATGTAATACTAAGAAATATATTTCATTTTTACAATGGTGAGTTACTGAAACTAAGGAAGTTAAAGTTCTCTCCTTGATAATGGGGTAGATGTAGTCTCTTTTCAGCAAAGTGAGTCAGTGTTGCAATTTGTCTAGCTCCCACACTAACTATGAAAAATAGGTGGGTGGTTTAACAATTTCCAGTATTCCTTTTTCTCTCCTGTTTTCCGTTTGTTTGTTTGTTTGTCTCTATGATGTGCTCAGTATTTTTATAAAATGGTGCTATGAAAAAATATACTTTTGAAAAATTACTATGAAATGTAATGGTGGTTTTTGAAGCAAGTAAAGAAAAATACTTTCAGAAAAATTTAAAAGTATAAAGGATTAAGGATATTAAGTAATCAGGGAAGGAAAAATCTAGCAATGTACAGGCTTAAACAGACAGAAACTAGTTGCTTTATTAAAATGACTCGTTAAGTTTATATAAAAGAAGGGAATAAATGGTTCTAACACCTTGCTCTTACTTAACAAAGTAGGGGGGGAAGTGAAATAATAGAAAGAAGAGTTAATGCACCCATGAAGACAGGAATGAAAGACAGGACTGGTAAGTAACTAGGAGCCCCAGCCTCCATGGCAGCATCTACAAACTCACTCTTACCCTGCATTCCTTTGGAATCTTCCAGCAATAACCTGAGAAATTGCAAGAACCATCTCTTAAATTTCGCTCTTGGTATTATTATTCTTGTTGGTAGATAAAATAAATATTTTGGCTTTTAATTTTTATTGATTATATGTATCTTCTTTACAATATTTTTTCTTCAAATACTTTCAAAAATATACAGCTCAATTCTTATTTTTATTTTTCTTTAAAATAGCTTTTTTACTTTCTGACATAATAAAAAAGGTCAAAAGAAATCCTAGAAAGAAATTCTTATAAGAAACTAATAATGTGAATACCATGCATGTTACTGAAGCCTAAATCTTAAATGCTTAAACTCATTACAAACATGATTTTCAAATGAACCTGATTACTTAATTACACATTTATAGATTCTATTTTGTACGTTTTCAAATTTCTACATGGTGAGAAAGGTTGGCAGTCACATACATATATGTCTCCTGCATCCTCTCACAATTGTAGACTTTTGCAGGACTGTCACAAGGCCAGTAAAGAGTGACCTCAGGGAAATGAAAGTGAGGATACTTCAAAATCTGTCCAAAGAATTGGTCTCACAACACTTGAATTGGCGTAAATAAGGAGGCATATCACAAGTGCTTTGAAAAAAATAACTCCAGGGAAGTGGCTATACATTTACAAGGAAAACATTTTTTTGTTATACATCAATACAGAAAATTAGTCCTTGAGCACAAACCTTGAATTATGATGCAGGTGAAATTTTTTTTTTTTTTTTTTTTTTTTTAGCTGTGAATCTCCGAAGCTTCCAAGTGAAAAATAAAAAAAAGATTTTGTAAAAACGAAAATTCACTTTATCATTCACTATAAGTAGCCAAACACAAGTTGTTTTTGTCTGTTTAGCTTTAATTTTCAGTATCATTTGTTTCATTTCCCCTACTTATAAAATGAAGAGAGGATGACTGCAAAGGTTCTCACTAGATAGAATATATAACCAGTTCCCTTTGCTTCTGAGTGTTATCTTCTCATTTCTAAAACTGGAAGTTTTAGTCTCATGGTTCAGTCTCATCTGATGACCTTATCTCATACTGCAGAGAGAAAATAGCTGCAAATATTTAAGGACTAAAGACTATCTCATTTACCAATCTATATTTTCTTTTTTCCATTTGGTCATTAAATATGGTATTCAGCCTCCTATCCAAATCCTATCCTTTTCCAATGTGCTCTAGAACCCATTCTTTTTTACTTTCTCAAAGTCTTTGCATCAGAGTTATCCTCTTTCTAGTCTGAATCATAAATTTCTCCCTCTCTATTGCATAATTACATCAGCATGAAAAATGTAACTCATTTATGGCTCACAGGTTGCAAGGCTCTGCATCTAGTCTGGTTTATGGTTCTAAGCTTTCTGAATAATGTATTAAATTTTCTAAATACTTTAGTTTATATAAATTATGTGTGCGATGATTCCTGTTATTTGCAAAGAAAACTAAAGAGGTATATAACATTTTAAAATTGGAAAGGCTATTCATCACACAGAATAAGTAAATAATTATGCGACATGGTAAAGAAAAAATGCTGCAGTATATTTAAAAGGTAAATATTGACAGCATTTTCTGAACATAAGAATAGATATAGCATCTAATGAGTGGAGTGAAAAAATTAAATTATTGCAATCTGTCAAATTGTTTTTCTAATGCACTTGTTTTAAGAACTATTTTACTTAGTAATTCAATGTTTTTCATAGTATATAAAATAAATTTCTTCGCTTTTTCTGCCTGCTCCCCCGTCCCCTGAAGCGCTGCTCCCGCTGCCTCGCCCCAACATAATCATCTACTGGGATCGGATCAGCCATGATGAAATGTTCTCCAACCTCTACAAGATCCGGGAGATGGTGGCCAGGCTGTGCCTGGAGGTGGAGGGGAAGATGGTCAGTAGGGCAGAAGGTAACGTTGATGACTCGCTCCATGGTGGACATACCTCCGCTGAAGGCCCTGAGGGCGAAGGTACTGAAAACACAGCAGTCACTAATGTTGATACTGTCATGAACCATCGTTTACAGGAAACCAGTTTCACAAAAGGAGCCTACAAGAAGTTCATCAAAGATCACATGAAATCAATCAAAGGGAAACCTGAAGAACAGAGACCAAAAAAAGAGTAAAACCTTTTATGACAGAGGCCGCAAAACAAATCAAGCACATTCTTGCTAATTTCAAAAACTACCAGTTCTTTATTAGTGAAAACATCAATCCGGATGGCATGGTGGCTCTGCTGGACTATGGTGAGGATGGTGTGACCCCACATATGGTTTTCTTTAAGGATGGCTTACATGTAGAAAAATGTTAACAAATTTAGCAATGTGGATCTATCACCTGACATCATCATAATTGGCTGCTGCTTTTCATCCACACACAAGGACTAGGACAAATTTGACTGATGTTATCTTGAGCTCTTGATTTATTTGGAGCAGAGGCATTGTTTTTAACAAAAAATGTCATGTAGATTGTCGAAAAATAAAATGCATGAAACTGGAAAAAAAAAGTTCTTCACTTGCATGAAATTCTCATGCTAATCTGAAAATATGCATGGCCTTGAATTCTTTACTAAGGGTAGTATATTCTCCTCTAGACATCCATGTTCTAAACTTCTAAACAATAGATCATGCCTCAGGATAAGAGGTTCTATCTTTTTATCAACAAGTGGCAAAGTATACATTTTTTAAAAGGCCACATTTAAATTAAAAAAAAAAAAGTGTCAAAGATCTTATTCAGTAATTGATAAGGGAACCAGTAAGATGTTATTTATACATGTGCACGAGAATGGACACGTATATAGATAATCATGTATGCTAAAATAAATTTGCTAATTAAATTCAACATCAAAAATAAAATATAATAGTTGGAATGATCTCTTCCAACCTTGGTAAGTAGGATGGAGACAATCAATTGCATCTGTACCAGACATATTAATAATTCATTATCTTCTTAATGAGCAGGAACAATTTGCATCACTCCCAGTATTCCACAGTTAACCCCTATCTACACGGAGTTGCATACCAGTAAAGACAATGAAAGGCATACACCCCAATAGAATCAGATTGTTTCCAGTGTCTGCTAGCAACACCTAGCATTCCATGGAAAAGATACCCAGTAATCATTTACATATTTCAAAAATTTCAAAAGCTTTTCCAATTTTTTCTGATACAAGCATGTTCTATAGATGTGTCAGTCAAAGAGACTCACTCGTGGAAAATGACAAGGAAATTGAAAGGTGTAAAGTTCCCTGATTTTTAATGTTCAAACAGACATGCAATTATCTAAATAAAACTCTATCTGACCTATTCTAAATTTTCCATAAACAGAAGCAGATTGCTGGACTGGAACTTTCTTTGAAGATCCTTCTTTATACTTCTGTTTATATATATATGATATAGGAGGTCTAACAATTACGTTTGCAAACTTGTTGCAACAATGTTGCTCATCTTTTTTAATATCAGAGGGATTATTCATTATGAATTTGTACCAACTGAACAAACAGTTAACCAAGTTTACTATTTGGAAGTGAACTTTTCGCCAACAATTCATGGCTTTTGCATCATGACAATGCACCAGCTCACAAGGCACTGTCTGAGGGAGGTTTTAGGCAGTAAACAAAAATGACTGTATTGGGACACCCTCCCTACTTACCCGATCTGGCCCCCAATGACTTCTGTTTTTACCTAAAGATAAAGGAAATATTTAAAGGAAGATATTTTGATAACATTCAGGACATCAAAGGTAATATGATGACAGCTCTGATGGTCAGTCCAGAAAAAGAGTTCCAAAATTGCTTTGAAGGGTTGACTAGGCACTGGCATGGGTGCATAGCTTCCCAAGGGGAGTACTTTGAAGGTGACCATAGTGATATTCAGCAATGAGGTATGTGGCACATTTTTCCAGGATGAGTTCGTGAACTTAATTGTCCGACCTGTGTGTGTGTGTGTGTGTGTGTGTGTGTGTGTGTGTATTACTAATTAAAATATCAGTAATTTTCAATGTAAAATAAACATCAATACTACATGTCTTAAACATAATTTAAGGTGATATATAAAAATCCATGATCACTTTGTCATCACATTTATTTTTATATCCCCAAATTTTGAAGACACTAATTTAGTCACAATTAAACTGCCAGTACAGAGGTCTGACTTTACTTAAAAATAAGTTTTTAGTTTAATTCTACTAATTCTCTTTTTTAAATCAGAATCCAATGAGATAAATCTGAAAACTTCAAATAATAAAAAAGGAAAAGATTTATTTTATTTTATGTATATATTTTTTAAATTATATTACTAGTTTCTAACATTCAAGTAGATCCCAAGTGAGAATGCTATTATATATTGGATTCTGTGGATAGTCTTTTCAAGTCAAAGACAAATCTTTCATTCTACTTCCCCTGTGCCTCTTCTAGTAATGTAAACCTTTCATTGTGCATTAACCTCCCTGAAACCATTAAGCCTTTTTGTATTAATTCACACTGAGAAAGTCGAGATGGTACCCTGCTGAAAAGGTCCATATCTGTGTTCTATTGTTTTCCCATCAGGATTATTAATATAATAAGAAAATTGCTCACAAAGGTATTCTCATCCTTACTGCATTTCAATAAGCTGTTTATACTAAGCAGATGTCTGCAACTGTGCTGTTAAGGGTTGTACACACATCTATTCAAGGAATAAACAGGTGAATCTGCTTCAGCTGAGTCATTTACATGTCTATAAAATATGTATGACCAAATTTACATATCAATGTAAGTAGCCATAGTTAAGATGTTCCTTTTGACCTGTCTTGAGAAATAAAAGTAAAAAAGATACTAGGGATTTAGAAAAATTATCCTGAAATTCTCATTAATGCTACACAATACAGATGATAAAGTAAAATGCATACAGATTAAAAAATATATATTCTAAGCATGTTGAATTCTAAAACCACTCAAAATTTCTCTCAGGAGTACACATTTAAAGTATTTCAGTTGTAGGTCATCACTTTGAAAAAAAATTAGGCAGAAATTACCTGAAAATTCTGAAATTTACATAAAATTGGTATCAGTATTAGATGCTGCTCTATAGCAGTATTAGATGCTATTCTCTGTTTTTTATTATACAGAAACTCTCTCGAGAATTGGGTAACAGTGATTTTAACCATAGACTGGACTTTCTACCTTGGATGTAAGAAGAGCAGTACACTTTTGCTCAGTACAGTCAGCTGGAACTTGTGAGAAATGCAGGATCTCTGGCTCTTCCCCAGACATAAAGGATCATAGTTTGCATTTAACAAGATGGCAAGGTGATCCATATGCACATTTAAGGTTGAGAATCACTCATTTGCATGCCTCTGCCTTTGCTTCCCTTCAGCCTATTTTGCATGAAAGAATTTCTCAAATCTGAGACACTGCAACATTATCACAATGTAGTCTAATAGGAAAACGTCTCATACAAAAAATACAAAAATAATTGAAAATCATGGCTCAATACTACCAACATAGTGACATTAGTCAAAGACAAACTAGATGATGTTGCTGCTTGACTCTCTATAATCGTTTCCACTAAGCCTCTAAAATAAAATCCAGATATCTGTCATTCAAGGCCTGTGAGGACCTAGGCACAGCCCAATCATCTCACAATCACATGCAAATTTGGTTCTCTAGATATATTAAAAACTTGCAATTTTTGGAACTCTTATTATCTTTCTTGTCTCGGCACTCTTTATATACTCATTGTTCTGACTAGAATGTGATATCTATCTCTGCTGCTCTTTTTCAATTTCATGATGAACCTTCTATCAAGTGTATACACTGTGAAGCCCTGCTTAATTTCAAACTCTCCTTACTATGTTTTACTTATGTCTATGAGATCCCCCATTGAAAGTCCAATAGACATATTCATATACATGCATATGTTCAAATCAGACTCACACTATAGACCTTGAGAAGAGAAATAGAAGACTTAGTCCATTCATCCCTATGACCTAGATATAGTAGTCTAAGTATATGTGAAAAAAATGGATGAAAGAATATTCAAAATGGCTTCCATTATTTATATTCAGGTTTAGTCTTAGACTACCATGCCATGACAATTAAAAGTTCATATAGATTATTTACCCCACTGATAGAGATTCTAAATATTACCTTGAAAGAGTAAACTATTTCTTCTTTACCCCACTTAGAGCCTCAAAAAGCAGAGAGAATGACAGAGAGAGAGAGAGAGAGAGAGAGAGAGAGAGAGAATTCATCTGGATTATATCATCCATCTCTCATCTGTACAAGAATTTGAAGGCCTATTATGATAGAATATCTAGTCCTAGCCCACTGCTGCTTTCTCTGTTATTCACAAAGTGCATATTATCAAAGGGGTAACCTAAGTCTACTTACTAATGAATGTAAAAGAATGAGTGGTTAAAAGCCTTTTAAAGACTCTTTCAAACTTGGTATTATCTCATTCCAAAATGAAATTTAGGTAAATGATTTACTTTGCTGCATACATATAGAATAAATACAGAGAGAATAAAAAAGAGAGGAACGCTTAGGGCACAAACAAGTAAAGCTATTTATTATCCCAGAAGCATCTATATATTTTGGAACATCGGAATAGATAGCTTTCAGTATTTCATGACAAATTACATAATTATAATTGGACTATATCTATATATATCATTATAGTTAAATATAGCACCTTTATAAATAATTTAGAATGTGAGATGAGCCCAATGGATTTTCTACTATTTTTTGAAACCCTTAGTTCTCTTCAGGCCACATATTTATATGATCTCTAAAATACTTTCTATTTCCTTTAACAGGCTCCCCAAGTGTTATAGTTACTCCTTGTCTAATATTCATTCATGCATTCATTATTTATTGATTACTTACAAGCAGTTATTGAGAACTCTATGAAAAATAAATTTGTTAGCTTAAGGATAATAACAGAATGAGCTAAGCAAAGCGAGTTAGATCTAGAGTATAGATATTATGTACAATAAAAGTGAGAGCAGAGCCTGGAAAAGGACATTGATAATAGATGACACTTTTTTGGAATTAATATTCTATTCAGTTCTGCCTTTCACATGAGTCTTTCTCCAACTAAAGGAATGATGCTTGATGGGGTCTGGCTTATCTATCTCTGCAGTCTTTGGTATTAATAATGGTACTAGGTAGTGAATCCGAGGACTACTTTGGTTCTTCAATTCTGAGAAAGTAACAGCTCTTATTTCATCACAAATTGATTTTCTTCATTTCCTCTATTTCTTCCTACTAAATTTCACATTAAATGAATCTCATAACTTCTCAATCTGTTTTCAATATCTCATAATATTTTTAAGTGGGATGATTTAATTGCGGTAACTTTTTTTCTTAAATAAAATAAATCTCCAGATTCCCCTTCTAGTTTCCTAATTTGTTCTTTTTTGTTACTTATTCTCCATTAGAAATTATATTTTTCATCTCATGGTCTAAATATAACAACACATTTTTGTTGCAGTTTCTTCCAGCTTTTTAAAAGATGCAACTCCCTTCATTATCTCTCAAAGATTCACACACATTTTTATTTTGAACTATTATCTGATGTCTCTTTTAATCATTTCCTTCAGTTATATTTTTCTCTTAATTTTTTGTGTGTTTATTTTATGGGGTCTGTTTTTTCTAGCTGTGGGTCATACCAGGCATCACAATTATCCTATCTTCTTCTTGGAGGTTGTCTGCAATGCTTCCAGAACTGATTGCTTCTGTTCCAAGGTTGCAACATCAGTTGCAAAGCATCTAGTTTGGAGTCTTTGGGGTTAATTGGTGAGGTTTTCATGGGTAACAAGCACTACAGTTTCTTGTCTGCTTTCTTTTATAAAATTAAATGATTTATTTATTCTTTTCAGTTAGAGTTGATATTTGACATTATTTTATACTAGTTTCAGGTGTACAGCACAGTGATTAGACATTTACATAATTTATGCAATGATCCCCACCCCATTAAAATAGTACCTACTTGGCACTATATATAGTTGCTGCAACATTGACTTTATTCTCTATGCTGTACTTTATATCCCTGTGACTGTTTTGTTTTTTTTTTTTGTTTTTCTTTTTTTGTTTGTTTTTTTTTTTTTTTTTGACTACCAATTAGTATTTCTTAATCCTTTCACCTTTTTCAGCCAGATTCCCAACCTCTGTCTCCTCTGGAACCATTGATTTGTTTTCTGTAACTATGAGTCTGTTTCTGTTTTGTTTGTAATATGTTCTTTGGATTCCACATATAAGTAAGATCATATTTGTCTTTCTCTGTGTGACTTATTTCATTTAGAATAATACCCTCTAGGTACACTATGTTGTTGCAAATAGTAAGATGTAATTCTTTTTTATGACTGATTAATATTCCATTGTATACATGTACCACCCTTTCTTTATCCATTTGTCTATGGATGGGCACCTGAGTTGCTTCCATATCTTGGCTATTAAAAATAGTGCTGCAATAATGCATTAAAAAGATTATTCATAATGACCAAGTGGGGTTCATCCCAGGGGCACAAGGATGGTTCAATATACGCAGATCCATCAATGTGATACATCACATAAACAAAATAAAAGACAAAAATCATATGACTATATCAACTGATGCAGAAAAAGCATTTGACAAGATACGCCATCCATTTATGATTAAAACACTTAATAAAATAGGTATAGAAGGAAAATACCTTAATATAATTAAGGCCATATATGACAAACCCTCAGCTAATCTCATAATTAATGGTGAAAAACTGAAGCCCTTTGCTCTATGTTCAGGAACATGACAGGGCTGTCCCCTATCACCTCTGCTTTTCATCATAGTATTGGAAGTTCTCACCAGAGCAATCAGGCAAGAGAAAGAAATAAAAGATATTCAAATTGGGAATGAAGAAGTTAAATTGTCATTCTTTGTAGATGACACAATGCTACATATAGAAAACCCTAAATACTCCACCAAAAAGCTATTAGAAACAATCAACCAATACAGTAAAGTTGCCGGCTATAAAATCAATGTATAAAAGCCCATTGCATTCCTATATACTAGCAATGAAATCTCAGAAAAAGAAATAAAAAAAAGAAGAAGAAAACAATTCCTTTTGAAATTGCAGCAAAAAGAATAAAATACCTAGGAATAAACCTAACCAAGGATGTGAAAGACCTATATGCTGAAAACTATGACATTTTTAAAAGAAATTGAAGAAGACACAAAGAAATGGAAAAACATTCCGTGCTCATGGATTGGAAGAATCAAAATAGTTAAAATGGCCATATTACCCAAAGCAATATACAGATTTAATGCAATCCCCGCAAAACTCCCAATGACATTTTTTAAAGAAATAGAAAAAAAAAATCATCAGATTTGTTTGGAACCACAAAAGACCCCGAATAGCCAAAGTAATCTTAAGAAAAAAGAATAATGCTGGAGGTGTCACACTCCCTGACTTTAGCTTGTACTACAGGGCAACAATAATCAAAACAGCATGGTATTGACAGAAAAACAGATACGTAGACCAATGGAATAGAATTGAGAACCCAGAAATAAAACCACATAAATATGGATAGATGATTTTTGACAAAGAAGCCAAAAACATACAACGGAGAAAAGACAGCCTCTTCAATAAATGGTGCTGGGAGAACTGGAAAGCCACATACAAAAGAATGAAACTGGACTGCTATCTGTCATCATGTACCAAAATTAATTTAAAATGGATCAAAGACTTAAGCATAAGACCTGACACAATAAACTGCATAGAAAAAAACAGATACTAAACTTATGGACATTGGGTTCAAAGAGTGTTTTAGGAATTTGACTCCCAAGCCAAGGGAAGTAAAATCTAAAATAAATGAATTGGATTATATCAAACTTAAAAGCTTCTGCACAGCAAAAGAAGCCATCGACAAAATAAAGAGGCAACCAACTGAATGGGAGAAGATTTTTGCAAACGGTGCCTCCGATAAGGGGCTAATATCCAACATATACAAGGAAATCATGCAACTCAACAACAAAAAAACAAACAACCGGATTGAAAAGTGGGCAGAGGACCTGGAAGGACATTTCTTCAAAGACATACAAATGGCAAATAGACATATGAAAAAATGCTCACCATCACTAATCATCAGAGAAATGAAAATAAAAACCACAATGAGATATCATCTCACCCCAGTTAGAATGGCTGTCATCAACAAGACAAATAGTAACAAGTGTTGGAGAGGTTGTGGAGAAAAAGGAACCCTCATACACTGTTGGTGGGAATGAATGCAGACTGGTGCAGCCACTATGGAAGGCAGTGTGGAGGTCCCTCAAAAAATTAAAAATAGAATTACTGTATAACCCAGCAATCCCATTCCTAGGTATCTACCCAACAAATCTGAAAACATTTATCCATAAAGACACGTATGCTCCAATGTTCATTGCAGCTTTATTTACGGTGGCCAAGACACAGAAACAACCAAAATGTCCTTCAATAGATGAATGGATAAAGAAGTTGTGGTGTATATACACAATGGAATACTATTCGGCGGTAAGAAAAGATGAAATAGGACTATTTGTGACAACATGGATGGATCTTGAGATTATAATGCTAAGCGAAATAAGTCAGACAGGAAAAGCAGAGAACCATATGATTTCACTGATATGTGGTATATACACCAAAAACAACAAAAGAACAAGAAAAACAAATGAGAAACAAAAACTCATAGACACAGACAATAGTTTAGTGGTTACCAGAGGGTAAGGGGGGTGGGGGGTGGGAGATGAGGGTAAAGGGGATCAAATATATGGTGATGGAAGGAGAACTGACTCTGGGTGGTGAACACACAATCGGATTTATAGATGATGTAATACAGAATTGTACACCTGAAATCTATGTAACTTTAATAACAATTGTCACCACAATAAACTTTAATTAAAAAAAAAATAGTGCTGCAGTGAACATAGGGCTGCATATATGTTTTCCAATTAGTCTTTTGTATTTCTTTGGATAAATACCCTGAAGTGGAATTACTGGGTCATAAGGTAGTTCTATTTCTAATTTTGTGAGGAACCTCCAAACCGTTTTCATAGTGGCTGCACCAATTTGCAATCCACCAGCAGTGCACAGGGGTTCCCCTTTCTCCACATCCTTGCTGATTTATTGATGATAGCCATTCTGACAGGAGCGAGGCAATATCTCATTGTGGTTTTAATTTGCATTTCTCTGATTAGTGACATTGATCATATTTTCATATGTCTATTGGCTATCCATATGTCCTCTTTGGAGAAATGTCTAGGCAGGTTCTCTGCCCATTTTTTAATTGGATTGTTTGTTTTATTTGGTACTGAGTTGTATGAGGTTTTTAAATAAATTTTGTATAGTGACCCCTTATCCAATGTATCATTGGTGAGTATATTTTTCCATTCAGTAGGATATCTTTTCGTTTTGTTGGTGGTTTCCTTTGTTGTGCAAACATTTTCAGTTTGATGTAGTCCCATTTCTTTATTTTTTCTTTTGTTTCCCTTGCTCAAGGAGATAGATTAGCAAACAAAATTACTAAGAGCACTGTCAGAGAGTTTACTGCCTGTTTGTTTGTTTGTTTTGTTGTTTTTCTAGGAGTTTTATGGTTTTGAGTCTTATATTTAAGTCTCTAATCCATTTGGAGTTTATTCTTGTATATGGTGTAAGAAGGTGGTCCAGTTTTATTTTTTTGCATGTAACTGGTTTTCCCAACACCATATATTGAATAGAATGTCTTTACATCACTGTATATTCTTGCCTCCTTTGTCATATATTAAATGACTGTGGGTTCATTTCTGGGCTCTCTATTGTGTTCCATTGATCTAAGTGTCTGTTTTTAAGCCAGTTCCATGCTGTTTTGGTTACTATAGCCTTGTAGTGTATTTCGGTATCAGGTAGTGTGATAATTCCAATTTTGCTCTACTTTCTTGACGTTGCTGTGGCTATTAGGGGTATTTGTAGTTCCATATAAATTTTAACATTACTTTCTGTAGTTCTGTGAAAAATGCCATTGGTATTTTGACAGGGATTGGACTGAATCTATAGTTTGCTTAGTGTAGTACAGACATTTTAACTATATTAATTCTTCCCATTAATGAGCATGGTATGTGCTTCCATTTATTTGAATCTCTTTTACTTCTTTCTTCAGTGTCTTAAAGTTTTTTGAGTACGAATCTATTACTCCTTGGTTAACTTTATTCCTAGGGTTTTTATTATTATTATTATTATTATTATTAATTATTATTAATATTATTATTCAATAGTAAATGGGATTGTTTCCTTCATTTCTTTTTCTGATCATTCATTATTAGTGTATAACAATACAATTGATTTCTGAATATCAATTTTGTATTTTGCTACTTTACTAAATTTATCAATTCTAATAATTTTTTGGTGGAATCTTTGGGGTTCTCTCTATATAGTATCATGTCATCTATAAATAATAACAGTTTTACTTCTTTCTTTCCAATTTGGATGTCTTTTATTTCTTTTTCTTGTTTGATTGCTGTGGCTAGGACTTCTAGTACTATATTGAATAAAATTGTGATGACAGTGGACATCCTTGTCTTGTTCCTGATCTTACGGGGAAAGTTTTTAAGTTTTCCTTACTGAGTATATTAGCTTTTGTCATATAAGGCTTTTATTATGTTGAGATATGGCCCTTTTATTCCCACTTTGCTGAGGTTTTTTTTTTAGAATTTTTTGAAATGCCTTTTTTGCATCTATTGATATGATCATATGATTTTTCTTTATTATTTTGTTTTTGTGGTGTATCACTTTAGTTGATTTGTAGATATTGAACCAAACTTGCATCCCAGGACTAAGTCCCACTTGACCATGATGTATAATTTTTTAATGTATTGCTGAATTCAAATTGATATTATTTTGTTGAGAATTTTTACATTTATGTTCATCAAGGATATCTGCCAAATATATGTGTGTGTGTGTGTGTGTGTGTGTGTGTGTGTGTGTGTATGTCTTTGGTTTTGGAATAAGTGTTATGGTGCATAAATGTTTACAAGGGTTATATCCTATTTTTGGATTGATCTCTTTATCACTATGTAATGTCCCTCTTTGCTTTCATAGTCTTTGTTTTAAAGTCTTTTTTTGTTTGACATAAGTATTGTTGCTCCAGATTTTTCCCCCATTTGCATGCAATGTCTTTCTTCTATCCCTTTACTTTAAACCTGTGTGTCTTTCGATCTGATGTGAGTCTCTAATAGGCAGCAGATGTAAGGGTCTTGTTTTCTAATCCATTAAAACACCCTATCTTTTAATTGTAGCACTTAATCCATTTACATTTAAAGTGATTATTGACAGATATATAGTTATTGCCATTTTATTAGTCATATTTATAGCCACCTCCCCCCATTTTCTTCTTAAAGAAGTCTCTAACATTTAATACTGGTTTGGTGGTGATGAACTCCGTTAGCTCTCTTGTGTCTGGGAAGTTCTATATCTCTCCCTCAATTTGAAATGCTAGCCTTGCTGGGTAGAGTAGTCTTGGTTGTAGGTCTCCACTTTTCATCACTTTGAATATTTTGTCTCAATCCCTTCTGTCCTATACATTTTCTGTTGAGAAATCAGTTGTCAGTTTTATGGGAGCTCCCTTGTAAGTAAATAATTTCATTTCTCTTGCAGCTTTATGATTCTCTCTTTGTCTTTAACATTTGCCATTTTAATTATGATGTGTCTTATTGTGGGCCTGTTGAGGGTTCATCTTATTTGGGACTCTGCATTTCCTAGGCTTGCATATCTATTTCCTTTGCCAGGTTAGGACAGTTTTCTGTCATTATTTCTTCAAATAGGTGCTCAATCCCTTGCCTTCTCTCTTCTTCTGATACCCCTATGATGCGAGTGCTACACTTGATGCCCCAGAGGTCTTTTAAACTATCCTCTTTTTTTTCATTATTCTTTTATCTTTTTGTTGTTCTGACTGGATATTTTCTGCTCTCTTGTTTTCCAAATTGCTGATTCGATACTCTGTTTCACATCTAGTCTGCAGGTGATTCCTTCTAATGCAGTCTTCATTTCAGTTATTGTATTCTTTGCTTCTGACTGGTTCATTTTAATGGATTCTATGTCTTTTTATGCTTGCTATCTCTTTGCTAAAGTTCTCACTAAGTTCCTTGGGTATCCTTATAACCAGTCTCCCTGTTTTAGCCCAGTGGCCTTAAATAGTAGGTGTCCTCTGGGGCTCAGTGTCACAGTCTCTCTGACTGCCTGTGCTAGGTACCCCAGGTGAGTCCCGTATATGGGTTGTGTGTGCCCTCCTGTTAGCACATCAATGAGTGAGATTGACCTTCAGGTTGACTGGCTGTGCTGTTTTGCCACATCCACATCTTATGGGCTGCTGTATGTGGGCCCACCCCATGGAGCATGCTTTGTACCAGTGGGTTCTTGTGTCTGTTGAGACCATCCTTTCTGTGTGCCACTTGTGAGGCTAATTGGGAGGTGTTCTGCTGTGGTCTGAAGCTAACCTTCAGGTATGTTTGTTCTAGGGCCTCTTGAGAGAGGCTTCAGTGCAGGCCCAGGTCAGCCATAGCCTGTGACCAGCCGGGGACTACCTAGTAGGAGGTACAAAGTGAACTCTGTTGATCCTTCCCTGTGCTGGGCCTGGAAATGCATCAGACAGCCCATGCTGTTTACCAAGGCGAGCTTCCACCAGTACCTGGCCTGGGGTAGTTCCACAGAAAGCTCATGGTACCCTGAGGGCTGCTGCTGCCTGCCGCCCTCTATAAGGCTCAGCTGCTGAAATAGCCTGGTGCAGTAGGTGAATTGTGTGAGGCAGGATCTCAGGGAGTCACCACAGTGGTATGAGTCATGCTCATCAGGTTAATGTAAATTCTAGTTTGGTTGTAGTGCTGAACCTGTAGCTACTTAGCAAAAATCTCAGAGCTCACTAAGGCCATCTGCCACCTGCCTTTGGCCCACCAACCCTGACAGTTGTCCAAAAAAGAGTGCAACATGGGGAGGGCTGGCTGCTCACCAGAAAGTGCCTCTGGCGTTGCATGACTTGGGTGGGTAGGGTCCCAGGGAGTCACCAGGGTGGAGCAAGTGGAGCTCACCAGGCCAATGCAGATTCCAATTTGATAAGTGAGTAGTGGGCTCAACACAGGAAATATGGTGCCCACCTGCCAGCTGCATGGGAGAAGGACCCTACATAGGGAAAATGGCGACTGTCCTTCCATTCCTTGCTGTGAAGACACACAACTCAGTCTTTTCCTGTATGTCTCTAACACCTGCCAAGTCATTGTCCCTCCACCGGAGCCCAAGGTGAGTGCCTGCAAGTGAGTCTGTGCAGAACCTTTAAGAGAATGTTTGGGTTTCCCACAGCCTTCTCTCTGACCTGGAAGGTTGGAATCCCCACTGGCATCAGTAGTTTGCCTAGGGAGCCTGGTATGGGCCTGGGGTCCGTTGCACCTCTGAGGTGGGACCACCACAGCTGAGATATCCCTCCCAATTCTCAACTGCTACACTCAGGTGTGGGGGCCAACCATTCTGCCTCTCCACCCCTCTTACCAGTCTTGACATGGTTTCTTCTTTATACCTGTAGCTATAGGACTTCTGTTCAGCTAGACTTCAGATGGTTCTCCAGGTTGATGTTTTATAATTTAGTCGCAATTTTAATGTGGTCCAGGAGGAGACAGGCACAGCACTTATGTACTCCATTTTCTTGGATGTCCACTCTTAACTCTATCTGCTTCTTTCTTTTTCCCTGCTTCTGATTCACAGATAGTTCCCTTTCTTGATCTCAACTCTGTTCTGAATTCAATTACATATTTGTAAAACTCTTCTGTGTTTTCTCTGGGTATCCTTGGGAATGCTCATTTATCCACCTTTAATCTAGATTTACAGTTTCAAGCACACATATATTTAGCCTGACTCTGCCTTAAAACTGTAAGTACATACCATTTTTGTTTGGCCTTGAAACTTAGGTTTCTCTCTTATACACTAGGAGGGGCAAAATGCAGTAAGAGACTTCCTTCAGCAATGCATGGAAGGTAGAAGCACAAAATATATTTAGAGAATGATGGTAATACATATACATATTTTCTAATGATTTAAACATAAATCTCATCTAAAACAGCTTCACAGAAACATCCAAAAAAATGTTTGACCAAATATAAATATATGTGCACCACTTTTCTTTCCAGTTGACACACAAAATTAACCATAAAAAAATATATATTCTTTGACAACATTGTTTATTTGTACTTTGTCCTAGAAAGGAGCTGCTGTGCTATAGTTGTCCGCTTTCATGTGGAACCATCTATATACCTGGTCTGAGTCTTCTTTTCTTTTATCAACTGATCATGGGAAACTCCCCAGTAGGCTATAGGTGTTGACTGGGACAGAGAAGGTATTAATAATAGTATAGCAGGAGTGGAAAACACGGGCATTTGGGCCACTATTCCATGTAATTTACTTATTTCTTCAGGCCCTGCACAGGCTAGATATCATATGCACCACTTACATTTGATGATAGAGCACTGCTGTATATACCCAACTTCATTGCAGGTCAGGTAATGTCCAGTTTACAGTGGGCAGTTCATAGCACATGCAAACTTGGTGACAGATCAAGTAGCAGACCAAAACTACTTCTCTAAAAGACAATAGTTATTCATAGAGGATGGCAAAGCTTTGCTCCAAAATCCTAAGTCTGCGCTGTGATTCTTTTAAAGTGTCTCTAAACAGCATCCCTAACTTCCACTAACATTCCGAGGACCATTAGATCTGTTGCATCATATGGCTCAAGTGACAGAACAGCTTGCACAGCAGCCTGGAGACTAATGGAGGTGTAATAGCTTGAGTACAAAGGCAGTCTTTCTTGCTCAGGAGAGGTCTTTCTTTGCTCTATTAAGACCTTCAACCAAGCAGGTGAGGCCTACCCAACTTATGGAAGGTAATATGCTTTACTCAAAGTTCAATGATTTAAATGTTTATATTATTTAAAAAAAAAAGTCAAAATAGGGAAAAATAAAAAAAGATAATAATAGCTGCTGGTGCCAAAGAAAAAAAGCTGGTTTGAACATGGGTACTGTGCCACATCTTATTGAAGCCATTCAATCTTTTCCATAATTAGTTTTTCTAGAAGTTTAAAATCATATTACTTTCACAACTGCCTTAAGATTAAAATAATGGGGAAAAAATGAACTAATAAACTGCCAGTTATGGGAATTGAGGTCAAGGCTGACAGAAAAAAAAGTCATACAATATTGATTTCTACATAAAAACTGTACTTATGTTAACAAATATCCCTATGTCAGTGGAACATTTTCTAAAAATATTTGCATTTAGCATTAAAATAGTTCTAGAGTGATCCTTTCCTGATTTGAGTTACTTGCCACTTAATGAAAGGGATAGACTTTAAGGTTTGAGCAGTAGTGAACTTGATATTTTATGTATCAAGATAAAGTTTGAAATATTTTCTTTTGAAAAACATATTTTAAATTATTTTATCAAGATAAAGCAAATGTGCAGATTTAAAAATTTTGTATATTATAAAAGCATCATGAGAGCAAGGATCAAGGGTGGCTGGATGGCTCAGTTGGTTAGAGCGCACGCTCTGAACAACCAAGTTGCTGGTTCAATTCCCACATGGGATGAGGGTCTGCACCCCCTGCAACTAGAATGAAAACAGTGACTGGACTAGGAGCTGACCTACGCCCTCCACAACTAGATTGAAGGACTATGACTTGGAGCTCATGGGCCCTGGAAAAATACTGTTGCCCAATTAAAATTAAATAAATAAATAAAATAATTTTTTTTAAAAAAAAAAGAGAGAGAAGGAGAGTAAGAATCATGCTCTGACCCATTTCTTTAAAACTTCTGCTCCTCTCAAGCAACTATTTTCAATATTTCCAGATGCTTCTTCTGTTATTTACCTTATGCTCCTAAATAATAGGGCGTACTATTATTTGTCTTACCAGTTTTAGACTCTTTTATTTAACAGTAATGATGAGTGAGGAATACATGTCTCTTCTAGCCCATTCCCACACCCTGACTGTCTCCTTTTCTCATCCTCCCAATAAAATTATGTTGCCATTTAATTTAAACCATCAATTAGGGATTTTCTTATTTTTATCTGTAAAACATGTTCAGTAAAGAACAAAGTACTATATCTAATTATATTTTCTTTATATATATATATATATATATATATATATATATATATATATATCTGTGTTTTTCTGTTATTGGTTATTTAATTTTTTTCAAATGTTCAGTTGTCTATAAACTTGCCATTACTTTTTTCTACATGCTCCTCAGATACATAGTTTTTCAAAGGGTAAACCTTTGTTAGCTAATCCATTTTTTTTTTTTTTTCTTTTCCTTGCAGTTCCTCTTCCTCCTGTTCCATTCACCTGGTTGCTCTCTGGACATGCTACATTCCCATTATCTTAGGATTTCAATGTTTCATTTTCTATCTCACACTTCATGTTTTTCTCTTAATTAGCTTACTCCTTTACTTCCAAAAGCAGATTTACTACAAGTTTTCTAAGAAAGGATACATGTGAGATATTTTGTTTTGAGTCTTAGCATGTCTTAAAAAGTTTTTATTCTATGCTTATGTTTGATTGACAATTTGTAAATATATGCCTTACTGTGTCTGATTCAATCAATAAGAGTGAATATTCTCATTTGTTCAGAAGAAATTAGAAATATAAGAACTATGTGATTCCAATTAAATTACATGACTATTATTGATCAGATCTATATGATCCTCTCACTTTCATGCTTTCTTCCTTGATGAGGTTTGCTTAAGCATTATTCATATAAAATCAATAATTTCCCTTTTGGGGAAAATCTTTCTGTTTCTTGACACAGTTGTTTTTAAAATGTACATTTAATAGACATATTTTTTTTCAAAAACTGTTTCTAATAAATTTAAAATAATGCTTATCAAAACAAACAAACAAACAAAAAAAAACTCTTTTCCTTGGACCACAGCATTCATTATAAGGGGAAATGCCTTATATGTTTTCAGTCTAAATCATTAAAAACTTGTGTTTAAGAGATTACTGGATTCTGGAAATGCTTCCTGGAATGCTGCATAGATAGCTTGTGCCAAACAATCAGGACACACTGACCAAAAACAGTCATATTAGAATACTTTCATATTTCATATAACATATCTCAACTATCAAAGAAATTACTAAGTTTGTGAAACATAACAGGTACCTTTTTTTTGTTATAGCTTGCTTTGGGCCATTTATTAATTCTTTATACCTCTAACTGTGGAACACAAACAAAGAAGAATTGAAAATAAACTTTAATTTTAAAAAAAAGAAGACAAATTAAAAATAAAGTCAGTGAATTTGGCTATTTGTTAGCATTTTGGAAAAAAATTAATTTGGATAAAGGATGAAGTTAATAATTAAGATAAAGTTTGATGATTATATATTTATTTCATTTGACCTTACTATTCTGATCCTCTTTTATAAAGTGATATATACAGGTTATTATAACAAAAACAGCATATATAAATATAATTGACATATAACATTGTGTAAGTTTAATGTGTACCATGAGTTGATTTGATATATTTACATATTGCAATATGGTTACCACCATAGACTTAGCTAATACCTCTATCATGACACATAATTATAAATCTTTTTGTGGTGAGAATAAAAGGCATATTTTTAAATTAAAAAAAGCCTTGGGTTTAGATGTAATAATAATATTATTATTGTTTTATCTTTCATTTAAAGAAGAAAATTCTACCAAGAAATCATAAAATATTCTTAGACACAAAGGTTCATAACTTCTCGGAAGATACTGGCACAGTATTTCTCAAGAATATGTTCTTTCACAACAAATACAAAATATATCATGAAATATACATGGATTGGAGCTACCTATACCTAACTGGTACATATACAAACATTGGAAATAGAGAAAACAGAAAAAAAAAAAAAAAAAGAAAATTGGAGTGGTAAAAGAGGTTTCTTACCCTGGGGATCAAATGGTGGAGAAACTAAAGTACATAACTTTTGCCGCAATTGTTTTACAGATAGACAAGCATATGAGTATTCTTCTTGGCATTAGAACGCAGTGTCTGAAAGTACAAGGCTACATTGTTTTGAGAAGGAGCTCTTGAATATTGAATATATGCTAAAATAATAACTAAAAGAAAAACAAAACTAACTATAGATGTAATGGTGAACACATTTATTTGTACTTCAAAACTTAATTTAACTAGTAATTCATAAAAATGAAATCACATCTCCACTCAAACAACAATACCTATCACTATAAAAAATGTTGAGAAAAAATAACTGGGAAAAATTTGCCTCAGATATGGCATATACATTTTTTTTAAAAGTCTTACAAAGCTACAACATATATATGTAAAGATGATTGCAATCATCAGTAATTTTTTAAAAAGGCAAGTTAAATAAAGATATACCATTTCTCTTGACTGGTAGTTTAACCCACTTTAATTGGTGAGGACATGTAGAAATAATCACTATCATATCCTATTGACCAGTGTAGAAATTTGTTCGACCTTTCTGGAAGGCAATATGCATAAAAATTAAAAATGTTCATACACTTTGACCTAGCAATTTCACCTCTAGTGATTTATGCAAAAAAAAATAATTGGAAAAGTGCAAAGACGTACAAAAGTATATTTCACAGTATTACTTATAGAATCAAAATAGCAACAGCAACTAAAATGTCAATTGGAAAATGTTTGGTTAAATAAATTATAACACCTAAATATAACATAAAGCTATGCCATCATTATTAGGATAGTCACAACTTTTATTAACCTATGGAATATACACCATACAATGTTAATTTACAACCAAATTATAAAATATTATAAAAGTTTGACCACTTTTCTTTCTTTCTTTTTTTTTTTTTAATGGGAGAGAGTATCTCACACCCATACCTAAGGTATATATAGAAGTAATGTGAGGAGATTATGTAAGAAATTACTAAAAGTAGTTAACTTTAGGTGATTAGATTGTGGCAATTTTTTCTTAAAAATTTATGTTTCTGTGTTTTCTATTATTTAAGCTTATAATATGCACAACTTATAAGAATAAATATAATTTGTTTTTATTTTTAAAACTATCAGACACATATACACAAAAGTCCAAATGCAAGAGTAATTGTAATGAACTCAATTATCTATTCATATTTGTTCTCTGCATTTGATCAGATAAAAAAACACTAAATATTTAAAGCATGTTTTTAAAAATACTCATATAATGGTTATTAATATTACATTACGAATTTTAAAGGTAGTCTCTACCAAATCAGCAATATTAAAATGTCCCAAGACATCTTTTTTCAATAACACAAGGCATTTTCTATAAATGCTAATGAAATTCCAATGTATTAATATTTAATCTGTTCAAATGCAAGAGTAAATAAATTATATAATTTTTCTGTTAGGAACTCCAAATTAATAAAAATCAGATTTTAAAAAGTTTTTAAAGCAGAAATCAATTTAAAGTCAATTGTAATTGGAAAGTTCTAAATAATGACTTTCCAAGATCTATTTTGTAAATTAATTTCCATTAATGTAATTGACAAATATCAAATTCAAGCCTTTCACACAATAACAAAAATGCCTAAATTATCTTACATATAAATTACTAACAAATATCAGATTTCAAATTTACGTTAGATTTATTAAGCTCTCAGAATCTTTGAGCTCCAAATAATTTCTTTAAATTATTTGTCAAGTATCTTTAGTACTGTTCAGTTGAACAAAGAATAAATTTTAAAATTTAAGCAACAGCAAGAAGTGGATAAACTTAGCCATCATAAATCCTGTTCTTTACTACTCCTGCAAAGCTTCTCAGTGGTTCTAATTAGTAAATACATGTGCTTCCAAGTGTGCATTTTTAATAACATATCTAGTGCCAGAGGTCAGCCATTATTTACACAAAAATGGGAAGTGAGATGGCAATGCAAAATCAGATGTTAATACAAAATGCAAAATGTTAATAAGAGAGGCTCCTGGGACAAAAGACATTAACCTAGTCCATTAAGTTCTTTTGATTATTCATTCTGTACATTTGTAAGTTGATTCAAATCGCAATTAAAATTAAAAGCTATCAGGCACTCCCAAATTCAGGGAGCAATGATGCTCAGGCCTTCACAGTCTTTACCTGGAGAGAGGAAATTAGAGAAATCAAGGGCACATTGAACATAAAGCCTATGATCTAGAAGTCACTTAAAATGGCCTGGCCATAGTAACATTATTAATAAAGTGTCTACATATGCCAGTAATATGTTTAAGCATACAATAAAGTTCAGTAAATATATAAACTCAAAATTTCACACATGATTTACTATATAGTAGTAGTTTTAATGAAATTAACATCCTCTTAGAACTTCAATTTTCATAATTTCCTGGCAATTTTAGTGTTACAGAAAACTTACTTTTACTGGCAAAGGCTCTAGCTTTGGGGAAAATATACATATAGCAACTGACTCTACACCATTTTTTAAATGAACTGCTTACATATTTTCTCTTTTACACTTTAAGTCACTGTGAGGATCTGACAGTTGCACAACTGCAATCCCCCTAAGAAAATTATGCCCTAATTCAGTTATATTTCATAATTTAAACTGATTGTATGAGTTTAATTAATATAGATTCCACTAATTTAGATAATATGTTTGATATTGCATTAAACTTCTGTTTAGCTGTGACAGCAATTCCATGTTCAACAGGTGGGTTTAGCAAATAATTAAGATAGAGTGTATTTGTGATATTATTATTATTATTACTATTAATTATTATGAGGATTTCTCCTCAGTCCTTAAAGATATAAACTCCTGAGACCTTGTCTTGTCTTCCAACACTTCTCCCATCCAAATTCATAATGGTTTCAAGAAACTAAATATAACACGTATTGAGCAGCTAGCTACTATAGGTCAGACAGTCTCTTAAGAGCATTACACTACATTTCTCATTTATGCCTTATCATGACACCAAGTATTTGGTACCATTAGTATTTCCATTTCACAAATGAGAAGGGTGAAAATTGAAGAGCTCGTCCAAGGCCTCAGTGACAGAGGTGGGATTCCCATGCAGAGAACCCAATTCTGTATTTTGCACATACCACCACCTTACTCTATTTCTTTTACATGTAGATTTTAAAATTATTAATAAATTTACTCATTAAATTAAGGAAAACAATTCATGATTTAGATTACTAATGTATTAATTTAAAATGTAACTTTTAAATTACATTAAAAATATTTTTAACTCAGAATTTTTTCCTTACTAATTATTCCTCACACTTGAGAATTAATATGATTATATTTTCTTTCCTTTTGTGTTTGTTAGGCTTGTTATAGTAGCTATAAGATGAGTTTGCATTCTCACTCTAATTAACTGCCTGTGTGAACCTGGCAGGTTACTTAATTTCTTTTTGCACCGGTTTCTTCAATTAGAAAATGGGAATGATGGTATCACATACTTCATAGGATTTTATATAAGGTATCAAAGAACAAATTCATATGTACATTGAACATAACTCAGCTCATAAAATATGCTAAATACAAATTCTCTTTTTAATTCAGATATTCTTTGTTAAGTATTAAATACAATTTTGTATTTGAAATTTGTCAAAAATATTTTATGGAAGTAAACATATGTAAGCTATTATACAAAGCAAAATAAATTGAAGAGAGGGCTGGAGAGCTCCCTATGCTCCTTAAAAAGTTTGCTACCTCTATTCTCCCCCTCCCATTCCAATATTCACAGCTACCCCATCACCATTTACCACGACCATTAGGACTAATCTCATCATACCATTTGCCCTGATTGAGAAAACCACATGGAATCCCAGGACTCCTGGACCACCTCTTCTAACTAGGATTCTCATCCATTTAGAGGTGCACACTTCCTATAATCTGACCCCGTCATCCACGCCTTCAGATTCACTCTCTAGACTTCTCCACTCTATTCTGTACCCCAGAAGGCTGACCACCATGGGCTACATCAACATTTTTCTTGTATTTTGGCTTCTGACTGAATTCAGCCAATGGGAATCACTTGCAGAAGATCAGAGAGAGAGGACAAAGTGAGGTTGGTATATTTATCCCTCAGATCCCCTCCCTGTGGGGTCCCTATGGGTGAACATTTTCTATACCAAAGGCCTTAACTTCTGTCAGGTGGCCTTTTCATATAATTTTTTCTCATTCTCTGCATACCTCTTCTTTCCCCTTCAGGCTTGGAGGAATCAATGGTACCCTGTTGTCATATAATTTTCTTCCACTCTTTCCAGACTTTTATAAATAGTTTCTTTGTTGAATTCCTCTATTCTCAAACTCAGATGGCCCAGTACACATGTGCCATCTATTTCTTGTTAAGGCCATGACTGAACATACTCCAAATCCCAAAATTATTTTGTCATTTCTTCTAGAACCTACAGTCTGATTTCAGAAAAACCCTTATATCCTCATCTTCTGAACTGTTCCTTCTGAACCTTTTTGCTTCACCTAAAAGTAAGTTCTCCCTTGAGGGTGCTGCTAACTCTGTGGCCTTCTCATAAGTAGTGGCAGTTTCCTCTACTAGACATTCATACTGTCAGGTTTGGTATTTATAGGTTATTGTCCTTTCTTCCATTCTAAAAATTCCAGCTTTAAGGTTATGCTACAGAACTAAACAACTTTATATTCCACCTTGTTGCTATCTTATCTACATCCCCAGGTCCCATCAATTCTCACCTGGAAAAACCCCAGTCTGGTTAAATCCAACAGGTACAGCTAGCTTGGCAAGGAAGACATTACAGAGCCATGATGGTTCAGCTCCATTGTTGGATCACCAGCCTTATCTGAGTCCAGAACTCTTCCCACCAGTCTTACTATATTTCCTTAATTAAGTATCTCTCTTACTTACATATTTTTTTCTTCTCACCTGCAATACATCTTCCCCATTCTCACACCTAAGAAATAGAATGAACTCTTCACACACCTCCACCTTAGCCAGCCAACCTGTACCTTCATTCGTTTCCTCTGCCTTTATATTTGTTACTATAGATCAGTGATGCTCAAACATCAATCTACCTCCTAAAGATTCCTGGGTTTATTTTATATATAAAATAATTAGGGAGAGGGTTGAAATTAGCTTTTAGACAGCAGAAACTGGAACTCCTATGTATTAAAACTGCAACAAAAGGGATAACCATGTCCTCAAAAAGGTGTTTTCCTTACGCCCTACAACTTTTGAATATCTTGCCGTGTACTCATGTAGTACGTTTAAAAACAAATCTGTTTATAATTACCTGTGCCTAAAACGTAATTCTACTTAGAAAGTAAACATACACACTGAATTTATAGTTAATTTCACTAAGCATGTGTTCTTGAAGGAAGACTTTAATTTGTTTAGAAATTTAACAGTAGCTGTTTGCCACTTTTGAAAATTAAGTTACCCCAAAACAACAGAGCTCATTTGTGATATTTGAGTCTAAAGACAATACAAATGTGTCATTCGGTAAGGTTGATGGTGTACTTTTCAAGATTCAACAATTTAGTTTCTTTTCATTCTTTTTCCTTTCCCTCCTACTTGATTCAATCACTGTGTTTCCTTAAGGTTACAATCAGACCTTGTTAATCTGGTTAATCGGCAAAATGCTGACTTGAAAGAAACTGAGTCAGCCCTCAGCTACCCTGACACAGGCAACCAGGCAGCAGTTCTGGACTGCAACTTTCCATCAGATGACATATGAATCACTCATATAGCTAGGTTCAAGATAACCATTGTGGAACAAACCAGACCCCAAGAAACATTTTCCGGTGGAGTCACATGACTAACTCCCCGTTTCCTTTGTTCTGCTTCTTCTGTGTATCTATAAAACTCTGGCCATTCTAGGAACTGGGAAGGTGGTCTTTGAGGCAATATTCAACTATCTTCCTGGAAGGCTGGCATTTTGAATAAACCTACTTTTCTCTCCACGAACCCTTGTCTCTCAATCATCGGCTTATGAGCAGCAAGCAGCCGAACCTGAGTTCGGTAAAAATTCCATATCTGTGCCTGTTAGATTTACATGGATTCTCCTTGTCAGTGCAGTCATTTAATTACTTAGCAGGTTTTCCAATGCACTCATGTTCTAGAAAATTAAACAATAATTATATTTTGTTCTAAATTATTTTATTTCTCATTTTAATTGTAGTTAGGACATTCTATTACTATTTTTTAAATTAAATGTGAAGAGGATACATTGTATAGGACTATAATTTTGCATAGTAAAGGCCAAGGTATCAAATATTTGATATAAACAGAGGTAGTGGGCCTGATGGCATTGAGAAACTTCATGTAGTTTAGGAAGTCATGTTCCTTTCAAAACCCAAACAGCACTCTGAACTAACTGTATTTCATGCTCACTTTCCTTTTTAAAGACAGTACTTGAACAATTGGCCTCAGCTCTCTCTTGCACCATTAATTTATTTCAAAAGTGTCTAGATTATTCTCCAAAGCACAAAAGTATGTTACAGTATCTTCCAAAAAAAGAAGAAGTTTTCCTTTAGCATGCCTGGCTGTTACCACACTACTCTGTCCTATTTTGCAGCAAAATTTCAAGATCATTTTTTTCCCTGGAATTATTCACTTTTTCTTAATCCCCTCACCCTTTTCTCTCTTGGGCATTCCCCATATTACTATGCCCAAATAGGTATATCTTCTTCAGAGCCACAGTACTTCCTCACTGCTAAATCTAGGACTTCTGTTGTTGTTCTTTTTACTGGCCTATCACAGAATTTAACTAAATTGTTGTTGTTTTGTTTTATTTTGTTTTTTGAAGATCTGTGTTCTAGTGTCCTAGGGATCATTCCTCAGACATCTTGTCTTCCCCTAGTAATTTCCTTCAATCTCACCATCTTTATTATCATTTACGTGCAGATTCTGAATTTATCCCTCCAGCCTAGACCTGTGCCTTTAACTGAAGACTTGCTGTCCAACTTGTTATTAGATATTTGCGCTTGAAGTCTTAATAGGTACCTAAATATAAATACGCCCAAGTCCGGACTTTTAATTCATCTCTAAAATATGCTCCTCATATACTCTTTCTCAAACTTGCATAAAGGAGATAATAACAAACCTATCTCACATGGTGTTGTGAGGATTTAATGATTTAATGTATATAAAGTGCTAAGAGCCATACCTATGGAAGGAAGTCACTCAGCTCTCTTAGGATCCTGGCTGGGTCTGAAAATTAAACTGACAGAAACAGATTAACAGCAGAAAAGCACACACATTTCATGAAATTTTGACGTGTATGTGGAAGCCTTCAGAACAGAATGAAGACCTGAGAAGTAACAAGAATGAGCTTTCAGAACAAGACCGTAAATTTGTGAAGAATTGAGAAGACAAAGGGGTTGGGCCAGGGGAAGTTTGACTACCCCTAGGTGGCTCTTAACTTCCTGAACTGGTAAGGTAAGGGTTAGTTTAACAAGGTTTGTTTGCAGATTCCTCTGGTGACATCTCTGGGCTGTTGAGTCTGTCTCCAGAAAAAGGAAAATTTATTCCCTGCCTTTAGGCAGAAAGGGGGAGCTTTTCCTGCATTTACTGCTTCTTAAGTGCCTTCAGCTCAAAATAATTGTTACATCAAAGAGACATATCTTGGGGTGACATAGTCTGGTTTCCTTCATCTAATATATAGATGAGCAATACGTATTAGCTTTTCTTTGTTTTCATTATCCTAAACTGGATTTCTGTGAGTTATCTTAAATTTGTTCTTAATATTCTGAAAGATTAAAAATGAATTTTTAAATATTTTTGTCTGAATATTTTCTTTTAAATTTAAGGGAAACAAAATCTTCAAGTTTGAAATATATTTGAATCAAGTATCTTATTTCTGGCACTGTTTAATATGCTAGAGTTCGCTAAGTATTTGGATTTTGTAAAAGACCGTTTTCTCCCCTAGGGGGAAAAAAAGTAATACAGAAAAGCAGCATCCCCTTAAAAATTGTGGTTCTCAAAGAAATAATCAAAGATCAGGCCCGCACACAGACTATGGCTTTTATTCCTGTGCTGGTGCCCATTGTAGTTAGCTTTCAAAAATAGAAGTAAATCATTATTAGACAGAGTACTTCTTATTATTTGAGCAATCCCATCCCAAGAGATGGGCTCTAACATTCACACTGTCTGCTGAATGAAAGCCCTAAGACATGAAGAGTGAGTCTAGGCTTCGATGGAATCTGACAGTAAATACTGTTTCTGTCAGTCAGGTTCAACCAGCCAGTGGGGCTTCCATGATTTTTGATATAATTAAGCTTCATGCTTAGCATAAGAGATGGATTTAATCAGCCATATGATTCACATTATATGTCAAATGATCAAAAAATGACACACTGCACATAAGTGTCTCTTCTCATTCTGAAGATCATACTTTATATGGCATAAGATAACAAAAAAGATAATTTGTAAGGACTGCCTTCCCTTTGTCTTCCTGTACTTTTCTAGGTTCTCCTCATTTCCAAACTAAATATTTCTACATATTATAACACAAGTGACTTCTAGCTGTGAAAATTTCCCATGGGAGTTAAATAACAAATTAACACTAGTTTGGGTAAAGGTTTCCTAATTAGCTGATCAAGGCTCTCAGGACATGAGAGGAAGCAAACCACCATGATATTCTTAACACTTAGCACATTCCTCACTCATCATCTTCCCCTCCTTCCTGCTAATTCTATATGATTAGTTCAGTGGTCTTGAAATCTGTTTCGTTTTTATAAGGAACCTTTGTAAGTTGCAGTCTTTTTTTCCCCTAAATATGTTTGTTGTCAGCAAGCCAAAAGGACATTATAAAAAAAAAAAAATCTTCTGTAAGCTTCATCTAAGAAAGATCAAGGTTTATAATAAGAAGGCTATTTGCATATAAATTATGCCTAGAATGTACAGAGGAGTGGAGGCTGCCAAATGCTATTATTTGGATAGAAAATAGAGGGCAATCCCTGATAGAAATCCACTTTTAAAAGTTCTGTGAAATTGGATGGTTTGTATTTCTTGTGGCGCAACCAGCTGCAAGTTCAGGGGAAATTTTGGGCTATCTGCAGTAGTCCCAGCCAAGAACTTGTATGACATTTAATTGGAGATCAACATTCTGTGGGAGTATATACAAAGAGATCTGTGTGATATCAGAAAGTGAAGTTCTCCGTCTATTCTGAGTAATAGAGAAATTTAAAAGATTCTGGTACTATTTGTGTATATCTGGAAACTTACACGCAATTAAAAATAGCAAAACAATAGAGCACTAGTCAGTAGAACACTAGCACAACAAATACACTTAAAACAAATATTCCTTCACACATATTCTATTCATTACTGTATTAACTTTGCAAAATAGTGATATTCATGGGGACAGAATGTTTCTGACTATAAATTTGGCTTTAGATAATCAGCAGTAGTTTGCTTCCACAGTCACATTTGAAATGAACTCTATCCAATATTTTAAAATAACTTTGATGAAAAATTACAACTTGAAAGAGAAAATCTTCTACCCTGCACCGAGAGATCAACATTCCTAGAAATATAACATAATTTGTATGGAACACTATCCATGATGAACTTTAGCAATACTTCTGCTCTCGTATTCTCATGTTACCCAAAAACCAGGAGAAACTTATGAATTGACTACAGCATGATGCAGGTGCATAACAAGAGGACCAGTTGAGTAATTTGTTTCTAATGGGAAAAAAAAAAAAAAGAAAAAAAAAGAATGATGACACCTTCCAGGCATGAAGACACCTTGCTAATGAGATAACACCTGGCTAAATTAAAAACCTCACCTAGCCTGAAGTCATTTAAATTTGTTCTTTGTTCATGTCTCTTTGTTCCCTCCTCCCTCTTCTCCGTTATCTCTTACTGACTTTCACATATTTAAGCTCCAATGTGATGGTTACTTTATTTTGATATAAATGGTGAGACTTCATATGAGATGTATGGGATGCAAACAGTACATTCTCTTTTTAACATCAATAGGCCCTCAAATTTCCTTAGTATAATTTAAGTCTCTTAGAGGCATGTGTCCTCTGTTCAAGTTTTCTTTTCTTGATTGTACCTCACTTAGATGAAATATACGAACTGTTTATTAAGTGCATACTGTGTGCAAAGCTACATAGTCAAGATGATAAAAGTTAAGAAACACATATATGTAATGGTAAAAAATTTCCTTCTGGCTAATCTATTTATTATGACATGCAAGGCCTTTAATTATAGGGTTTTTTTTTGTTTTGTTTTGTTTTTGATTAATTTTGGAATTCTTTTCCCCTTATCAAACTCTATGCTGCATTGGTAACAAAATAGAGTTAAATTATTTTAAATAACCGCCCTCCACTTTACCTCTCCACCAAAGGTACTAAGGTTCTTTATTCCCTCTGCACATCATACTGATAGATCTCCATGACTTCTGCACCTATCTAATGATTCTGATCCTTACCAAAAATATGTTATATTTGTTTTCAAATATTTTTATATAGTTATCATGTGATTGTTATTACAATTTAATTAGCTATTGAGTAAACCAATGAAACATGTATGAGAAAAGGTCGTTATTTTCCTGAAAACTGAATTAATTTTTTTAGAAAGAATGAAGCGACACTAATAAAAAAACGAAATGGATAACTATAATAGGGAAAATTCTGAACTTATATTGCTTTATAAATGCCTTTCCACTGTAGCTCCATTCTAAAGAAAAAAAAAATTGGAAAGAATAGATCATGAATTATGGGTATGATTTATGAAAACAACTACATGGATTCCAATTTGTGGCCACCATACTCTAAAAACACCTTTAATAAACATGTTTGTATGTAGTTGAAATTAAAATGGAGTGTTTAATGTATGCATGTTTACAATTTTTCACTATAATGGATTGTTAGCATTAACTAACCAAGAGAGATCCCAGTAGCTTAGGCTAAAGAATGCTCCATGCTCTCACACTTTGATGTTTTTATACAAGCTGTTCTGTTGGCTTAAAACAATCAACCTTTCTGTTTCCCTCTACCAAATTTACTACTTGGCCATTCTCCTTCTTCCCCTTCCCTATTCTAAGCTTGGTTAATTTAGACATGTTTTTTGGTACTTATCTAAGACATATAATATATATTTTAACTTGTTAACAGTGTATGTTTGTGTTTTTATCTCCTATGCATTGGAAATAGTACTCAATTTCTTTTTATATAAAATTAATTCAAATTATTACATTCAAAACTCTACATTTTTCTTAAATGTCTATTGATACCTTATACATATTACTTCTCTGTTTATAAAATTAGCAAATTTTAACAATTAGTTAGGTGGTCTTTTGATTAGTACTCATTCTAATATACAAACTTAGATACATTCACTAAAATTTTAAACTGCATTTACATATTTAATACATTTGGTTTTCTTAGTAAGTATGCTAATAAATCTTCTAAAGCAGTTAAACAATTCTTGTGAATCTGATAAATTAAACTTATAAATATCTTTATTCTTAAGTTAATTTAAGGGTTCCAGTAAAGTTTATAACCTGAGTAAAATTTCAACTTAAATAATAATTACACATATTATATTATCACGAAATATTTTTGGAAGAACTGTGATTCAATTAAGCCAAATTCTCTGAAGCATTAGACATGCTTATAATATCAAATATGCACAGGATATATTCCTTTACATAAACGCAGCTTTTATGTGTTATTTCATTATTTTTACACCAAACTCTAAATCATCCTGTAGGTAAAATATACTAACTCATCAAGGAACAATTATGTAGTACTTTGGTAGGCAGAATAACACCCCTTCCTTGTAGATGTTCACACCCTAATTTCTGGAAACTGTGAATCTTTATCTTATGTGGCAAAAGTGATTTTGCAGAGTGATTAAGGGTATGGACTTGGAGATGGAAAGATCTCCTGGATTTCTGCTTTAGCCCCATCTACCATTTTTCCCCGAAAATAAGACCTAGCTGGACAATCAGCTCTAATGCAACTTTTGGAGCAAAAATTAACATAAGACCCGGTCTTATTTTACTATAATATAAGACTGGGTCATATAATATAATATAATATAATATAATATAACATAATATATAATATAATATAATATAATATAATATAATATAATATAATATAATATAATATAATATAATACAGGGTCTTATATTAATTTTTGCTCCAAAAGACGCATTAGAGCTGATTGTCCTGCTAGGTCTTATTTTGGGGGAAACACGACAATCCCATAAATCCTTAAAAAGAAGACTGTTTTCTGATTTGGATACAGAGAAATATGACAATGGAAGAAAGGCAGAGAGATATGACATGAGAAGGACTCAATCCCCTCTTGCTGACTTTGAAGATAGAACAAGGGAAATGTGACTGTCAGGAGATAAAGCCTTTAAGGAGGTAATTAAAGTTAAGGAGGTAAAGTTAAAAAATTATAAGGGTGGGAATGGTGTCTTTATAACAAGAGTTTTCTCTGTGTGTGCCCAGAAGAAAAGCCATGTGAGGAAGCAGGGAGAAGGTGGTACCTGCAAGCTGAGGGGACAGGCTGTCACGTGGGGCGGCCTGCGGGGTCTCAGCTCCTGCTCCCCACACAAGAACACAGGATATGGTGAGGCCAAAAAGGAACACCCACGGAGCCACAGATAGGGGAGTCATACCACTCGACTCTCGCTGGAGGCTGGGTTGGAGACACAGGAAGCAGGATCCACACTATCCGCAAGCTGCTCTCCACTTCTCTGCAATGTGCAACCCACACTCCACTGTGCCAACTGCAGTCCGTGATTGCCAGCCACCTTCTTCTTTCTAGCCCCCATTTTCTACTAGCATAACCACAGCAGTTATATTAGTGGCCAGTGGCTCACTGGTTACAGCTGACGGCCAACTAGCCACAGCTGATGGCCATCCAATCACAGTTGATGGCCATTTACTACCTGAGTGAGCACCTTTCCACGTGAGGCCCAGAGCCTGGAAACTGCACTCCTGGCTCTGTCCCCACACAGGCCTCACAGGGAACGGTCCATGCTGGCACCCTGATCTTAGATTCCCGGCAACCAAAACTGGGATAAAATAATTGCTATTGTTTAAGCCGCCCAGGTTGTGGTGTTTTGTTATGGCAGCCATGGGAGATTTATATACTTTTCAATTAATATATAATTATGCTCATTTTTAAAAGCAGGTTTGTCACTGGAGCCAGAATTCCTGAGCTCAAGTCCTGCTTATTTACTTATTAGCTGTTGGAACTTGAAAAATGTGAGTTAGCTTGTGTCTCCATTTCCTCATCTATTAAAATGAGGATAATCATAGCTCCTACCTTATAGTGTTATGCTGCAGATGAAATGACATATTGTAGCTAAAGACCTTGGAACAATCCCAGGAAATAAAATAATGAGTCATGATGAAGATGGTGGTGGTGATAATTATACAGACTTGCTGGAGAATCAGAGCTCTAAAAGTTAATTATAGGTGATTTAAGTGTGTCCTTAACAAAACGCGAAGGCCGTATCTCAGAATATAAAATAGTTAAGATGGTATATATTTGTGTTTGGGGCAGGGTTGCTGGCAGAGTCAGCTTCATCTGCAAACCCTCAGCAACATCTAAGTTTCTCCAGTGGAAACCAAGTGGACATCCTTAAAATATAGTTAATACATAGAATACATCTACTGTTTAGACAGGTGACCCATATTTTGAGATGATTTCAGGAACTATATAAGGGCAGCACCAATGAAAATGGTTTCAGTTAGTGGAATAATTTCACATAATTATTGTAGTTAAAACTTGGCACACAAACTTTTTGATATCTGTTTCTCTGAACTTAAAATATTTTGAGACCCTCTAACCTGTTTTTGGCATGCGTTAAGGTACTGGTCACCTCATGATCCTGCCAGCACTGGTGTTGGCTCTTACACTGCTGCAGCATTCCAAGTTTAGAAACTGAAAAAGAAAAACAACAAAAATGACATTTCACTAATCTGACCCCCTTCTTTGAAATAGACCATCAGAGTCAACTGCAAGTTTATCAGAAGGAAGAATTCCCTGAACTCTATCTCTCTTGAGCCATGGACTGACATTTCTTTGCTGTTGGAAAAGAGTGACGGTAGACAACATTATTGTTTAACTGAAAAGGAAAAACACATCTTGTTGGGTGCATAAGAGGTTATTCCAACACAAACATGCATGTGCTATACAAATAAAAAGAAAAAAAAAAGAAACGAAAACAGTCATATATTTCCAAGTGATTAAAAAATTAGAAAATAAACTTTTAGAAATACATTTCATACATCATTTTTGTTCAGAATATAAGGTTTTGTGTGGCCTCTGTAAAATAAATAGATAACGAACAAACAAAGAGATAGACAAATAAACACTGAACAATGAACCAACAATCTAACCATTAAGAAAAACCACATCTGAGTTGTTTGATTTTCAAGGATTTGGAAGCCCACATAATACAAATCCAGAATAATGACACTGAATAACAGAGTTTTTGTTGTTGTTGTTGTTGTTGTTGTTTTGGGCTCTACATAAATTAGATGAAATAGCATATTAGTGACCGAATGAGAATAGATCCTCCTACAGTTTCTTTTTCTTAAAATAAAAGATGTATTTACCAAAAATAAATTGAAACCCTATTGATTTTTTGCAGTGCAATACGTTTCAAGGTTGACATTTAAACATAGATTCAAGGTTTAATAATGTTTTTAAACCAAAATGTAATTCTTTCACAGAGATAAAGTGTAGTATTGAAATAAACAGGAGTTCTATGAATGAATGGGCTTACTGAAAAAAGTTTCTAATAGGGTATTACAAGGAAAGATACTGTAGGGATTCAAGTTATTATTTCTTTAATTACTTAATTTTATTTTTATCTTTCTAGCAGCAAATATCACAGGTCATTGACTTGATTTGGAACACCAAAAAGTTATCTCAAGTATTCTAATATCAATACAACCGCACATGAAATATTTACATACTTAAGTAGTAAATGCTGACCAAAGTAAAGGACATTCTGAAAAAGTTTGGTCTGCTCAGTGGTCTGTGGCCAAGGCTGATGTCAGAGAAAAGATTCAAGTCTTGAATCAACCATGGACTTTACGAAGCATATCATTTTGTTTAAAATAGTGATTATTTTTGTTTCCTTGCTTAGTTGATTTACCAGTGAAAAATATGAATGATACAAATTAGAAAGCAAAAAATTACAGATAATGTTCTACTTATTAACAAATAGTATGTCTCATATTTGTACATATATATGTGCATGTGTGTATATATATTTACACACATACACACACACACACACACACACACACACACACCACTGCCCTATGGCACTTATATTCCAACAGGGAGAGGATGGATGACTTGGTGATAAGTGTACTCTAGTGAAAAGGTTTGGGAATGGGAACTAGCTTTTTTGGAAATCAAAGTATGGCTCCTGAGAAGCTGGGCGACCTTGGATACGTTATTTCATTCCTTAAAAGCACAAATTTTAACTTTAGTATTAAGATAAACATATTGTTTTAAAGGAATTTTGACCAATATTAGGGATGATATCTTTCAGTTTGTCAAGGTTTCTATTAATATCGGTTTCTTTTGGTAGTTGGAACTCTGAGACATCAAAAAGCTAGGAGGTAGATTGAAGCAATTTTTTTTTTTTTTTTTTTAACCAATGTGGATTTTTTTCTCCCCACCAAAGCTAACGTTGGATAATAAATACAACCCTTGACCCTTGTTTCCTTGTCTTCTGATGATGAAGTCTTTTTCCTTGACAGTTTCTAGGTTACCGATCCTAGATTCCAGATCCGGTGTCTGAGGAGGGGAAGACAAAGAGGTTGTGTTTCCATAGACACAATCTGGACACTCTGCTTCTCCCCCTTGAGACAATCTCCCTCCCTCATTTATACCTAAAATGATTGACTGTGATGACATCTAATTACAACTTTTTCATTCTCATTTGCATCACTAAGGGTCTGGCTTCTCTATTCACCATCAGAAATATCACAATGTGGCAAGCATGAAAGCATTTCTCATGACATAATGTGGGAAACAAAAACAAAGGAACATTGTGTGCTTTCATTCCATTTCCCTGTTATAATGACTTAAATTGCCTCATGGGAATGGAATGGCTTAAGCCTGGTTCTATCAGGCTTTCTTTGTGACAATTTACCAATTCCAAGTATTCATAGATGACAGAGCATTGTTCCATGGAAAAGGTCTGAAATCCCCTAGACCACTAGAGATAGTTTTTCGAAGATCCCTGGCTACGTCTATCTCTCCATCTCTATTTCTACCTGTATCTCTCTCTCTCTCTCTCTCTCTCTCTCTCTCTCTCTCTCTCTCTCTCTCTGTCTATAACTAATGCTGTCTACCATACACACATACATGTAAATATATGAGTATGTATACATACATTCATATATGCACACATACATATGTATATATAAATATATATATATATATATATACACACACATGTATATAAATGTACATAAGTGTACATATATACACGTGTGTGTGTGTGTATATATGCAGGTCCCAGATTTGGAATGTATATTAATGAGAAAACAGGTGTATTAGGGTTCTTCAGAGAAATAGAACTAATAGGATGTGAATACATACAGAAAGATATTTATTATAAAGAATTGCCTCATGTGATTATGAAGACTGGCTAGTTCAAATCTTCAGTGTGGGTTGGCAGGCTGCAGACACAGGAGAGCTGTTGTTCCAGTTCCAGGCTAAAGACTGGCAGGCTGGAGACATAGGGGAGCTAACTGTGCAGATGAAGTCCAAAAGTAATCTGCTGGAGAATTCCCTCTTACTCAGGGAGTGTGCCTTTTAGATAACCCAGAGCAAAGGACAGCCTGTGACTCAAAGAGCAATTTAAGTTTAGCATAATTTATACATATGTGGATTGTTCTTTTTTATTCTTTTAAAATTTTCAATGAAGAAGTCGCCTTCCCTTGAATATTGCACATAAAAAGTAATGCTAAAATGTGAAAGAAACATCAAGGCATATTACTAAGTGAAAGAAGCCAATCTGTAAAGGCTACCTCCTGAATGATTCCAACTATATGTCCTTCTGGAAAAGGCAAAACTATGGAGCCAATAAAAGGATTCATTGTTACCAGGATTTGGGGTAGGGGGGTGGGAATGATGAATAGGAGAAGCAATCGGGAGTTTTAGGGCAATGACAATACTATGTATGATACTATAATGATGGATCGTTCCGACCTGTATAATGTACAACACCAAGAGTGGACCCTAATGTAAGCTATGGACTTTGAGTGATTATGTCGTATCAATATAGGTCATCAATTGTAACAAATGTATCACTCTGTTGGGGAAATGCTGATAATGGGGGGGACTATGGATGAGATGGGGGCACTGGACATATGGGAAGTCTCTATACTGTCTTCCTAATTTTGCTGTAATTTAAAATTGCTCTAAAAACTTTAAAAGTCTTTAAAAAAAGCTGCACTTTACCACCACCACCACCACCAACAGCAACAACAAAGCTGCACTTCTTTTAAAGCCACAGTCATCCTCATGATCTTTCCAATTCATGGACAACTTCCTGTTTTTCATATGATAAATTTAGTATTATTTCCAAGCACAATCAGGTATCCTTTATCCAATATTTTCAAGTCAGAACAAAATTCTGAACCCATCAATTTAAATGGCATTCAGTGAATGGAATAAGAAATGTCAGTTATGTACTGAGATTTAATATTTAAAAGTAGGTTATTTAAAAATATTATATAACTCACTCCATAACAAGAATTGCGTTTTTGCCAAAGTCAGTGTGTGGCTATCTGACTTCATGCTGGATATGGGGTATTGTCTTTTTTTAATAGTTGACATTATTAGGGACATACCAGGAAAGATGTCAGATCAAAGGGGCAACATTATTTATTACCTATGTAAATAAACATTCACTGTATTTTTCCATTGTAAAACTTAGAAGACTATTTGGCATATGATAAGTACTGAATAACTGTTTGCCAAATTATTCACCTCTAGCTCTTCCTGAGTCTTGCTGGGTAACAGGGTTTAAAGTGAGAAAGCTAAGAATACAGCATAACATTTCTTTCATCCTTTTATATTAAAATGTGTCGAAGTACTTTCTCTTTGTCACAGTTTTCTTACAAAAATGTATTATACCCTGGATACTTTGAGAGAATCACTTCACTGTTATTATGGAAAAGAAAAGAAAAAAAAAAACACAGCATGGGACAAAAAGATTATGTTCAAGGTATACAGTGGTTGGTGGGCAACACATATATTTTTATAAAGAAAGAGTTCTGTTAGAAAATTCAGTAATTCATATATTATATTTATTATTGATTTACAATTAGTTTAAAAGCTAACTGTTAAGTCAAATACTTCTAGGTGTTTTCTGTCACAAGAATTTCTTAGGATTGCTTTTCTTTAATATTCCCAGAAATTGAAGTCTTTACAAACAGTCTAATTAGCTAACTAAAATGTCTTTCTATAGGTGAATCTAAAGGAAAAAACCCTTGTAAATAGTTCATTCAAAGCCTTCCTTGTCTTACCCAGTTTTGCACAGATTTCAATGCTCTGCAGATTCATCTTAATTTTACTACCACTTCTTAAAAGTCATGCAATGTAGATACTACAAATATTCCTCATATAAGAACATAGATTTTTTAAAAAGTATTTTAAAAGGCTTTCACAATTTTTGAAATTATTAAAATGAAAGATTGAGAAAAGAAAATTTTACAGGAGATAATTTCATATCCTTTTGATTATAATATTTGGAGAAAATAAGATTTAGGATTTAAAACCCTCTTTTGTGGGCTACATAAAACATTCCTTCAGGCACATGTCACAAAATAAGTTGTCAGCCAATTTACAAAGTCACCATAAATCCACACTATCCATTTCCTATCAATTATATTTTTAAAAGTGGCATCTATACCACATGACATTGGATTTTCTATATACAAACCAAATTATTTGATTTGTAAGCCAGCGAGTGATCATTCCAAACCATAATTTCATCCATAAATAGGTTTGCTACAATCCAGAAGTTAATCACACTCAAATGAATTAATTAGCTAAGAAACATATTTGTGATAAAACTCCAATCTGTTGGGCATACAAAACTGTCTAGGATTGGATTTTGTTGGTGTTAGAACCATATGGTATTTTTTTTTTCCAAGAGCACATTGGAAGACCTCTTGCTGTGGCTTTTCATTTAATAATTTCAATTTTCAAAAAAAAATTATTTTCAAATACTCATTTGATTGTCCATTCTAATCAGCACAATTAAAGTATGCTTAAACAAAATAAATTGTTGTGTCAAATGTTGTTAGTTGAAATCTGTAAGAACTGTGTTTATACAAGTAATATTTGCTAGTCACCATCTATATGTAAAGCATTTTACTAATCACTGAGAGGATATATAACTGCAAGAAATAATTACTTCCAAGAATTTTGTTATGGAGCTTCCACCAAAGTCAAGAGATGAGACATTGATGATTAAAAAGACTATAAAGCTACATGTAATTAAGTTGTCAACTACATAATAAAGAAAATAAATTCAATTGTATCATTAACATGACTAGTGAATTTTGATAAGGATGCTAGAGAAAGTGTGAATTGAGTTTGTCTTTGAGAAAATATATTGCTTTAATATAGATACCAGAAGAAGAAATGTCTCTAAAACCTGGAGAGCATACTCCAGGTTTTTTTTTGTTTTTTTTGTTTTTTTTGTTTTTTTTTTTTTTTTTTGAGGAATCAGAGGAGATGAGAATGGCTAGGTTGGAGAAGTAAATTTGGCTCGGGAAAAATAGAAACTGTGGTTATCTACCTAGTCTGATTAGATTTTTGAAAGTTTTATAGGAGGCTGAAAATGACAGGTGTTATATAATATAATAGGTAAAACTAAAACATCAAATGTTTAAAAATAGAGAGCAAACATTTGTGTTTGTTTGTTTTAAGGATTAACCATGTAGCAGTATATATATACATTGGGCAACCATGGCAGAACTCTAATACATGACACTGCAAGTTTTAAAACAGAAGAAACCTGGTATTTTATAAAGAAATATTCAAGGCATAAAGTACTGAGTATATGAATAGTTTGTTGTTAAATTAAAATAAATAAGACGTAAAAGTAGAAATACCCAAGGGTAATGAGTTGGATGCAGTAGTTGAAAGAAAGTACGGATAACAGCTGATCAAATTGAGTGATTAGAAGAATGGTTTGAAAATAATGGAGTTATGTTATTTAGTAGAAAAAAACCATTATGGATGGTGTGATGGGGGAGACTCAGGGAAATAGAGGGTGATGGATTAAGTTAGAGAGTTATTTCAGTTTGAGGTGCTGATGAGGGTTTATTTACTCAACCACTAAAAGGCCAGAAAAACTGTCATTTTAATGAGGTATAATGAGTACTAGTAACAAGCAGAAAACTCTTCGCATGACCTCTACCTCCTTTTGATGTGAATGGACTCACTTTATTAGTTCTTTTGAGAAACTCGAGATGCTTTTAATTCATTTATTTATTAAATTATTCGAAAAAGATTTAATGTGGATTGCATTATCAAATGTACAAGTTTAAATAGATACAGATAGAAAAATAAAGGGTAGTCAATGAAATAATATTGGGCATGGTGCCAATTTATAACTTTGTACATACTGTTTGTTGTCTTCTAATCACTTGCTGCTGATAAACCAATGTGACTATATTTTCTTACAAATTCCGAAAAGAAAGAAACAATCTCACAATTCTTTCAGGTCTTTCAGTTGCAGTTTTTGAGATTAATTCCTACAGTGTTGGTATGCTTTTGCACACTTTAAATAGTACTTTAAAAAGTTTGATCCACTATTTATCATTATTATGTGGAGCAGTTTTATGTGATCATGCCATTTCTCAGCCTTCACTAGAAGTCCGTCAATGTTCAATTTCTGTTGTCATTTTCACCATCAGAGCCATGTTTTCTATTAAATCAACCACAGTGTGTTTGTTTGGTTGTTTGTTGTTGCTTTTGGTTTTTGGATATTTATTTTTGTACAATTGTGTGTAAGTTGATACCAATTGTCTCTTTGATATTAATGAGCTCCAAGAATCTCCCCATAAATATAACAGCACTTCACGCATTTTTGTTCTTTATAACTTTCAGTGTTATTTTACCGCCCATTAGTTTTCTCATTATATATTAGTGAAATACTTCAGGAAACATTGCTTCATGACAACTGGCAACATCACAGTCTTCATTTTGCCACTATTTCTGTTGGGATTTGTCCACTTTTAAAAGATCAGTTAATGGACATATAACTTGAAATATTTTTCTCCTTTACTTTTGCTCTGCTTTCTATAGCTCTCCAAATTACTTTACTCATAGAATTAATTTACAATTTTGTTGCAAAGAACAATCTAAAGAAATGAAATATCTTGACAAGTGACTCCCCATCACTTTATTTTCTTCAAACTATTTCAAGTAAACAAAGGACAATTTTCAGAGATTTTCATAATACATTAATATACACTTACAAATCTCAATGTTTTCAAACAAATGTCATTTTTTTTTACATTTTCTGTTTATTTTTGACTTACTTTTAAGTAGAAACTCTGTATGCATTTAGCTAAATTCTTCTCTATCAAGGATTTCTCTTTGGAATTATAAAAGTCTTCTTGAGTAACAAAAAATTAAATCCATCACACATCCAAATATCAAGATTCTATAAATTATGAAGTAACCTGAACTTTCATTTTCAAGGTAAATTTAAGTTGATAGCATGTAGCATTTTCTTTTTGTGATTTTCAAAGTATATGCAGGATTTATGGCATAGTAAGAGTTTATAATAAAAATTCAACTATTTTTGACAAGTGATACTTTAACTTCAATATTTCTATTGATTCATATTCAACAGGAAAACCAAAACAGAAACATACCAGGTATTTCAACAGAAGATATTTCATATATAGCATTTCTTATAATCCTGAATAAGGCTGTATGAGCAAAAAGAGAACATAGAAATAACCTAGAGATAATAACTACAGAAAAAAGCAGGGCTGGAAGAACGAAAGGAAGATGTTAGATTGACAGATCCTAGAATTTCTGAGGAAGGGCACCACTGATCTGAAACTTATATCCTTGAGAAAGAAATGTAACTTGCCTGCTGCTGGTCTCACTGAAGAAGAATGACGAGAGTGGTTCTAAGAACGTGAAAAGAAGCTTGGGGAGAATCACCTGCAGCTGTTGGAAAACATAGCTACCACTAGGCAATGTTACTAGGGACAGAAAACAAAAAAGTTAAAAGGATTTACTTCTCTCCTCCTCCTGCACTCCTGTCTCCTTGTATCACCTTCTATTTGGCACTGAGAGAAAATATGTAAATAACCAATTCATTCTTTTGGTTACTCAGTATTGGAATGCATCATCCTATAATTACATTGAATTAAAATAACAAATACAAATAATATACTTCCGCCTAACAAAACGTAACTCTCCTTGTACAAATAAAGTCTTTGCATCCTCTTCACAAAGAGGGTAGATGCAAATTCTCCAGGATCTTGCTATCCATCACTTGGCTTCTATAACAGTATTCATGTTCTTTCTCTTTTTACTTACAATCCCAGCTGACTATCATGCAACCTAAAGGCAGCATTGTAAAATTAACCTACAATACTTATGTAAACTAGTAAGGGAAATGGAGAGAGGAAAAAAAAATATTGAAGTTGAGAAACAAAAGAAATAACTGGCACCACATTACTTTCGGATAAATAATTATTTGAAATAGAGCCATAAAGGAAGGGGTCATGATTGAAACAGTGAAAGTGAGTAAGAAAGTGCTAACTGAAATTTAAGACTTGTGTTTTATTTTTGATAATAATTTCTAAATATTTCTTTAACTTGATGAAAAGTTTTCTCTCATAAATTAAAGACATAATTTACCATTAGAATTCCCATACTGTTATTATTTTATACTTTTCTTCCTAATATGTTCTTTCCTTTGCAGAAATCTGAGGAGATATATGTAATTTCCCGTCCATGACATGATATGTTTTTGATGACTAGTACCTTGTTTTTCTATCTTAGAATTAAATTCTTGGATGTTCCCTAAAAAATGTTTTTTTTCACCCATTGTTTAATTTACTATAAAGGTGTTTCCATGTCCCTGTTATTTTTATTTATAATTCTATATAAATTAGCCATAGTTGCTATCTGTCATCGTCTCTAATAATATGTTTAGGGAGTTTTTATATATGCTCAGCAGCATAAATATAATAATGATATAACTAAATCTAAAGATCAAAATATATAAGTCAAAATCAGGAGAATTTCTCTGTTTTAATATTATGGACTTCTGAGTAATATAACAGTAAAATAAATTATTAATAACCACTGTTACTTGTTAATCTACTAATAATGGTTTATTCTGCACAGTAATACAAATATCACACTGGTATGGGACTTCAGGGTTTCCCTCCGCCACGAGAGAAATAGAAAAAAAAAAACAACAAAAAAAAACCTTTCACACTTTTGAACTCAGTTTAATTTCAAACCACACAACCATGAACTCTTCAATCCTAGAAAGTGATGATCACAGAGGGAGCTCATCCTTTCATCACAGAGTTGAAGAATTATTTTTCTTTGTGCAATTCTACTGGATACATTGCGACAGATCTTCAATTTCCATTTATTTTCTAATCAAAAGAATCATTTCCTTGAAAGTGGTACTGGTCTGAGTAGTTCAGGAGGAAAAGAATAGAATCAGCAGGGGCAAAGTGTATGATATTTGAAATATCATTCTCTATATTTTGTCGAAAAATTAAAATGAAAGTTTATTTATCTATTAGGAGATTCAAAACCCTTTATACAAATAAAGTTCAGTGGTTAACCATGTGGATGTTTTGAGGCTTTGAAGCTTTTAGTTGCTACTAGAAATATTGATGAGCGAGACTGGCAGGTCCCTGTTACATACTGGCTGTGAAGGGGAAAGGAGAAGAAATAGAAAGTGAAAAGAAGAAAAAGCGTAGATAAGAAGGTAAAAAGAAAAAAAACATATATAAGAAGAAAAACTTTCATCTAGTGAGGAGTAACTTATTCTAAATTCAGGATGTCAGATATAGTTCATATTTGGGATGGTCCCATATCTCAGAATATTTTATGTTTTGTTTTTGTTTTTTTAATTGTGAAATTTCAACTGGGAAGGATAATGGTGGTGGTAATCACCCTGATCCATGTTTACCTTCCTCCTTTCATGTTTTCTAATGATGACAATAACATTTATTGTGTTGTTATTAGGTATATGCAAAGCAAATTATAGGAATTATTTCTTGTATCCCTTACAACACTATGAGATAGCTATTATTATAACCTCCATTTTAGATATCTGAGGGCTAATGAGGTTAAGTAATCCAATATCAGATCTGCCTTTAACCCATATTGTGAATTAGAAAAACATGTCCCTTCTGAGCAGCCACAGGCCTTTCTATAGTCTGTGGGTTAATAAGTAGAGCTCTGGATAGTTTTCACTGTGACCCATGCTGGTTTTCACCCTTGACCAGACACTTTGGTACAACAAACACCCAGTACAACTTGCAAGGTCACATAACCGGTTATCGGTAGAACTGAGATTCAAATACTTCCAATCTTGTATATGTCACTAACTTCTATGCACTTCAGACTCTCAACTGACTCTTGTCAATCCTTCAAACTTCAGATGGGTCATCCCTCCTTCCTCCAAATTCCTTCTCTAAGTGCCCACTCTAAACGGAGTACCTCTCCTACAAGTTTCCATCACATCTTGTAAATATTTCCAAAATGAAGATATCATACAGACTGTGATTGTGAACTTGTATATTTTCCTCAGTGAACTGGAAACATTTTGATAATGGGGATTGTCTCAGAACCCAGTACAGAGAACATTACATATTAAAATTTCAATGAATCTGTGTTGCACAAATAAAGGGAGTTACATACCTCATGGAAATCTGGTAAATATATGTCAGGAGCTCCCAGAACCAGAATATGAATTGAATCTAAATTCTGAATTTGAAAGTGTCAAATAACATGAAAATAATAAACACATGAAAGGACAATTCCTTCTATCGTCTATCCCAGTTGAAATGGAGACGACATAGGAGCTTGAGTGGTTCGTGCCGCAGAATTGGAGGCATTAAGCTCTCTTTTCTTTTACTGTCCCCACTTAAGATCTTTCTCTTTTATGTTCTATTTCAACATATTTGCTATATGTTTCATTGAAATAAGATATGCTATCACAGATATGAGGACAAAATATATATATTGACTTCAATATATAAAAACCTTAGCTTGAAAACAACTCAAAATACCCTCTGGCCCACATCTATTTTGTTCTTTGGTATGACATTTAAAAGAAAGATAAGAAAATGGAGTGCCATTTTTTTTTTTTTAATTACTGCTCAGTTGACATTTCTAAATAGCACAGGATTATAACAATATTAGATATAACTTGACTAATCATCTTACATTTGACCTCAGTTTGTGAGCATATTTATATCACCAAATCCTACTACCTAATCAGAATTTTAAAATGCTTCAATAATAACATCTCCGTGAGAAACTAAATGTTCTATGCCTATATTTATAGATGCTATGTGAATTATTTGGCCTGTCATTTCAAAAGTCAACCTATTATTTAAGTGGTTATTGTATGGAAATATGGCCCATGATGTGTTTTGTTTGGAGTCTTTAAATATGATTGATTCTCAGTCTATGTGTGCACTAACCAGAAGGTTAAAAAATGGTCAAAATTTCGAATATCTCATCGGTACTTTACCCTTGTAAACATGTTTAATTTAGTGGGTGTGCTTCCCACATAATTAGAAGGAGATCTAAAGTCTGGGTAGAATTACACAGAGCCACGGCTCTAACCAACCCGGAGTAATTTGTGCTATATTCCAGTTCTTATGTCTTTTATTAGGCTGGTGCAAAAGTAATTGCAGTTTTTGCAATTATTTTTAACCTTTTAAACCGCAATTACGTTTGCACCAACCTAATATTTTTAACTGGTTTCTTCTAAATAATATATGGGTTAATGGGTATAATAAGTAGTTGTTTTGTTTTTTTTCTCTTATGACACTTAGGGAACAAATTCTTTGTGTCTCTCTGGAATTACAAAAAATGCATGAATAATAATTGTCTAATAATTGGGGAAGATCAAAATAATAGCATAAAAAATGGTAACATACTGTATACATTTTATGTAACCTATACAAGGCACAATGCTTACCACATGTTAGGCATTGTTGAAGTGCTTTACATATTTTAATTCTCCTATCAACTTTAAAAGTAAGTCCCATTATAATCCCTATTTTACATATGAGGAAACTGAACCACAAAAAGGGTAAGTAACTTGCCTAAGGTCATACAGTGTAAGTGGCAGTCTGGATTTATAGTCAGGCAGTCTGACTGCAAAATCCATGCTCTTAAATTCTACTCTATGCTACCTGCTTAGCGCTGTACAAATACAAGATAATACTATTCGCAGAGGAATGTTTAAAACTACAAGGAAAGATGACACATATCTCAGCAACTGCTTCAGCTTTGACACAAAAGGATAAGGACTGATGAACATATGTAATCAATTTCTTATAACGGAAGCCAGTTCAAGGGCATGATGTCCACATAGGGGGCTGTGGTTTCAGACTCACCAGGAATGCTTGGTGAACTGGTAGATAAGGCTTACGATGTGTTTATTTACAGGAGATACTTACTGAGTACTTTCCATGAGGAGAGAGGTAGCCTGCCTCAGTGGAACAGTTAAGAGCCCAGAGTTGGAGCCAGCATGCCTGGTTTTGAAAGCTGAATCTTCTTTTATTAGTTGGTAACCTTAAGTAATTTAACCTTTCTCTGCTGACTTTCCTCATCTGTGAAATGAGGCTAATAATAGTATCTGATTCTTAGAATTGATTGCAGTGAGAATGAAATGGGTTAATGTTAATAAAGTTTTGGAACAATGCTTGGCACAAATTAAGGGCTTTAAAAATGTTTCTAAGAAAAGATAAATTTAGTGGGCTCAAACTTGATTCCATAAGAGAATATTTAGTTTAGGGAGAGGAAATGATTTTAGCGCCCCGTGGTTTCTCACTCAAATCCTTCCCTAACCCACCTCATGAATTCATGTGTAGTGACCATTGAAGAAGAGAAATCTGTAATTTAAATCTGTAACAGTAATTTTACTTGGTAGAATTGGAATGACTATGAAATAAAAAGAAAAGATAAATAATCATTAGCTTCTGACTTCAATGTGCCAAATATGCCTCTAGTGTATTGAGGAGTGCAGCACTATCAAAAGTGGTAAGTGAAGCTAGTTGAAGTGTTGGTGATACCATGACAGAGATGGCAGTGCAGGATTGGTAGCAGTGCACCAGCAGTGCGTGGGGGAGTGGGGGGGGCTGGTAGTGCACGCAGGAAACAACAGCAGCTCCTCCCTGAAACAGTGGGAGTGGTCAGCGGGTTTAGGGCAGTAGTAACGCTGTGGTGTAGGTACCACTTAGAAGAGGTTGGAATTCTCATGCCTTTTAAAAGAATCTAGTGGAAAATCCCTAAAATACTTGGCACTGAATAGACTCAGGAAGATAATAAGCAAATGTGGATTAAAAACAGGGTTCTTTTCTTAATGTAGCTTTCATCTGTATGAGTATGTGGATATACAGCTAGTAGTATTTTCATCTAGAATCGTCATCACCACGCTCATTCGCTTCAGATTTGTGTAAATGACAGTCATAACTTTTTTTAAGTTTAGTATTAATAACCAATTTTCTATCTTATTTTAGCGTTGTCAACCAAGTACTATATAGTGGTATATTGAAGGCCTAATTTTGTAGTTCAACTGATTTTGTACAATCTAGTACAATGTATTTCCTAACAGTTAAGTAGGAAAACATTTGAAGACAGTAGTGTGAAATTACAAAAAAAAAAAAAAAAGAAAAGAAAATGTCTTAAGAATACAAAGTAGTCCTTTTAAGCTCAAAGAGTAGAAATAAGGAGGTGAAAAACAGATAGTGAAATGGATGAATGTTAGCCTTGTTCCAGAGACTTTAGAAGGTGAAAACAAACGGTTCACACTCAGCTCTAGAAAATACTCATGAAGTGTTATTTGAAAAGAATACCCTTTAATCCTTGAATCTGCTGAGTAAAAGCTACTACACTGTAATAATTATTTTGTACGTTTCTTTATTTATGTGTAAATGTTCTTTATGTATCTGCCTGCCTAAGACTTTGTCTCAGATATTAAGTCTGATAGTTAAGAGTCTCAACTGAAATTAGTAACTCTTTTCTGGGTTTGAAGGAATTCCTTGTTTTACTATTTTGGGGCATTTTTAATGATATGTGTGTCTCGTCTCATATATTAGTATGCATTCATCATTTTAAATCTATTTCACTTGATTTTTTTCCCTGATGACCAAAGAATTTGAAAAGTAAAGAAAATTTAATGGAAGAAAATGAAAGAAAAACTGAAACATTATCCATAATCCCACAATCAGGCAAAAATGTTTTCTATTTAACATATTTTCCTCCTTTAATACTTTGAAGATGACAAATAATAGTACAGGTTTTTCACGTAGAAGCAAAATATGATGAAGACAATTGGAATTCAGGTGTTGTAATTCGAGGCCAAAAGGCCGGCAATGATAGCTACATACTTGAATCCTGGGTCACAAATGTAACAGAGAAATGCATTAAGCAAACAGAAAACATTCAGCAACCAGAGGCAGGCAGGTGGGAATGGTTGGGGGCTGATGGTTTGAGAGCTATCCCGACTGCTAGTTTATCATCTACACTTCAGTGACCTTTATGGAAATGACCAATAAGTCAGACGGGTACAAATAAGTCCACTGAGGTAGTTCTTAATACCCATTCTTATCAAATTGAATCACCATGGAACTAATCTTCTGCAAATTATTTCAGAGAGTTGACATTTTATGTGCACATTAAAGCTTCCTGGAAAGGGCCCATCAATCTGGAGAGGGGCACAGCTGATTCTTGTCAGGTTTCAACTGGGTATTTATTAAGCTAAGTCTGTGTATATCCTTTAGCACTGAGTGAAACATGGCCATCCTTAACCGACTCAAGGTAGAGGAAATAAGAGAAAAGAAAGCGGCGAGGAAAGAAGAGAAAATACAATTGCGTTAAAAAGAGAACAAATAAGTGTATTTAATAACAGTTTGTCAGCATTTTGACTTCAGATAAATGTGTAGATGATACTAACTCAACATAGTTTAATGGATGCAACTGTCAATACTGACTGATTTGCTTTGTAACTATTTACTTCAATTAACTACAATTTCTAAAAGCCAGTGGAAGAAATAATTATTGTGTGAACACAATGAAGACGCAACTGTACTGAAGTAGAAGCTCCCTAGGTATGTCTGAACACGTAAAAACCAATACATTTATCTAACATAATTTTTTGAAATTTAAATAACAAACTTTTGAGGCTATACTGTGTGAAACATTATTTTGGACTGTAGGAAGACACACAGATATAGAAAACATAAACATTTTATTCAGTACTAAAAGTTCAGAGGGGAGAACAGTGGGGTTAAGAGGCAGAGTGCAGAGGTTGAAATACTGGGTAGCAAGACCAGAGGCAGAGATGTCATTTAGGATATTGTTATTACAAACAATCAGATCAATCTATGTCTTATATAATTTACTTATAATTTTATTGATTAAAGAACATTATCCTTATCCATTTCCTACCCCTTTTCCTTTCTGAATTTTCCAATCAATCCTGAGATATAAGCTAGTTACTACCATTATACCTGTTATTACTGAGCTTTACAAGCGATGCATACTTCTAGTCAGGTAAAGTTTAGCTTTGACTCAGTGTTATCACTTCAGGGCCAGTGTTCTTATCACCATCCTGTGCTGTATCCCACATAAAATTACACACCTGGAATACTTGAGAATTATCTATTTTATATAGTAAATATATTAGAAGAACCCTTTTCTGTTTGATGATATGGAAAATTTTACCACTTAACACTATACTTCATATTATACAGCAAATGCATTAATTCTCTGAGCCTAATGTTTATATTAACATACCCAAACTAACATTTTTGGTGTATTTAGTTTTTATCCCCATTGCTCTACCATTTCAGAATCACTAAGCTAACTGTGATCTCTGTATGATTACATTATAAACATATTTTGCATGCTTTATTATATTCTAACTCCAAGCAACACTGACTGCATTCACCGATTCACCTACTTTCTGCTATATTCTCTTCCCCTGGTTTTCTCCTACCCCTTAGGGTACATTTGTTGATCTCCTTTGCCAGGTTGTATCTTCCTCTCAAATGTCTGAGTTCCTCAAGTGGCTCCTACACTGGTTTCCCCTATACTTCCTCTTTAGGCAATCTCATTGTTACTCACAGCTTTAATTATCAACTATCTACAGATGACTTCCAAATTTAAATCTCCTTGAAGACTTCACCTGTGGGCACCATAACTATGCATTTGTCTAACTCTCTGATAGGTCCTCTCGGATGTTTGAAAGAGACTTCAAACTTCACACTTCCAAAATTAAACTCATCATCTTCTCCCATCACCTTCCATCATTCTAGACCAAATTTCTCTCTCAGCACCACCATCCAGCTACCTGTACAAACTAGAAATCTAGTAGTCATCTTGTACCCAACCCCATGATTCACTTATTCTATCCATCACCAGATCTTCTCTATTTACCCACCAAATACGTTTTAAAAATCGTTTCTGTCTGTCCATGTCCACCACATAGTCCATACCTTGATTGCTGCAAGAACTTTCTGACTTGTTTAGGATTTTGACTTGTCGGACCTCACTCCCTACACATCAATATTCCTCTAGAATGTAACTAGAGATATATTTTCCAAATGAAATAAGATTATGATTATGTCACAACTTGCCTCTAATTAAAACATTCAATGGCTTTCTACTTCTCTTATGTTACAAAACAAAAATTCTTAACATGACATGCAGGGCACTTTATGGCAAGCCCCTAAACTAACTTTCTTGCCTCTGCATCACTGTCTCCAACTTCCTTTACAGTCACAGTGGACTTGTTTCACTTTCTCATATGCACCATGATGATTTCTACTACAAAGCAGAGGCATTTTCTTCCCTGAATGATTGTCTTCTTTGTCTTTTTATGGATCCTCTGGTAATCCTTAATATCTCAAATTATTTGACAGGTCAACGGAGACATCACCAAGATCTTTAGCCTTTCAGTTTTATAAAACCATCTGCCTTTCCATTGTAGCATATTTCATGGTTGAACATTTATGTCTGTTTAATATTAATCTATCTGTTTTTCCTACTAGTCTATCCATAAACTAGGGGCCCTATTTGTCTCCTGTTTTGCCCACCATTGTATCACCAATACCTAGCATAGTTCTTAGCCAATACATTTTTTGAATAAATAAATGTATGGATAACATACATACTCACATATGTGCAATTTTTGTGTCCTAAATAATGCACCCTGTAGTCTCCATTCTACACAATTTAATATATATTATATTATATAAAATTATATATATGTATATATATATATATATATATATATATATATATATATGTATACACACATATACGTGTGTGTGTGTGTGTGTGTGTGTGTATATATAATTTTCTACCAATTTGATTAAAGTTGTATCTTGGTAGAGTTATGCTTAGAAGTTTTTTGTTGTTGTTGTTGTTGTACTCTATTTACTATCACAAATTATGCCCCTTTTCTAGATTCTTATATTTTTAACTTTGACTAGTAACAGTTACTATCTACTGATGGTGAATAAAAATGGATACATTTCTTATAGAGAGCAGTCAAAAGACAAATTCTGCATACTGAATAAAACAAAGCAGAAGATGAGTTTATTGCCAGGGTTTCAACCTGCAAGCCAGGAAATTAAAGGCTATGGGAGCAATGAGTTTTGAGTTAATCACAGACTAAGAAATTGTCATGGGATTATTACAGAAGTTATTTGGCTTTTTCAGCTGATTGGTTGCCTAGAGGTCTTATTTGAATCAGAGTAGCTCAGTCAGGTGAATAAGGAAGTCCAGAGATGCCATGAACAGACCCAAGTTTGTTTTCGGAATTGGCTGGTGTCCTTTGCTGATTTCTGAGAAGATCTGAAATTCCTGTAAGTTTAGTTTAAGTTTCCTTTATGCACATAGATTGACATTCTCCATTTTGTCCTTGATATAAGTGACTCCATTTTAGTTTGGTTCTACAAAGCAATTTCACTTAAATTCAACTGTATTTGATTTTCCTCTAAAACTAGGCTACTTAAAGAATAAAAATGATTAAGAAAATGGCTTTATGAAAAAGAGCCTGACTTGGTTCACTAATTTTGATATGGTACACAGCCATGTCTAGATTAATATTGTCATATTAATTTTTTATAACTGTCAGAGATAAAATTAAAACTCTCATGATATTTAAAATAATTAAATATATCAGATCTCTTGATTCACTCAGGTTCTAAGAAAATTAAGTTGAAAAAAGAGTGAATGACAACAGCTGGACACATACTGCACACATAAACACACACAGATAGACAGAGGTGGAGATAAACTATGTAGTTTAAAAAATATTTAAGAATAGATAGAAACTATATTACATTTCAGAAAGCCTTAGTCTCCAAATATCTAACTCCCTGATTACCTAATCTCTAGAGCCTAAAGCAGGGGTGTCCAAACTTTTTTCAACATATTTTACCAAGGGCCATATGCCATAAAATACACAAACAGCCGGGCTGCTCACTCAAGGTGAAGTACATATTGCTTCACCTGGTTTATTTAAGTAAACAAAATATAATTTTGGAATTTACTGCAGGCCAATTAACAATGGATTGCGGGCCGCAGTTGGCCTATGGGCCGCAGATTGGACACCCCTGGCCTAAATGTACATGTTTGCTAAAAGATTATTTGCTTTTCGAAAGTAATACATCCATTATCTGTACTTATCAGAAACATTTTTTCAATAGCCAAATACATACATCAAAGTACTACAATCATGCCAGATTTTTTCTCAGTTTTATGTTTAAAAACATTGTATTTATTCTTGTTTTACTTATGATACTGCTTTCAAGTTTCCAAAATTGCCCCACACATGATAATTTTGACTAAAAATAATATGCTTGATTTTCTTTCATTAAAGAAATATTCAAGAACCTATGGAGGATTAAACAGAAATTGCATCTAACTAAATTAAGGCCATGTAGCCAGGCAAATTAGCCTTTTTTGAGAAATATTTTTCCTATATTCATAGATAGTCCCTATTTTAAGCCACTTTACCTGTTCAAGTATTTCATTAATATTTCCAAACATGGCTTAAACTTTTCATGGAATTGCCATATTGCTACCTTAAAATGAGTTTAATGATTCTGGCAAAGTAATTTCCAATCAAATGGATGGCCAACCATTTCTTTCATGGACAGCTGAAAAATGATGGCCACAGCAAGGCCATCTGGAAAAATACAAGTAAGAATATTTGACTACAGAAAACACCTTGGTTTAATATTTCGTCTGGAGAATCTTTATTTCAAGTTCATTAACAAAGGCAACACTGCCAAGGTATTTTGAAACTTTGTTAAACAATTCATAACTTCCAGACCAATTTCTTTATATGATTTTTTTAAAATTCATAATAAAAATATATTTTACTCTGGCTAATTTATTAGAATATACAAGCACAGATAATGAACAGTAAAAACTTTGGGAAGAAGCTGTTCTTTTTTGCATTAATTAACTACAATACAGAAATAGAAATTTACAGTGAAATGACTGAGTACAACACAAGTAATGAACACATTAAATCTAAATTTTATTCTTGGTTGCTGTTATTCTGATCTTATTGAAGTCAATTTTAATCTAAGCCCCATGCATCTTAAAAGGAATTTGGTTGAATCATTATGTTCGGTTTGTTTCGATTTTAATAAAGGGAAAATATTTTTTCTAATTATAAATTATTTCCACACATTGTAAATAATTAAAACAAACTTATTTCTAAACAGTTAACGGTTAACATGATTGTGGCTCCTATGAATTATAATATCAATTCTTACTAAATAAAAAGTATATAAACTTGACTGTTGACATCATTTTTATACAGTATCGAGAATATGAGCTAACAAGGAGAAAAGACCAATTCTTTGGGCATATGATGCAACTATTTTAGACCAGGAAGGAAACCAACGTCATCAATTCCTCCCCTAGAGGTTGTCCTTACATCTTTCAGTGGAATATTAATATCTCTATTTTTTGCTTATAGACTATTAGTATGATAGAATAGTTAACAACTTTACTCTCTGATCACACTTATACAAATAATTGAAAAAGAAATGTGAAATATTAAAAATTAAACCATTTATTTGATGTATCTATCTTGTATTTGATCTTTGGCTGAAATTTAAATGTGCTTGTTTTTTGGCATTTGTCACTTTCTAATGAATATTATTTTATATGTATATCGGCACATGTCTCTGTCTATATACTGCTTATTTCAGTTTTCACTTGACCATACGTTAGCACTTTTATATTAATATAATTTTAGATTTATCTTATATTTATATTTATTTTAGATTTATTTTAGATTTTATTTTATTTATTTATAGTTATTTATAATTTAATATTTTATGAAATAATACATAATATATTTTAATATAATATAAAATATGAAGTTATTTACATGCATGTTTTAATCAGATAAATGAATTCATAAGATAAAACGTTGCAGATAAACCCTGAAGTTCTGAGAGTTTTTTTCCCATCTAAATAGTAAGTGCTGGAGCTGGATTCCAATACAGGCCATTATACCTACTAAGTAAATACTTTAATTAAATTTTAGAAAAGGGTTCCATTCCCTATCATACCTTAAAATAGTTAAGACTGCAATGGTAAGAGGAGGTCAAGTTGACTGGAAATCTTAGCCAGCATATAAAAGGGAAAAAATAATTGTTTCAATTTTTTCATGATTTCTACATCCTCTAATGGATTTACACAGACACATGATTTTCATATTCAAATTAAATCTGGGAAGTATTAGTACATCCTTCAGATTCACAATGCAAATAAGCATTTTAAATGATTCTTAGGACACAATTCTCCATGGGATATTCCATTTCTGGATGTTTTATGGAAGGGGGCACAGGATGCCTTTTAATCTGGACTAACTTTTCAAGTATATTTGTGTAGTGAACAGTCTTGGAAGAGAGGAGCAAAGAGAAGCATGCCTACTGCACATTATAACAAATTTGAGTTCACTAAACTCAGGGTCCCTGTGTTGTAACGTGACCCACTGCATGTGCTGGCTTCCTTTGGGTCCACTCATATTGCCTTACTGGGACATAAGGGCAAGGGGAACTGCAGCAAATATCCTGATGTTGTTGCTGCCTGCTACCATGAGTAACAAAATTATTTGTTTCTGACCCACGACTCTTATGACTTCTGCTATCATCCACAAAACTGTAGCAGGATAACTTGCTACCTTGCAAGTAAGGTGAAAGCCCAGACCTTTACATATCTTAAAAATGTTCTGACAAGTTCTTCAGTCAGTAATGACTCACATTATTTAAATAAGCATTTCCAAATATCTTCATCCATGAAACATTTTTAATCTGTAATGTTTATTAAGATTACACAAATTCATTGTACAATGAACATTAAGATATCCCGATCTAAGTAGTACTTAAATGAGTGAATTTCAAAAATACAATTTAGTTTGATAAAGTACTAAGATAAATGTATTAAATTCAAGTTTTCCATTAACATATGGTATACCATATCTTCCATTATATGTCTTAGCAATGGCCGATCATGTTACTTTAGCTAACCATTTACCATGAAAAAATGTATTCCCATTTTTTATTACTGGCAGTGTTGTCCTGTAATATATATTTAGAGGAAGGAAGGTGAAATATCATGTATCAAAAATAGGTAGTTAACTTGAGGAAAACAAGGCAATAACTCTAATGAAAATGTAATTTGATGATACTAGTGCACTGAATTCAATTTTGGAATTTTCACAATTGAGGAATGTGTTTCATTGAAAAATAAAATTAATTGTATTTATGCAATATTCCTTAAAGTATTATGATTTTATTAGTAATCTTATTCAATTTACAAATGACAATAATATTCTTAATTTATAACTTGTATGTAAAATGAAAAGATGTGACAAAAAAGACAAATGAAGTGTTTCACCACCAACCTCTATTCATTATATTTTCTTAATTACTACTCTGAAACTGCTCCTATCACATGAGGTAAATACTTTTGTCAAGTGAAATAAAACAAAATGAAGGAAGTTGACAGGAACTCTTTTAAAATTAGGGGCTTTCTGAAAATGTGACAGTTTCCTTGGTGGTAAAGCTATGACAACTCTGAAAAGATATAATCATTCTGGTTTTGAAATTGCTTGTCACTCACTATTCCCATGACTTATTAGCAAAACTTTGATTTTTATCTTACTTTTAAGGTCCCTAGATATTATAGTTCTCTTTTATAACACTTTAAAAGCACAAATTTAAAAAAAAATGCATTGACAATTGTTAGTAAAAAGTGTTTTTTTCAAGTTTTTCATTTAAAATGGTGTTAGTTCTCAGAGAGTTCATGAGCATAAACCTTGCCCATGTTCCCCAAACTCATCTTTTTTAAAAATAAGTTTCTGGATTCAAGAGATCATCCGTAATCCACCAAATTCCTACCACCAATGGGAATTTAATGCTTAAATTTTCAAATGCTTTAAAATTTGAAGCACAAGACAGCTGAAAGAGTTTTAAGCCCATCAATGCATTCGTCATTTGATGGGCTTTTGTGAGTGGACTTTTCTTAAAATATATTCCTAAATGTTGTGGGGAGCGGGCTGTGAACTGACAAGGGCCTTGCAGCTGCAAGGTCATTCCTATAGGAAGTCTCCCCTCAGCAATCTTCCCAGAAAGTACAAGGTAACACTAATGAAGTCACAGACAAACAAACTGGCCAATACACAAAGCAAAATGTTCTAATAATACCTGCTTGTTCTGCTAATACTTGTTTGTATAGATAACTATTCTAAGACTGTATAAAAACTGTGTGTGAAATAAAGACTGCGCCACTGCTCCGCCATCCGTGGATGGTGGACCTCCGGATCCCAGCTTTCCTGTCTCTGTGTCTTTTCTCAATCTTCTCACCCTTCCTCCTCAGGCAGAGCCCTCCTGGCCGCGACAAAATATTTATGTGATTATAAATGTAATATATGTACACAGTTATAAGCTTACAAAATAAAGAAATTAACAAAGACACAAATAAAAATTACACATGGGCCTACCACTCAGAGATAATGGCTCTTGGTATTTGGTATGAATACACAAGAAAATAACTGGAAAAATAACAAAAAGGTTTTGTTTTATTTGTGTTTTAATATTCATATTTTAACTTCATATATTGTCAGTATTTCCCCAATCATTAGAGTTTTTAACTAATTATCAATTTATCTCTAAGTGATATAAATGTATAATTTTCTTGAATTTTCCTTATCTAGCTTTCAAAAGCAATAGTGACTTGATGAAACTATCTGGGAATATTTTTCTATTCAAGTAATGACTTTTAATTTGGTTAATTACTTAAACTTCCTTGTTGAATTGAATTATAGTAATTTCGCAAGTAGAATATTTTTCTACTTCAACTAATGACTTAATTTGGTTAATTATTTACTCTTGTTGAATTATGTAATTTCACAAATAAATATTTAATCTTTCTGAAATTTATTTTGTCATATGGTGAGATGATTTGTTTTTGGTTCACAGAGCCAAATTTTAAACCAATATTTTTGAGAAAATGCACAACTTTCCTTATAATGGTGACATTGGCTTTTATGAAGTTTTGAGATCTTAAGTATACTAGAAATTATTTCAGGTCTATGTATATTGTTTCATTGATCTTTCTGTTGATTCTTGCACCTATATTGCAGTGATTTTCAAAACTATTGTATGGATGTTATATTTTAAATTTCGTTACAATATCTAAAATATTTTCAATTGTTTTCAAAATTATAGAACAAAATTTAGCTGTGATAAAAATATAGCGTTTTTTTTTGACAGTTGTTATTGTCCAAATTATTAAGAAATTATTCCACTGTCTTGAGGCATACAGTGATAAGAATTTTGAGACCTGTTTCTATTACGTAAGCTTTACAATGATTACATAATATTCAATAAAAAGGGATCATTTCAATTATCCCAGTTAAACGTCCAGATTTTATTATTATTATTTTTTAGGTTGACAATACTGTCCTTTTTTGGACATTCTTTCTTCTTGGCTTGTGTGACTCCACAATCTCCTGGTTTTTCTCTTGTTTCAATAGATAACATCCCAACTTTTTCTAGATCTCCTTCTTAGCTGTTCATTTCTATCTGCATCTAAAATTTTACAGCTCCTCTAAAGTGCTCAATACTTGGCCTTTTTTTTCTCACACTACACTATCTCCTTCAGTGATTTTTATCTAGTTCCATAGCATCAATCTGACTGTTATTTAGAAATTCATATCACCAGTTTAAAACACTTCTTATTTCCAAGTATCTGACTTGACATCCACCTCAATGTCTCACAGGAAACTTGAAATCTTGTCCAAATTGATTTCATAATCTCCCCCTAACCTTGGAACAATATCCTCACAAAAATCCTCCTCCTTTTCCATAGATCCCTATCTCAGTTCAATACCAAATCTACCTAACAGTTCATACCAGAATATCATCAATGTCTTCAGTGATGCTTCTCTTTTCCTAAAGTACCACTACTCAATATCCTATCAAATATTAAGTATCGTTAACTCGATCTTGAAATACATTCAATATGCCCTCATTTTTCCATGTCTAACTTTAATATCTCAGAATGCTTACCATCCTTTATTGCCTGGGCTACTCCAATAACTCATTTAGGTTTCCCATATGTACACTGGTCTCACTATTCTTCAGGATGCTAGGGGAATATATTGAGAAAATAAATACAGTGGTTTTATTCCGATGCTCAAAATTCTGTTCTGTGGTGTTTTTGTGTGCATATAAGTGTTTTTTAATGTCCATTTGAAGAAGTTTATCATGACACATCATTTACCAATAGACAGATTAGATTAATTTCCCTTGAATTTTATCATAGAATATTTGTCAAATATTCTATTTTTTCTGACTTATAGATGGAGAACAGGATACAGTAACCCCTCATATTCCTAGAATTTATTAATCATACATCCTGTGCGGTTCCACTGGAGTTAAAGAATTATCTCTACCTTTCCCTGCCTAATCCTCTGAAACTGTTTACTGATAGACTTCATGAACAAAAAAGTAAATAAAACACCAGCATATCCTAATACTCCTACAAGAATTTTGTTTATTTGTTTCCTTTAAAGTACTTTACTTCTAAGGTTTGAATCTCCAATCACTATCCTCCTTTGTTTCCTCCTCAGATAAGTTAGTGAGATTGTGTGTGTGTATGTGTACCTGTGTGTTGTTAATAATGATTTTATTTTTTGTCACTTTACCAGGTAGTTCATATAGAGAAGGTAAGCTGAGCAGTTTCCAGTTTTTCAGCTCTTCCAAAAATTAGTAACCCCCCAAAAATATATGTATAAATGACATTAAAAGGTTGTTAATAGAAAAATAAATATAAATGTCCAATAAAATATGAAAAAATATTCTCACATTCATATTTAGATAACCATTTAAAAATATATAGTGTTTTTTCACCTACTAGCTTAGAAAATATTTCTAAAGTTTGATCCAGTACTCTTTTGGCAAAGGTATATGAAAAAATACCTTTTTGGACACTTGTAAACTTGTAAATCCTTGTCAACTGTCTAGGAAGGAAATATGTTATTACTTATCAAAATGTTAAATGTACTTTTACTTTAACCTAGAAATGTCACTTCTATTATTTGTACTTAAGGTATACTAAGCAAAGTGTGCAAACATCATGTAAGTGATGTTTTCAAAAGGTCTTTTTATTAAAATATAAAATAATCATATTTTGGAAGCTGCATTGAATAAAAAGCAAGTATAGTTTTATAGAAACTATCAACATTTAAAACCCAACACCCTGAGTATCTAAATTACATTTAAACTGTCCATTAGAAATTGTTCTATAGAACTATGTACAGCTATTATGCCTGAAGGGCAATGGAGAAAGTTATACACGCTTTTCCAGGGCCCTCATCATCATGGCAGCTGTCAGATATCAGTCTTGTTATCAGACAGTTACTCTTGTTAAAATTTCAAGAACTGTCAGAGACACTGGTCATCATGTGACCTTTTTCTATGATCCTTTAACGAGGTGCCATGGTGCCTTCCGTACTTCTTTTGTAAATACTATTGAGAGGTACTAAATATTATCTAGATACTGTAAAATTCATAAGAGTAGCATTATTATCTGGGGGAAAATATCAATCATAAGGTATTTCAATGTAACCTCTATCAGTAATGCTGATAAGAGTTTCAAAATTATTAATGTGAACCTGAATAGAAACTAACCTTAGAAGTTCCCAACAAGATATTTTAGTGGGTAGAGGGATGGATTTTGGGAATTTACTGAATCTCCTGTATTGCTTTAGATCTGACCTGCCAATGGGAGTCAGGGCTGGATTTATCTTCTGCAGAGAGCAGTGCTAGTCACAAAGTTTGCTTACATCCCAAGAAGCAAAATAGTGGTTGGCTGTACATATACTTTTATGTCTCATAAGAAACCTGATACTTTTTTTTTTAATTTATTTTTTTAATTTATTGGGGTGACAATTGTTAGTTAAATTACATAGATTTCAGGTGTACAATTCTGTATCACATCATCTAAAAATTACATTGTGTGTTCACCACCCAGAGTCAGTTCTCCTTCCATCACCATATATTTGATCCCCCTTACCCTCATCTCCCACCCCCACCCCCCTTACCCTCTGGTAACCACTAAACTATTGTCTGTGTCTATGAGTTTGTTTTTTTTTTCTTAGACTTTTATCATTTATATCCCTCACACTGTGAAAGGGGGAAACCTGATACTTTCATTTCAACATTGGTTGACCTGGAAATCTTTCATCTACTTTGCATTTTTGAAGTTGTCAAATTGATGTTTTACTGTCATAGCCTAAGAATTGGATGGATTCTTAAGCTTCATATCAATATATTCTTCTTGAACAGATATTTCCGTGAAAGAAAGTAGGAGTGTGTGTACATGTGCATGTGCTGGGGGCTATAAAACTAGATCAGAAATACAGTAAGGGCAAGATATTCAGTTTATATAACTTGGTATGCTCTAAGTGTATATACATGCCATGCATGTGGTAGATTTTCAGTATTATTTTTCAATAAATATTTTTAATAAGTGAAAAAACATATCTGAATTGTTTTTCATGTTGAGTTTTCATGTTGATCTCATCTTCAATGATGTGAAATTATTTCTCTCTTTCTCACTATATATGTATACATATATATGTATATATATGTAGCACCCATGTGTTACACATACACATATTTACATATATACACACATGTGTATATGTCTCTTTCTATATAGTAATGAGCATATAGTAATAGTAATAATCATATACAGAGAGTTCATATATTTTGATGCATTCATCTATTAATTTTTTTAATCATTTACTCACTAAGCACTTATTACTAAGCATTTATTTAACCATTTATTCAGTAGCTATTTGTACTAAACTAAGTTATGAGGGTAATACAAAAATAAATAAACTTGATCTCTGACTTAAGATATTCATCCTTCATAAGCTTATTCATCTGACCTGTTCATTGGGTATTTATGCTCATTTACTACCTCTGAGACCAGTTCTTTTTCAGTTTCAGTATTTTACCATTTCTAGCTATGGCTTCAAGTGGGAACAACACTTGTTTCAAATACGTTCGGATGCGAATTAATTTCTGAAAATGAGATTCTGCCGCACTTCTAGAAACCACCACATTTTTAAAAATACCTTTTAAATATAATGTCTCTCTCTCTCCATACACACACACACAGACACACACACACACACACACACAGACACACATACATGTATATTTGTAATACTTTTTATTACATAATGGTTGAAACATTCTATATATCTATGAAATTACGTGGAAAACATTTCAGCCTGCTTGGGAGGAAATAAATCTACAGAACGTATTACAATCACCAAGAAAGTGGAACAGGCTGCAAAATGAAACATATGTTCTGTTTTAGAAAGACTTGTGTTTGAAGAAGCACTTGGTTGAAATACTTGGTTGAAATACTCAGAAGGACTTGGTTGAAATAAAATCGTACTTCCTGGAAACATGTATTAATGAATCAATTATTTCTCAAAGAGAAGTCTCAATTAAAAGTGGAGGTAACTTGGTGCCTTTTACTCTGTTTATAAGAGATTTGCAGTTTAGAATTCTAGAGAAAATACTGATTCATGCAAATCTTTAAGTAATTGGAAGAAAAATCCCAGGGACTTTCAATTATCAATATTTTTCATCATTGTTTTTGTTCATCAGAATATATTAGCTTAAAATTGCACAAAAGTGGGAAGATACAAATAGTCACAAATTTGGTAAAGTATCTCATATTATGGGGAAAAATAGGTACTATACGATAACATAAATAAGAAGTTAAATTAAATAATAGATTTTAAACAACTTTACTAACAATAAATATGGTGAAACAAATTAATTATATTTCTACATATAATATTAATAAGGGAAATGTGGTAATCTAGTAGACAAATATGTAAAAAGAAAGTGCAACTATTGCTATGAACTGGGCCTCACCCATTATGCAACAAACATAATTTTGGATTAGAAAGATGGAAAATGGTAGATACAGTTAAAATAAAGTTTTAGAATAGCAGGATAAAACGGAGGCTCTTGAAATCACCAATATAACATTCATCAAAATATTTTTATTGTAGTTTAAACATACGACAAAAATTAGATTATCTGTTATTAATGCATGAGACAAGAGAGTCATATCCTATAAGCGACAGACAACTATAAAGCCCATGGGGGAAACAAATTTCTCTTTTGTAATTCAAACACAAGAAAATGATAGTCTTCTGTGTATAGTGGATGCTGAATCAGAAATCAGGAAAGAGATATTTTCATTTTGTCTCTTGATACATTTCAAACTGTTCCCTGATATTCATGCAAGCCTTTATGCACACACACACACACACTCAATTTATTTATTCAGTTAACTGAATGATAAACAGCTGAATGGAAAATCTCTCTGGACTGTGGGAATTACTAATAGCAACTCGGTGATGTAAGAGAGAAAGCCAGCAGAAAGATAATTGATATTTTAGAGCTATGTTCCCCAAACTGTATTCCACAAAACAACAAAAGTTCTATGAGATTAATAGATGTCATATGAGAAAGAAGTATTCCATCAGGGAAAAAAACACTTTGTATTTCTCCTATTGGAGATTTCAACAGTGTTTTAGCATTTTAAAGACTGAATTAGCTTGCTGTAAAGTAATCTATTTGACTTCATTTAACTTTGCATATTCCCAACTTATTTTCCATAACTTGTTTTGCAAAATATTCATGAAAGGTCCTTTTGAATAGGCTGCCTGACTTGGAGAAGAATATGCTCCATTTTCTGGCTTCCAAAAAGTATCCATAGAAAACACTGCTACATTTGTATACATAAGTATGTTACCTGTCCTTACTATTGACACATTTTAATTATTTTTTTTGGCTGCCATTATTTTTGTAACCCTTTCAAGGATGTGACATTTGACATCTGCTCACTGTTTCCTCCACTGGGCTCAGATGGATTGTCCTAGTATCCTGCATCATCCTTGGAACCTCCTTTTCTCTTAGCTTTTGCTACCTATATTCAAAGAGCAGGGACAGAATGATGTCATGATGCCAAAGGGGAAAATAAAAATTACCTACATAAGACTAAGATCAATAGCTGCTTTCAAATAAGACAAAACCACAAAAATGTTGCTGAATTCATACTAAAATACCATGCAAAACAGAAAAACAACAATTTGTAACAGTTCAAAAAGAAAGCAAAGTGAAGACACCTCAGAAATTGGTATGTATAATCTATGACAGTTATATAGATTAGGATTAGAAACACCTGATTTTAGAGCATGTTAGTCATAAAGATATAAAGTTAATCACCATTTAGTCATAAGTGGAACTATCAAATGCCTATATTAAGAACTCAAATGAATTTATGTAGTTTATTGATTTAAATATACATATTAAAGCCATTAAAAAAAATATTTTAAAAATCTGATTAACCTGAAATCAATAACCGGAAATTTTGCCTAAGCTTTCACAAAATAATGTCTATTTTATTACAATGTTTATATAGTGTTGGTTTGCAATTTCAACTTGCACCTCAAAATATTAACAATTGATGTCCTTTTGTTAAAGAAAATAAAGTATTTTCTCTCAAATACCTATTAAAACCCCAGCTCAGAAAGAAATTCAGGAAAATTTTCTGGAAGATGTGCAGTCCTTATACTCTTCTCACTGTCTTGAATAAAGTCTGATAATTAGAAAACCAAATATTTCAGGTATAATATTTAGCTCTACATAATATCCTTTCAGTGTGTTGCATTTTTGTCTTTTGTCCTTGATTTTCATCAGAGTATTATAAAAAGAACCATGCAACATAGAATATTATAAGAAGAATTATATGAAATGCTTCCCCTTTGTTGGTAAAGAAATGTTGTTGATTATGCTGTGCACTGTAATATTATTCAAGAAATTAAAGAATTTCTTTTAGGCTTCCATGCTTGGAAAAGTTTTGCTTTTCCCACAGAATTGTGGTTCTTCCTTTCTGAAAATACCACCATAGAATTGACTATATTTTAACATTTTTCCCCCTCTTTTTTGGCTTTGAATTTGGAAGCAACAATATAACTACTCAGATTTTTATTTTAGTCTGCTTGTCAATTTAGTTGAGTACCCCTCCCCAATTTTCATTACTACTTATACATAGTATTTTGTCTTGATCATTGTTATTTCTTTTCTATGCAGTTATTATCCTGATCTCTTTCAAAACAAGAAACTCAGAAGAGTTACAGATTTCTCATAAAGTGAAGACTTTCAAAATCCCAAAGGATAACATTTTATTTACTGTTTGATGGAAAATAATCTCTAACCTGAATCAGATGTGCAAAGATAAAGGTTATTATTATCTAGATTTAACTCTTTTTGATCCCCCAGGAATCTCCCAAATGTTGTTATAATTGCTTGACTCTTTAAAATGTATATTTCACATCTGTCCTTTATGTGGCTCTAATTCTCAGCTCCTGTTTTCTTTATTTTTCAACTTTCCTAGGTATAGTAAATTTTGTTAAACTGAGTTCTATATTACACTGCTTAGGGGCCTGCTGGTGGGTTTTGTTCCTTCTATGGCTACTGAAGGTATACCTTAACTTTACCCCTTAGAAACTGTAGACTTTCAAGGGTCTAAAACCTGTGGCATAAATATATATATATATTTGCCACATATTTGGCAATATGTCTTTATGAGTCAAACAGGTAAATAAATGTCTGTGGTTTCAATGTTCCACTTGTTAGCTATAGTCATTACTTCCAAGGCTTGACATTTGTCATTGTAAATTTGCACTAATTAAGTATTTTTACCCTTTTTTTCTTTTGGTTTGAAATATACTTCATATGATTTTTTCATCTTGCTTCCTTCTCATCACTGAGGTATGAATTCAAATACAGGTTTCCCTCACTATCTGAAAGTAGAATGTTTCTATGAAACCTTTCCTAAGCTGAACTGGCATTAAATGAAGAAGCAATTACCTTAAGACACATCTTGCTAATAGATGCACAAAATAAACTGAGATAAAGCACAGATGCTCACAGACATAATTCAAAGTTAGGGGGGCTTGATGCTGAGTTAGTTCTGAGGGAAAGAACTAAGGAACCACTTTCACTGCTCTAGCTGTGCAATGCCTCTATAACAGCTTGCTGTGAAACAAATGCTGAATGCTATTTTTGCTTTTTTCATAAAATCAAAAATCCTGTTTCGATTTCTATTCATACGGAAAAACAGACACTGATGTAGGTCTTTTGTAAAAGTGAAGTAGCGTAAAGCTAACTTTTGACAAGTGGGGGGTAGCTGTATAAATTCCCTTTGACAGGTCCTCTCCCTTCACCCTTCACCCTAGCTCAAATCCATTGTCTGCATGAGCAGCAGCCAGTAACTGATACCATGTTTCTTTTTTTTGTTTGTTTTTTCCATCAATTTATTTATTTATTTAGATTTTTTACATCATTTTTTATTATTAGTTTTGGGTGTACAAAACAACATAGTGATTAGACATTTATACACCTCACAAAGTGATCGATCACCCCAACAAGTCTAGTACCCATCTGACATCATACATAGTTATTACAATACCATTGACTATATTCCCTATGCTGTATTTTACTTCCCATGATGATATATTTTTTAATTATAGTTGACATTCAATATTATTTTATATTAGTTTCAGGTATACAGTGGTTGGGCATTTATATAGCTATGAAGTGACCTCTCGATAAGTCTAGTACTCATCTGACCCTATACATAATTTTTACAATATTACTGACTACGAGGCCTGACAATTAAGGTCGCGAAGTTGTGGAAATGATGTCGCTAACCTTTTTTGATATCAGAGGGATTATTCATTATGAATTTGTGCCAACTGGACAAACAGTTAACCAAGTTTACTATTTGGAAGTGCTGAAAAGGCTGTGTGAAAAAGTTAGACGACCTGAACTTTTTGTCAACAATTCCTGGCTCTTGCATCACGACAATGCACCAGTTCACATGGCACTGTCTGTGAGGGAGTTTTTAGCCAATAAACAAATAACTGTATTGGAACACACTCCCTACTCACCTGATCTGGCCCCCAGTGACTTCTGTCTTTACCTGAAGATAAAGGAAATATTGAAAGTAAGACAATTTGATGACATTCAGGACGTCAAGTGTCATATGATGACAGCTCTGATGGCCACTATGAGCTGGCATCAGTGCATAGCTTCCCAAGGAGAGTACTTTGAAGGTGACTGTAGTGATATTCGCAATGAGGTATGTAGCACTTTTACTAGGATGAGTTCGCAAACTTAATAGTGTGACCTTGTTTATTCCCCATTGTGTATTTCACATCCCTGTGATTATTTTGTAATATATTTCTTACATGTTTACTTGCTTCGTATTTATTTGCTGTTTCTACCACTTTAATATAAGCCCCAGGAGGGCAGGGATTCTGTTGATCTTTAGGAATCTCAGCACATAGATTAAAGCCTGGAACATAATCGAAGTTTACAGAATTAATTCATCTCATCTTTTTAATATTGTGAGAATTTGAATGTTTATGAAATACAATAGCTGTGCCTCTTTAAATGAGAAGAGCCCATTGGTTTCATTGATTTATAAACTCCTAGACATAAGCTCAATTTTTTCTGAGAATTGTCACCTAATGGGAGGTAATTATCCAAACTATTTCCATCATGTTACCCATATTTCTCTGCATAAAATTAGAGCAGTACATATTCTCAGGTGGAAAAATAGTGTTCTTTCCTTACCAAATTATAATTAAAACCATTAAGGGACATGCAAAATTATACTCTCGTGCCCATAAATGTACTACCATTTAACTTTCCATTGCTATAATTTTTAAAAATAAAATAAAATTGACAAATTCCAAAAGCTGAACCATGCCTTTATTTGTGGTTAACCTAGACCATATGGATTAGATAATAGTAGCAGATGTCATTTTAGTTTCATCCAACTTTGATCCTTGGTTAAAATCCCCATCCTGTGGTTAGTTTAATGCCTAGGGAGAGAAACAATACAAAACAAAACAAAATTGCTCGATGTAATTGATGATAGGGATAAAGGACCAATACAACACAGAAAGACTCAAGAGGTGAAAAATACAACCTGGCCACCATCCAGTAATATGACCTTAAAATGTGTATAGCCTGCTTATCATCTCTCTTCAGAAGTGGAAAGAATCAAGTTGTCAGTACAAAACAACATACAAAGGTATTAAAGCCATTATTAACTTTATATACAAATTATAGAATATTGTAGGAATAAAACAATTTGACCATTTCCTGAACCATTAATATTCCTGTAAATAAAAGCTTTAAGGGAAGTTTTGTGTTTCCAGCAAAAATTATATGTAGGTATGGAGTTTGGGATATTTTTTTCCCTCCAGGTACTAATTTTTCCACGAGTTGCCCTGTGTTTGATGAGTGGCAATGCTGACTAACTATGACACGTTTCTCCTTTTGGTGTGTTTGTGGTGAAAATTTGTATATGGCAAGTCTTGTCAAAATTTTTTTTGTTGTTTTACACTAATCTCCTTATTATCCTTTTGAAAGTTCTTGAGGCAATAGATCAGGCTTTTTAGGAGTACCATGGAAGCAGACAGAAAGAGGTAAAAACTGTCAGTAACTTTGTCCAGTCAAAGTTGACTCAAGGGGAAAAAAAGGGAAATCACCTAATATTGCCAGGCAGAGATTATTAACTAAATTTCTCAGAATTTCTATTTTGTTAGCATTTCTAACTCAGAATCTCAAGTGTAGATGAGCAATTTGGAGAGGGTCAAAACAGAAGATAGAAAGCAATTACTTTCCAGCATTCATCACTAATTAATATAATTCATTATTTTTAAAAGATTTCAACATGTAAACTAAGGCATCCTTTTCGTCGTTGAGGCCATTGTTCTGCAGCTGGGTAGCTGGGGATTTGGAGCCGCAGCGAGACACACAGCCACCTGATCAGTGCTTGCTCTTGTCTGAATTTGCGATAACAAGGAAGCTGTTGCTGTTGTGGTCCCAAGGTACTGCCTGCCCAGTCTTCTACTACTGATCTATTTCGATTTCTACCTTCTTACATTTCCATGGTGGGAAGGAAAAGGGCAGTTCTAATTTAAGTAGGCTTGGCCCAGGAAAGTTCTCACTGAGAAGATGCCCTTTCAGTGAAGGCCTGAAAGAAAAAAAAAAAAAAAAACAGGGAACATGAAACCTGGGGTAAGAAATCCCATGCAGAGAAAGCATCAAGTGGAAAATGCTGAAGTAGTTTAGGAATATGAAACAGAGTGAGTGAACGTCCTATTAAAAATTGCACTTTTGCTCCCCTTTACTCTGCGCTACTTTCTTTTCTTTGTTCATTTTACTTCGTAACTAGTGCCATATCATATATTTTCTTATTTGTCTAGTACTTATATGTCTTTTCTTTTAAATCATATCTCCCCTCTCATACAAGCTCCATGAAGGAAAGAATCTTTTCTGTTCTACTGAAAACTCCAATTGATTAGAACAGTACCAGCACCAGCCATAAACATGTGACTTAACAGATTGAATGAATAGCCTATTAATTGATCTATAGAAAGAGGTGTCTGCAAAAAGGTAGTGATACATTCTGAAGCAAAGAAAATTGAAATTAAAAAACAAGCAAAATTAAGAATATGTTTGTATGTCATGACAGCATTTTCGATACCCAGATCAATTAGATAAATCAGTTAGAGAAGTCTAACTGAATGATATGAAGAAGCTGCCAAGATAGTTAAAAATATTGAAGAGGTTAGTATTTTACAATGAGTTGCCATATTTTTTTCTTTTTATTCAATTATTCATCAAATAACAATTGAATTCCTACTATGTGCTTCATATATACATATGAATTTATTTTTAATTAAATAAACAAAAGACTATTTTTTGTCTGAAGTCTAAGTGTATATAACAGGGAATAAAGGAAGATTTCTAGTATTGTTTTTCTTTCTTTCCAAAAAAAAATTATATTAGTAATCTGTTTACCAGAAAAACAAAACAAACAAACAAAAAAACCCAAAAAGTCAAGCATTTCCTTTTACTTATTACTCCTGTTCATCTCAGCATATGGACAAAATAGAAACACACACACACACACACCCTGCATCTCAGAGTATCCATAATACTATAGGGAAGATTAAGTGCCAAAGAAGTCCAGGATGAAAGTTAGAGCAAAGTGATAAGACATAGACATTAACTAAAATATGTTAGAGGAAGAGAAAATTGGGGCAATAAGATTTTCAAATCACAGAATCTCAGAAAAAGTTAGAGCACTGTAAGGCAAGAGAATAAACTACTACAGGCCAGAATTTCATTCTCCTAACTCTAGGGAAATACAGTGTGTAAGTAGGTCTGATGAGTAGGTATTCCCCTGGAGTGACAAAGGATGAGAATCTGGCCCTATGTCTTTAATTCATACAAAATATATTTTTATAAGGGAGAGAGCTCTTAGAGGTGATATGCCTGAGAGAGTTGGAAATTTGTACTATATTAAAATAGGTTAGCGGAAGTGCTCTATTCAAGTGTCCTAGCATCACAGAGGGAGGATGCTATCCTGAGGCAAAGTGTATTTAGAGATCCTTTTGAGGTCTGCTTGATTTCTTCTCACTTCCTAGAAAGCCAACTTTATATAAAATGACGGCCGGAGTTACTGAAAAATTGTTTGAAAAAGAGGCCAGAAAGCATTATTTTACACACAGCAACTTGGCTATCATAATAAAAATGAAACCGGATCTATGAATCACACAATTGTTTCACCAACAATGTAGCCAAATTATTTAGGTAGTTTCTGGTTCTTCTGTCCCTTCATTCCTAACCTATGAATTCCATGATTAAATTCTTAATTCACTTGAAAGATCACGATCATCTGCTTTGTTAATTTAATCAATAACAACTACATTTATTAAGTTCATACTGTAAAATATATTGCCCCATCACATTGTTATCAAGAAGTCAGCATTTTATCGAAACGACACTGAAAACTAAATCAATAAATGTTATATAAATCAAATATTAATTTTTTGTCATTTCCTATTTTGTATACATATAATTTAAAATTAAAACAAAACAAATTTACGAAAAGGTGCATTTTTTTCATTAATCAACCAACTTAATTAGCAACAGTAGAATGATTTTTTTTATTTTTCTAACTCATGTTGGCATTTTTGAGTGACATAATTAAAATTAATTTCTTTCATATGTATTTAATATGTTAGGTATTGAAAATAACACATATTTTTAGTAAATTCCATGTAAGAAGCTATACTCATAAGTCAGGTGCTAAATTTAATTATGTGTGGAATTATCACTCATGGACTTTTGATGAACATTTTATGGAGTTCATCACTTTCCTTAATACATTATTTAGCCTATCACATCTAGTGTTTAGGGATAACAGATACCTACAGAAACACTACATAGCAACTAAAACATTTTGCTTATGTTCTACTGGGCCAATTTATAGAGTTCTGTTGTTTTTATCTGGTCTTTATGGTACAAGATAACAATTTGATATTTCTGTAGACAGCTTTCTAGATTTTTTGGATTCTTCATTCTGATCCATTTAAACATATTTTAGAAATGCTCCAATTTTTTTTTTTTTTAAGATTTAAAAAATCAAATTTAAACCACTTTTTTTCTTTTACTACAATGAGATATTTTTATTACACAAAGTTTAATTAAAATTATGATTTTATGTAATTGACCAATTGCTCATCAGTGCAACCTAAATACCCACACAGTTACACAAGTGTTGATCAAGTTTATAAAATAAGTGTTGGGATATCAATGTTGATATAATTTGTAATCAGATCAAAATTTGTAAATTAAAAAATTGTTCCCAATAATGAATTCTGTCCTTTGTACACAGGACAGAATTGTTTAATTACACTAGTCATACTGTTTGTTTATTAAGGTTTATATTCTAAAAAATGGGGAATATAATCAATAAAGTTGTAAAGATTTTTTTAGGGTGTCAGATGGACACTTGTCTTCTTAAGGAGACCACTTCATGGACGGTGTAGATGCCTGACCACTGTGTTGTACTCCTGAAGCTGAAGCTGAATAATATTGAATATCAACTATAATTATATATACATAAATATTATGTATATATATATATATTTGTATTTGCATGTGTATTTGCATGTATATATATATTTGTATATGTATATTTGTATATATATATATTTGTATATGTATATTTGTGTATATATGTATATTTGTATATGTATATTTGTGTATATATATATATATATATTTGTATATATATATATGTGTATATATATATATACATATATATATTCCGTGACTATATATATATATAGTCACAGTCACAGAATGTGAAGTACAGCATAAGGAATATAGTCAACGGAATTGTAACAGCAATATACGATGTCAGAGGGGTAGTAGACTAGGAAGGGGTTTATCACTGTGACGGGTGTAAATGTCTAACTATTACATTGCTTTGTACACCTGAAACTAATAAAAAAATAATGAAAATAAAAAATGAGGTTTATATTCTGAAACACTAAATCTTACATTAAAATTTAGTATTAAAATTAAGATAGCTTTGGATTTAAGTAAAAGCTTCTCCATTTAATAGAGGAATTATCAATTTATGAGTAGTTTTGAACTTGTTACCATATCTGAAAACTGTAAATACAAAAATACCTATCTCTTAGTGTTTGGGGGAAAAAAATTAGATGAAATGGTGTTTGAAAAGCACTTAGCACATTGCCTTGTCCATAGCAATCACTGTGGCATAGTATAAGTTATGTGATCACCAGACCCTTTTGTTTTTTCTCTTCTTGAACACAGGAAAAGTACATTTCCTAAGCCCCTTGCACTTAGATGAAAGGAACTAGATCTACCGAAGGAAATGAAGTGTTACTTCTTGGCTGAGGAATTGAAGAGCCAATGCTCTTGTTCCATTGTTAGCCTTCTTCCTCTGCTGTGGTGACCATAATGGCTTTTTGGTAAGACAGTGGAGTCACAACAGGAAGCAGCCAAGATCCACAAGTTACTGCTCTAAGGGAGCTGCCTTTGAAGCTGCACCAGACCAGCACACTTTGTGTGAGAGACTCATTGTTACATGTTGAGTCATGGAGAATCTGACTAATGCACTTAACAAATGATAGCCAGAAATGGTAAGCTATCAAAATGTTAGTAAAACTCTTGTGTAGTATGCATGTGTGTGTGTGTGTGTGTGTGTGTGTGTGTGTGTGTGTGTGTGATCAAAGCATGTCAATATTTAATATAAAAATTCTGTTATTTGGTCAAATCTAAAGTAATGAGAGCAAAGACTTTAACAATTCATACACACTACCATTTGTCTAGTGACTCAGGTGAAGTAGAGTCAATTATTGAAAGAATGCATTTAAAGTATATTTTCCTCACAAAAAAACTGTCGAAAATGGAGTTACCACTGATGTTTTTTGAAATTGATTTCACTTATAAAATGAAAGCACCTGAATAAAATTAATAGTAGATATTTTGGAAATAGTTGAATTTATGAAGCTGTATTATCCACAGCCAAACAAACATAAACAAAACACTATTGCCTTTAGGTTGGGGGAACTCAGTTAAAGTAGTCAAATAACTTTACACCTATAGACATAGCCAATATCCATGATAATGCTGGTATTTAAATTTTCATACTGATAAGCACAGTACTCATCCATACTGAAATCTTGTATAACTAACTGGATAGTTTAAAATGTATTTCCTTACATTACAAAGGTATTCAATTGCTTGTACCCTTCCACCATCTTTGACGGACCCAGATTCATGGTCTCTCAAGCCCCCATGATTGATGGCAATATCCTTTATGGAACTAATACAATACCCAATCCTATTACTATTCAATTTGGTCTGTCAAGTTAGTCGGTGAATGCAATGTTAGACACATGAAACTGATATTTGTGCCCATATCTGTCTTTTCATCTCCTATGTTTTGGAAAGTCATAAAAAAAACTCCTTTCACTTTATTGCATTGGCTTCTTCAACAAAGTTAAGGATACAATTTGCATGCATGTTAATTGCTTACCTAATGTTCATGATTATAATATTATGCTTTACATATTGGGTGAATAATTTGAAAAATCTCAGAGCAGTGACCTCTTTTTACAGATAATTTCAGTTTCATAAGAGCTCAGTCTTCTTTACTAGAATTAAATTCATTTTTTTTTATGGAGTGAATTAAGATTTTCTTTAAAAGTAGGAGGAGCAATTATCCATTCCTTGGTTTAATGCAACACTTCTAGCAGGATTGTGCTGAGTGCTCTGTATTATTAAAGAGTGAAATAGCAAATCAAATAGATTTCTCATTACGTTGTCAAACCACATGAGTGATGGATAACAATGTCTCTTTTTCAAATTAAATTACTCTTTTGTTTAGCACAAAATAATTAAAATTTACATAAGAAGACACACATAAAACAACTACAAATTAGAAAAATCAAGTAAATGAGAAAGAGTGAAGAATAATTCATTTACTAATGTTGTGGCATGCAAAGTCGAGAGCTTAATGGAACATATTTAAGAAAAAATAAAAAACTTAAGACGGAATTCTCCAAAATGTATATCTCCAACTTTACTCCCTCCCCTAAAATCAAACCTCATAATAAACTGCGCACTTTCAGTAAATGGTACCACCATTCACTCACAAATTTAGCAGTCTCCCCTTACTGCTTTTACTTCCTGCTCCAATGCATCTATAAATCCTGTTGGTTCTACTATCAAACTTTATTCTGAGCCTGACCACCTCTTATCACTAGTACTGTTACCACCAGTGGTAGGCAGAAAATGGGTCACCAAAGATGTTCATGTCCTAATCCCTGGAATTTGTAAATATGTTAGGTTACATGGCAAAGAGGAATTAAGGTTATGGATAGAATTAAGGTTGCTAATCCATAGACTTTTAAAAGGGAAGATTATTTAGAATCATCTGGGAAAGTCCAGTATAATCACAAGGGTCCTTACACATGAGTGAGGCAGGAGAGTGAAAACCAGAAATATGGTAGTATGAGAAATAATCAACTGGACTTTGCTGACTTTGAAGATGGAAGAAAAAGCCAGGAACCAAGAACTGTGAGTAGCCACGAGAAACTGGAAAAGGCATGAAATGGATTCTTCCTTAGAGCTTCCAGAGGGAATGGAACCGGGCCGACACCTGGATTTTAGTCCATGATCCCTGTTTCAGAACTCTGACCTCAAGAACTATGTGATAATAATTTCTAGTGTTTTAAAGTGCTGAATGTTTGACAATTTCTTACAGCATCAATTAGATATTAATATAGTCCCACTTAAACTATTATAGTCACTACATCAATAGCCTATTAACTAGGCTCCTTCACCTATTCTTACTCCCTAAAAGTCTGTTATCTACAAAGAAGATTACGTAATTGTTTTAAAGAGTAAATTCTATACTATACTCACTTACTCCACGTTGGAAAAGTTTCCTGAGGTGGTTTACTGGAACCTCTAATGAAGTACTGGGCCAAGAGACCAAAGAAAGAGGCTGACAACTCCAGAATTAAAGGGAGTGCATTAACAGACAGAAGCAGCGTCTTGGGCAGCAGTAAGAATGTACATCTCCACAGTTGAAAGGGATGGGGGCTTAATGTATATAGCCTTCAGGAACACAGGTGGCTTGTAGTGCAGTGGCACGTGCTTATTAAGAGCTGCATAAACAACTTAATCAGCCTACTTATCTAGTATATAAGATCATTCCTTACAGGTGATACAGCCCACCCTTCTGGGACACACTGGTCCTTAGTGAGAGAAAGCAGCTTCTTAAGTTGGCTTATGTCAAGTCAAGAATCAGAAATCATTTTTCTTAACACTCAAACCATCCAATGAGTTTCTATTACAATCAGAAAATAAACCTGAGAATCTCACCCTAACCCACAAAGGCCTTACATTATCCAGTCCCAGTCAAACTGTCTGATTTCATTTCCTATCTCTCTCTGCCTTTCTCTGTTTATTTCATCCATTCCGGTCTTCTGTCAGAATCTAAAGCACATCAAACTTATTTCTAATTCAAAATCTTTGCTTTTTTAGATCCTTCTGCCTGGAACACTCTAGCCCCCAAACTGTATACGACTGGATCCTTCTTAACATTCCTGTCTCTGATTAAGCATCAACTTCTCAATAAAGCCTCTGCCTACCCAATCTGAGTTAAATCTCTTCTCTCCAGTCATTTCATTTTATTTTCTTCAGAGGACTCTTAACACTATTGGAAATCATGTGTTCATTTTGTGATTTATGTTAGCTTGTTTATTCCCATACTTCACACACCAAAAGTAATGTAAACACCATGCATGAAAGGAAAAACTGTGTGTTTAATCATTGTGATGATGGTGCTTACAATAGCATCTGACAGATCATAAATGCTCCATATATATTTGTTGAATAAATGAAAATATTTAGTGAATTCAATTAAGATTTCTAAATGTTAAGGTCATACACTATTAAACACTAATACATGTTTCTTCTCAGTTGATTAAGTTCATTAATTCTCCTACTTCAAAGATGCACATCTCCTATTGTCACTATGCACATCAGAATAGAGAGTTTGTGTCTCATAATGTGATCATAATTTACATAGTACACTTTTCTATTCACTATGATATTCAAGTTTCTTTCATCATGGAGAGTTCCAGAAAGAACTATCATCTTGTGAGCTCTAACCTCCCCGCCCCACACACCGCCCGTTTTTTTTGGTAATGAATTTGAGTGGTTATTCATTTTATTTTGTGTGTTATCCATATCTTTCATTCTATATTGACAGTTGTCTTTCTAGGTTACATGCAAACAGAGTCTAATATTTGCACTCTAAAGCAATAAGGATGAGAATAAGTCTAGAATAGGTCTTCATATTTGCTCTCAATAACAATATGCCTGAATGAATTATTAGTTGTTTGATCTTGGGCAAATTACTTAAATTCTATCCCTCACTTTCTTCATCTACAAGTATGCTTGATAATATTAGTAGCTACCTTGTAGATTTGTGAGATTGAGTTAATATATGGAAAGTATTTAGAGACACATAGAATGTATTAAGTAAATCTTTGTATATCAGCAAAATTTCAGCACAAGTCATCTTGATTCTGTTGGACACATCATTTAACTGTTTGAGATTTCAGTATAAAATTGTTCACCTTAAAACTGTAAATCTTAATTTTGCAAAAACATAATTTATTTATATTTTTCAAACTAATAGACTCACTTAACCTAAACAACTTCTATGTATTCTTAAAACTTCACATACTTTTTTCACTGTGTATCATGTCGTGTAACTTAAATACTATATTTAATGAATTCGGCCTCAAAAGTTTTCAGTTACTTCAGTTAAATGTTCTGTAATTTGACATTATAATGAGGGACAGAGTATTAGTGTCCCAAATAAGACAGTAAGAGAGTTGACTTCTATATTGTTGGAATACTGGAAATATTTTCCAGAAGATATTAAAGTGGAAGTCAAAACCCAGAATAAAATGTAAAACTCCTAATAACAATCACTTGTCATTCATTATCACCATAATTATAGTGAAATATCATCCATTACTTTTGTTTCCTGAACCCAAGGTGTTTGTAGTTACATAAGCGACATTAGTAAATTACAACAATTTTAAAAATATGTATCAATACTGCCATCTACTTAGGCCATTCAATCATTATAAAGAGATATGGGCTCCATGGAAATAATTACAATATCCAAAAAGATAAAGATAAGTGATAGGTATCTTAAAAAATGTACAATACACTGATTAAGTAAAATGTTTGGTTAGTGTAAAATAGGCTGTAATTTGGCTTGTTGCATTCAAACATCTTCTACTTGATTTAAAAAACCCTTTCCAATATTTGGATACAGGCCTCTCACTTGCCCTGAATAAAATCATAATAATAGACCACTAACTAGTGGTATGATTTTATAGATAGAATGTGGTACAGTAGACACTTTTATGACATCTAAGCACTTAAAGAGATCAATAATGAAATGAATTATTCTAGAACTAAATTTATTTATTTTTGACACAAGTATCCCCATACCAAATTGAATAATTTTAACAACTCTACATAGTGACTCAAAGCATATAGTTAGGAACATATTCATCTTAGATCTAATTTATTCTAATTGGTTCCCTTGGAAAAAAACAGTTGTCAAAATAAGTGATTTTATCAGTGTATTTCTCTGATTAATTTTATTTCTCTATCTATATCTCTCTATATACTTTATGGCTGAAGTGGGTGATTATGATTCTGGGCTGAAATATTCAGGGCATTGATATTCTACTACATGAGAGCTGGATATTTGTATTGAGAATGCTCCTCCTTCTCTTATTCCTCCTGCTACTCTACTTTCTTTCAGGGAAGGGAGCAGCAGAATACCATGGATTATCTGAGGATACTTTATGTCTTTATTAGGTAACTTCTCAACACACCACAGGGCAGAAATGGCATAGAGATCAATTTAGGTTAAAGTCTTCATTAACCTCCCAGTTTTGAAAAAGCACTATATTTATTTCATTTTTTTAACCCATAAAAACCAATGTTATTTTATTACTTTGCTCATGCCCCCCCCAAATCTCATCCTTAATTTAACTTTTACATAGCCTTTTAGAAAACAATAGAAAATATAGATGCATATATACCTATATATTTGAGTAAAGAAGTTAAAAAAGAAATATAAAATTATATTGAAATCAATAAAATTTCATTATAAAAAAAATCATGGAAAGAGTGGACTCTCTATCCAAAGGAAAGAAAATGTTAAACCACATTTTTTATGTAGAATGAGATACTGAAAATAAATTGAAAAAATAACATAAAAATATAAAAAAAGGTAATCTTAATTTTATTATGCAGCAAGAAATATTCATAAACTGAACAAATGGAGATAGAAACAATCCATATGCATGTTGATGCATTTGATATATAATGAAACTCTAATGTGAATTTCAGCTGGACTTTTTCTTTTGGAAGTGAAAACTATTTACAGTTTATTTGGAAGAATAATCCCGACAAGATATTCAATATATTTTAAACTAATATTTGAAGAGAAGAAAAAAGACTTGTATTACACATAATAATGATCACAATATTGTGAAAGATTAGCACCTGAAGAAAAAAAAGAACAATGTAAAAGGGTATAATCTGTAAGTAGAGTATGCATATATGAGTATCAAAATATAATTATAATAAATTTCAACTTATTGGGAAAATCATGTCTCATTGTATGAATGCTGCTGAAATTTTGAGTATAATTTTGAAAGAGAGCATTTAGATTATGTGTCTCAAAATGAGTACTAGATAAATTATGTCTTGTTCTAAAATGTAGTATAAAAAGTGAAATAATAGAATATTAGAAACAATAGGAGGGTATGTGTGTAAAATTTGCATTATGAGAACATTTTTGAGGTTAGAAAGAATCCAGATTTTAAAAGAAATCTGATTATATATAAATTTTTTGGATAAGATTGAAGATTCCATTTTTAAAATAAACAAAGGAAGGCATCAGTCTCAAAAACAATATTTGAAGTACAACAGCTCCCAAAATTTTGTAACAAAAAAAAAAAAAAGGAATGAATGAAAGGGCATATAATATAAAAATGAGAAAATGCACAAAAAGGAAAATGCAAATTACAAATATAAAAATCTTTAGACATATGAAACAACTCTCTAGGAGTTAGAGAAATGCAATTCAAAGACAGTTGATGCGATTTTTCATTTAGATTGGTAAAAGTCATAAAGATATGTCATATCTATTGCTGCTGAAGATGTGGTATGCTAGTCCAAGTGTGAATTGATATCATTTGTAAAATAAAATAACATTTGATTAAACAAACGACTTATGAGATTATATTCCACAGAAATAAAAGCACAATGTCTGTGTGTGTGTGTGTGTGTGTGTGTGTGTGTGTGTGTGTGTGTGTTTATGGCATAGTTGCAAGAAAAATCATTTGAAAAAAAATCCCTGAAAACCTATAAAAAAGAAAATGATCGAGTAAATCCTAACAAATACATAAAACACATACACAGTATGAAGTACTTTGTAGCTGTTTAAGAAATGAATTACATCTATTGCATTGATTTGGAAGAAAGTTCAGGACATCATGTTAAGAAAAAAAAATACAGATTGTCACATAATGAATAATGGGTAACTACGTAGGAAAATAAATAGATCAATAGATAAACATGATATACTTTTTCTTTAAAATACAGAAAATTGTTGCTTTGTTGTTTCAATCATCTCTAATTGAATGAAGAAAGCATGTAAAGATTTCACAAGTCATTATTTTGGGATGGAGACTGAAAGAAAAAGGAATTGTTTTGAAAATAAGATATATCTCTAGATGTACTGACGTATCTCTGTGATTTTGACTTAAACAAAAGGAATTCTGGGGTTTTCTTCTGTTCCTCATTTTGAATAGGAACATTCATTATCATTCTTCCACCATTTTATATGGGGTGTGTGTGTGTGTGTACGTGTTTGTAAAGTGTGTGTGCAGATAAATTATCTTTTGTGTTTATAGAACAATGAAACTAAAGGAGCCACAACCAGACATAGCACAAAGTTCGGTACCCAGGGAGCTTGACTCTGAGCTGGAGGGATTTTACAGGGAAGATGGGTTGTTTCTCTTGAGAAATATGTGTGGAAAGAAGGAAGATAAAGGATATTTGGTGCCTGGTAATATGGAGGGTAGCAGAGACTATTAACAAATATCCCTTTTCCAGATTGTTCTTAATTAAGTTTTCACTGAGGAATTCTATAAGAAATTAAATGAGATATTATAGCTTTTGTAGAAATGTTGGTAAGAAATTTGTTAGTGAATTTCTGATACCTTTATAATAACCCATAAGGAGATTTTCTTGTGCTACCAAACTTTCTACATCTAATGATGAACTAAACAGCCTTTATATTACAGAATCTATGAATCTTGTAACTTGTATCTCTCTTAGATTAACTTGATGTAAAGATTGTAGTCAAAATTGAATGAAGTTTATATTTGTATAGGATTCTCTCATTTTCAGAGTTTAAAATCTGTTTTATTTTAATATTTAATCTTTATTTTTACTTAATACTTCTTTTTAAATTTCATATGTGATTCAATGGCATTATATGATTAGAACAAGTTCTATTTGTAATGATAACAATATGCATAAATAAAAGCCAATATTTCTGTAGTATGTGATTACATAAAGGCAATAAACTTTGCGATGTTGGAAAGCCATGTGCAAAAGAATGAAACTAGATGGCTATCTGTCACCGTGTACAAAATAAACTCAAAATGGATCGAAGACTTAAACATAAAACCTGAAATAATAAACAACTTAGAAGAAAACATAGGTACTAAACTTATGGCACTTGGGTTCAAAGAGCATTTTATGAATTTGACTCCAGAGGCAAGGGAAGTAAAAGCTAAAATAAATAAATGGGACTATACCAAACTAAAACGCAACAAAATAATGAGGCAACCAACTGAATGGGAGAAAATTTTTGTAAACAGTGCCTCTGATAAGGGGCTAATATCCAAAATATAAAAGGAACTCATGCAACTCAACAACAAAAACCAAACAACCCAATTGAAAAATGGGCGGAGGACCTGAAGAGACAGTCCTCCAAAGAGGACATACAAATGGCAAATAGACATATGAAAAAATGCTCAGTATCACTAATCATCAGAGAAATGCAAATAAAAACCTCAATGAGATATTACCTCACCCCAGTTAGAATGGCTATCATCAACAAGACAAATAGTAACAAGTGTTGGAGAAGCTGTGGATTAAAAGGAACCCTCATACACTGTTGGTGGGAATGCAGATTGGTGCAGCCACTATGGAAGGCAGTGTGGAGGTTTCTCAAAAAATTAAGAACAGAATTATCTTATGATCCATCCAGCAATCCCTCTCCTGGGTATCTACCGAAAAAGTCTGAAAACATGTATCCGTAAAGATATATGTGCTTCGATGTTCACTGCAGCTTCGTTTACAGTTGCAAGACATGGAAACAACCAAAATGTCCTTTCATAGAAGACTGGATAAAGAAGATGTGGTATATACCATGTTTCCCTGAATATAAGACCTAGCTGGACTATCAACTCTAATGCGTCTTTTGGAGCAAAAATTAGCATAAGGCCTGGTCTTATTTTACTATAATATGAGACTGGGTCTTACATAATATAATAATAGAGTAGAATAGAATAACGGGTCTTATATTAATTTTTGCTCCAAAAGATGCATTAGAGCTGATTGTCTGACTAGGTCTTATATTTGGGGAAACACGATATACACAACGGAAGATGATACAGTACCATTTGCAACAACAAGGATTGATCTTGAGATTATTATGCTAAGTGAAATAAATCACATAGAAAAAGTCAAGAACCATATGATTTCACTGATATGTGGGATATAAAACTGAAAAAAACAAAGGAACAAGACAAACAAATGAAGAAACACAAACTAATAGACACAGACAATAGTTTAGTGGTTACCAGAGGGTAAGGCAGGAGAGGGTGGTAGATGAAGGTAAAAGGGATCAAACATATGGTGATGGAAGGAGAACTGACTCTGGGTGGTGAACACACAATGTGACATATAATAATGATGCGTTACAGAATTAACTTGAAACCTATGTAATTTTACTAATCATTGTCACCCCGATAAATTTTATTAAAAAAAAGAAAAAAAATGTTGGGATGTTGTCCAAAGGATACAGTGAAATTTATTAAAAGAAACACAAGGAAAGCATTGGTTTAAGAGAAAATAGTTTCTCTGGAAGAAATTATTAAAATTGAACAGTAAAATCCTCTCTTTAATTTTACAATTATTTGCTACCTTTTAAAGGAGAGCGGACATTTAAAAATGCTCACGTAGGGAAATGATCGCTTAACACTGGTATCTATCACCCTTTTGAACAGTTCTATTAAATCACTTGTGGGAAGTCATATTTCATCCAAGTAGCTTAATATACGTCAAATGTTTAGTATAAAAAGAAATTAGAATTAGGTGGGCCTTAAGGGATCTGATGTTATTTCAGATTGATGATAGATAGATTGATATGATAGATTAGATAGATATGCATGGATATACATATAGATAATATTTGAGGCCAATTCCTTCTTCCCTTTTCATTAGTACATCTTTGGAAATGCTATTTTTTGAAGAGCTGTCATTTCCTATATTGAGGGGTATGCTTAGTTTCTGGCCCAGACTTATGAGGATCACAGAGAGGTAGAGACATGGTAGAGAGGAAGAACAAGACAGTGTTGGGCAGTGAGGGAGCGGCAGGGAATTCGGTGGGATAATTATTTTCCCATCACTGAGGTTTCTGATTCTTTATGAAAGAATGAAGTATTTATTGATTAGTGGTTGACATTTTGAATCTGTTATTTGTGAAAGGATTCAAAATAAATCTGGCATATTGAAGGAGAGGGCACACAATCAAATTAAATACTGCATATAACTAACACTTGGTGTTGGAATGACCTTAATTTGTAATTAGTAATTAAATTAAATGAAGGAAGTGTTCGGACCCAATCAAAGATCCCTATATAGTAAAAAGAATGATAAGAATTTACAGGGAAAAAAATGGTAATTTATTTTCAGTAGCATCCATTTCATAATATAATTATAACAATTATTAGAAAGAAGACTGCTCATGTATGTTCTAATACATGCATTTAAATGGGTAGAAATAATAGTCAATCATGTATACTTTGGATGATTTTAGTTTGCTTAGTAAATAAATGGTAAAATAAATGATGTATACCAGGTCGTAATGCCATGAAAACCTTGGAAAATCAATATTTATTTTCTAATAAGATCAAGTAATGAATTACATACAATGAATCTGATATTCAAAAGATAGACACGTATATATTGAAAGAATGTAGTATGGTTTTTGCAATGTTATACTTTAAAAGTGTATTTGCTATATTTCTCAGTTACACTGATATTTTGTATGTGTGTAAATAATTGTAAGAATAAAGACAGAAAAGCATTTAATTAAGATAGTTTATGAACTCTAAAATATCCACTTTCTTATTAATTTTAATTTTATCAGGTGTATAGATTTATTAAATTTAGGTTATAAAATTATACAATAGTTCATTATGATATATTTGTATGTAGCAATCCAAGCATGTTTTCATACCATTTATATAGCAGGTAGTTCATTTGCATGTTTATTATCTAGAAGGTGGCATTGGGTCTTACATAAGGTGTCACTTTGAAAATTTATGTTTTTAAACAATTGGCAAGACTCTTATTAAGCTGAATCTACTGCTCAGAAGAACCTATCTTTTGAATAATATGTCACGATGGTGCCTCTGCACCAAAGATCTATTGTATGCAGACTACAACAGTGTGACAACTCTAATAATGTATTGGATAATTCATCACGGATGCTAAATTTTGTTGTATTCCTTAATGAGTTGTTCACTTGCTGAAGGAGAATGAGACTTAGAAAAAAAAGTGGGTTCAGCTCCATTGGAAGAGTCTGTCAGTCATTAAGAAGGCTATCTAGTGCATTTATTTTTCTGACAAGGAAGCTAAAGCAGGAGTTATGAAAATTCTCTTACCGGAAGCAAATGAGGCAGTTTCATTTCCCCAAAGTACTATACAAATGACTTGAAGATGGAAGTATTTCTATTAAGTATAAGAAATTTTGGTCAATGAACACATTTTTAACACCTATTTAATTATGCAGAATGGTAATATTGGAAGAAAAAAGATACGAAAAACCTAGTTTCTGTCTATGAGGAGCTTTCAGTCTAATTAAGGAACTTACTTTTACTTAAATGATTGGAATAACAATGTGTGAAAAAACCTGTTTTAAGAGTTGATTCATGAACTATTCGTACCCTATCTCATATGTTGGAATCAAAATCAATACTAATACTTAAGACTAGGAAGACGATAATTTCGGTCAATGTGTAACTTTATAGGAAAATGTTTAATACATTCTTAAAAAACCTTTCTGCCAAGTACATGAATGGCCAGATGTGAATAATTTGTTGACCTCTAGATTTCATTCCCAGGAAAAGCTATGTGCTGGAAAATCCCAGTGAAACAGCAAACACACTCTGTATTTATGTAGGTCTACTTTTGTATAGGACAGCACAAATTTAGATTATATTTTTACTTAGATTTTATATATATATATATACATATATAAAGATATATATATAGATATATATATATATCTATATAAAGATATATATAGATATATATAGATATAGATATAGATATGATTAATTTATATTATATTCATAAAATCAGGCAGAAGGAAACACTATTCAATTATAAAATTGGGAATATATCATCATACAAGAAAAATATGATCACATCACTTTTCTACTAAATTTCCCCATAGCTTTGAGAACAAAGCTCCCGTGGCACAGCTAGCAAGACTGCATGGTTTTCCTAACTATGTAACTAATCTGGCCTCATCGCAAACATAAACTCCACCAGACCACACTGGTCTTCCTTTTGTCCCATGCCTCTTCCTTCCTATGTACGTATACGCCCATTCCTCTCTCTGGAAAGTCCTTTCCTCTCATTTTAAGTCCTATCAGACATGCCCCCCAGCACCCCCTCCCACACACAAAAGGATAGATAATGTAAATAACAATCATGTTTACCTCACTCAGTTTAAAAAATAAAACATTACCAATAGAACTGAATCCCTGTGTACTCCACTCATATCTACTTCCTCCCCCACTCTCAACCCCAAATAACTAATGTTCCGATTCAAAGTTTTATTAATACCAACATTTAACAAACATTCTGTACTACATATATATGTTATTAAGCAATAAATCTTTGTTTTACATGTATTAAAACTTTATGTAAATGGGATCATTGTATACACCATTGAATATCGTGGCATATTTTCTTGTGCAATTTGCTTTTATATACCCAATATTACTTGTGAAGTTCATCCATATTTATATAGAGAGCTAGTTTATCCATTTTCATTGATATTTGATATTTCATGTACAAATACAACATTATTTATTTACTATTCTTCTAAAGATTAGATTTAGGGTTTTTAATTCCCTCCCTTCCTTCCTGCCATCCTTCCTTCCTTACACCATTCTGTATTTTATTGAGTGATAAAACATATGCCTATATAGAACAATGTAGCATATTTTTCTCATGCATATATGTGTAGTTGTGTAATATGCATTGTATGTGCATTTTCAATTTTTCTAGGAATTATCGTATTGCTCCCTAAAGTAGTTGTAGCAGTTTATATTTCCTTAGCAGAATAATAGAGCTGTCATTTCTCTGCATCTTTGTTACTAGTGCAAAATTCTATCTTAATAGTTTTTAATTGCATTCTTTTGATAGAAAACTTGAGCTCATTTTATGTTGATTAATCTCTTCTATAAGTTGCCTAATCAAATATTTTGCTTGTTCATCTACTGGATTTACTTTTTTCTCATTAATTTTTAATTTTTAAAAGTATATTATGAATATGAAGTCTTGTAACTATCTCTGAGCCTGAGATTATACTTTACCAGTCTGATGTCTTTCTATGAATATAACATGTTGTAAATTAAAATGTAATCACATTTATCAACATTTTTCTTTAACATTTTGGTTGTTATGCCTTATTTAAGAAATATTCAATTTTTACCTAGATAGCGTATTATATTTTCTTTCTAAATTTAAAATTAATTGTTAAAATTAAGTTTTTCAATATACCATGTTTTCCCCAAAAATAAGACCTAACCAGAAAATAAGCCCTAACATGATTTTTCAGGATGACATCCCCTGAACATAAACCCTAAAGTATCTTTGGAGCAAAAATTAATATAAGACCTGGTCTTATTTTTGGGGAAACACGGTACTTGTATATGATATCACATATGGATCTACTATTTTCACATAAGGTTAATCAATTGTGCCCAAAGCACTTGATGTATAATCCATCTGTTCATATGCTCCTGTATCATACTTCATTTCCTTATAAGCACTCTCTTCTGCATTCCCTTCTGCATTCTCGATTCAGTTCCATTGTTCTAATTTTCTCTTCATTGACTCATGCTATATTTTTCATTATTATACCTTGATATAATATATGGCAATTTTTTCGACCTTACTCTTCTATTCACATGACTCTTTTCACACTTTGTTTTTCCAAATAAAATATAGAAGCAGGTTGTCAAACTTCATGAATAATACTGAGTTTTACTGAAATTACCGATACTTAATTTAATTAATACCTAATCACCTGTTTCAGATGTCATTTCAGTTGATTTTTCCATTTGAAAACAATCCATGATTTCTCCAAGAGTGCAATATCCCCTTATTATATTCTCTCACAGAAATATGCACCTGCTTTGTTGTACTCACTCTAGTTGCTATTTTATATTTGTCTCTGGAATTATTTGTCCATGCCCTTTCCCCATTAATAATGATAATAGTAATAATGATAATAATAATAATATATCCACTAATATTTAGTCAACACACACATGCACACAGATCCTGAAGTGAAGTATACTATAGTGGCTCAGGTTACTGTTTTAGCAAGCAGATTATCTAGGGCAGATCAACAACTTCCAAAAATAATCTTGGAAGCACAAGATGTTAAATAGTATGATTTACTTGTTATCTACATTTTTATGTAGGTAAATATGAACCTACGAATCAAAAGAAATAAAAGGCAATAATATCCAATTAAATCTGTATGCTGATTTAACTATTGAGAGATTCATCTATTGTGTATCTATTTATTTATCCATCTATCTATCTATCTAATGTTTACATATTTAATATGAAATTGAACATTGCTTTGGTGGAGCATGTAAGCATGTTCCAAATGAAGTTTTTGTCCAAGCAATTGAAACTAATGGTTGAATGTTCTTTTACTCCATAGAGCAGCTGTTACTTTGTTCACTGCAATTTACTGTTATGAAAACCTAAATAGTAATGAAAACAGTGCGGGAGTCTCCAAAGTTGAATCTTCAGGATAGGGCTTTCTGCTTTTGCTCATTTTAAATACTTTCACTGTTTTAAAATTCTGTGTCCTTGTCTTCTGTTCTAATCAGATATTCTTTACTTTTCTGAAAAGCAGAACAGAGGCCTATGTCTAGAAATGAACATTTCTTTTTTCCAGACTGTCTTCAGCCTGGGAAACATAATTTTTCCACTAGCTATTTTTTCATATTTGTCCCCCCAGAAAGATCTTTAAAAAGTGGCACCACTTCAACGGCTGCAAATGTTGTGCTCACTAATGATTTCCTTTTGGACAACTTTGACATAAATGGCAAAATGAATATTAAAGAATTTTAAAGAACAACATTAATATACAATGAAATGCAATAGAGATGAACATTTTTTTTAAGATGCAAAAACTCATACAGAGCTGCCAAATCTAGTTACACTAAAAACAAGTGAGAAAAACATAGACTGCCTTCTGAGCTTTCAAAACCATCAGACTCTCAATATGTAGAAATGACTGAACATATTCACTGTACTGAAAGCCTGTATTAAAATAAGTGTCTAGAGAAATTTGAATTAAAGAAGATTCTGTGAAATTTGCCTAAGTACAGAATGCACATCTATTTTGAATTTTCCTGCTTTTATTTAAGACAAGTGGCACATAATTTCACAGCTGTCAGTTAATGCACATAATGAATGTCTTATAAAAGGATGAAAGCATGAAGTTGTATTCATGTTCCCCAAGTATGTAAAATAAATTCAAAAGGATGTCAAGATCTGGTATGAAACAAAAAAATGCAAGAACATTTTAGTTTAGTGGAGTGTGGGGGCAGGGTGTGAGGTGGTAATACTAACCTCTGCCTCCCTACAAATGAAATCCATAAGAGAGTAGTAGGCTTAGCACCTTTAACTCTTAGATTGTTGCATCAGTTTCTCAGGACTTTATTATATGCTCTTCTTTCTGACATGGGGTCAACTTTAATTACTTTGAAACACTTTGTCTTTTAAATTTAATACTAAATCCTGACATTCTTTAGCTTTGAATCTATGGACATTTTTTTTTTATCTTCACACAATGGATAAGATCATTCTCTAACTACAGAAAATAAGATATAATGAAATTAATCAAAATGGACTACATAATGTTAACACTGGGTAAATATAACAAGTGTAAATCTCATCTTTCTAATCTCTTATAATTCCATGTAAATTGTACCCGAGTTACTTTTTGATTTCTGAAAATGAAATGCTTAGACATTATTCTTTAAGTGTATTGTGATAACCATTGTATTAATTTTAAGAAAAAAAAAGAATCTATGAATGGAACATATGAGATTTGTGATAGTAGACTAGCTTCAATTTACTTAAAATGTCATCGTAAAATTTATGTTTTGGACATAGCATATAATCACATGCTCAAAACTTGGGACTAGATTATGTTTGCAGACTGAGTGGTATCTCCCTTTCTTATTTATTTGGGTGATTCTTTATGGTTTATTTCTATGCATTTCACTGAAAAATCAGTATGGATTTGAAGTTTTACACTTCATCTTTGGCTTGGTGTTATGATCCAGTCTAATGAAGGAAGGAAACTAACAGTTTAAGCCAGTATCAATTTCAGAAGAAAATTACACAAACATCTATCCTTGGGTCAGGACTTTGTTATTCACCACAAAGAAGTGCACATATCCAGAGCACCAGCATATTTTTGTCAGTTTCCTAAACCCCAATTTTCACAATGATTTTGATGCAAAGAGGGGGCCAGAGGACACCAGCACACGCAGAAGTTTGCATTATGAGAGCTTAATCCAGAGTTTATAGAACCTGAATCTTTTACAACAGTGAGCTTTCTTCCTTTTTGCTCCAGAGGTAGATACTATCACTATGTTCTGAGACTGTAAGTTTCAGAACTCTAAGTTTCCCTTTGCTCTGGAAAAAGACAGTGTCTTTTATCTCCTAAGACTGTTTGCTTTACCAACACCCTTGAAAAGTTAAACCAAAACAATGGTAATCAGTTCCTCTGCTTGCAAAATATGAAGTAATCTGAGGGACAGCTGAAGAATTTCTTCCAATAATAGCAAGAGTTATTAAAAGCATCAGTGAATATGATAGTCTGATATTGGCAAAAGAATAGCCAAATAAACCAAGGAAGGAACAAATATATATTGTTTCTTGACTCTTTCTTCCTTGGTTTATTTGGCTATTCTTTTATATACACATTACACATGTACCACGGTGTTATATATATATATATATATATATATGTATGTATATATTACACATGTACCACTGCATTGGCAGTATACTCAGGAAAGGTAGCCTTTTCAATAAATTGTTCTATGTTAATTAGATATCTGTAGGGGAAAATATGTTTGTGTATATGTATATATATATATATATATATATATATATATATATATATATTTAATATAATATGCACACATTGACCTCTATTTTATACTGTACACACAAAAGCAATATAAGGTAAGATAGTAGACTTCAATATGAGAGATGTAAAAAAAAGTAACAAAAACACACTTCTAAGAGATAACAGAGAAGAATACTTTCAGGACTAGATTTTTAAACATCACTGAAGAAAGATTTGAAAGGTGATGGTAGCTCATTCCTTTCTCCTTTTGGTAGACTGCCAGATACTTGGTTCACTAGATCTGTGTTAGCTCAATTGTAGAAGAATTTGATGGTCTATGGGTTTCAAAACGTCACCCTTTCTAACAAGTCACTTCCCAAGCCAAGAAAATACCACTTTTAGATAGTCTCGTATATATTCCCTGCTCCCTTCTCCCTATAACTAAGTAGAACACTACTGAGAAAGTCTTCTTCTCTCCTCAAATATTGGCCAGTGTGCATGCTGTCCTTTTAAGCCCAGTGGACGCTGTGGGATAGGACAACAAGAGATTCTGGGTACTCTATTCCTTCTCTTTGTCTAAGATTTTCCTGTACGCCCATTCTTATATTTGCACTCTTATGGTACTATGGCTTTGTATCTACAACTGCTTTATTAAGAGTTGTTGGACACAAAGGGACATACTCCATTTTTTCAGATGCTAGGGGTATTTGAAAAATAGTTTAATTGATCCATTCATAAGTGGGTACCATTTTTCCTAATTTTGATGACAGGTCACTCACTGCTAGCCTTAAACGAGTGGCTGGCTATGGAGTTAGCTAGCCCATCTCCTCCAAAGGGACTGCTAAGATGTGTGTTCCAAGCCCAAACAGAGCCATTTTGTAAAGGAAAGTGTCAAGTAGACACCTAGCTGACTAGCCCAACACCCAGCAAGGCCTCTGAAATGTTTGACTCATCTCTTGAGGCCTTTAAGAGGAATAAGTTGGCAGCAAAAGAGTCTGACAACCACAAAGTCCCCCAATAAGTAATTTATTAAAAAGAGAGGTGAATTTGCTATGAAAAAAAAAAAAAAATCCTGGAGATCCCTGTGGCTCTTTAAACGATGTGTGCTGGGTGCCAAGGGCTGGAGCTGAGTTGGCAGCCAAAGCTGTCACAACAAATAAAGTGGCCACAGGGTTCAAAGATTGGATAAAACGATCCAACTCCAGAGAAGCTCTCCTGTCAGGAAAATCTGTATTGGCTCATATTGACCTGGCTGACTGTCATATCTAGCAATGGCAGTTCCCCAGCAGTCAAGAACTTTATATGTGGATTCTAAAATTCATATAGAAGAACACAAGACCAATATAGCCAAGACATGTCTAAAGAAGAGTCAGTTAAGGTACATGGACTGCAGAGAAAATGAGCAGATGTAAGGGATTGCTATGAAATCCACTGCAATTCCACTACTTTATGTAAAAAGTCAAGCTGTCCAGGATTAGATGAACACAGAGATCTCTAACTGGCCTGAGGGCAGAAAGACTGGCAGTCTTTTATCTACCCAGATAATGAGGAATACCTGATTAAGCTAATTGACTCTCCAGGACATGTGGATTTCACCTTTTGAAGTAAAAACTGCTGGATGCATTGGTCATAGGTGCATCCTTGTGAAAATGTGATGGAAGGAATCTATTTACAGATATGGGCAGCTCTATGACAAGTCTCGATGGAAAACATGTGTCTAGTTGGAGTAAATTAGTAAGAAGTCTTGTTTGATACTGGAACTGAAATTCACTCCACAAAAGGCCTATTCTCAGCTCAAACCTGTTTTAGAAGAGATTAATTCACTCATTCACAGGAATTATTTTCCTTGTATAATTCTAGAAGAAAGAGCAGAGGAAGAGACTAAATTACAAGTGAATCCCAATCCTGAATGAGGAGGGCGAGTATCTGAGTGGAGCACTGGTTGGAGGCTATGAATGAGTCTCACTTTTACTTCTCTCCAGAGCAAATAAACCCGGTGCTTCCCAGTGCAATGGATGGGCGGGACTTTGGAATGGAGCTCTTTGACAAAATCTAGTCAAAAGATGGGCATCAAAACAGAAGTTCTTTTGAAAACCTGTAAGGAGATTATTATAGAACATAAAGACTAAACAAATTAGGAGGATTGATCAGGCAAAAGGAAAAAAAAAAATAGTAAAAACTTTTATCTGTAAAGTTGACCCTGGAAGATAGAGTATATATGCTGCTCTTGTCAAAGAACAAAGAAAAAAAAGATAAAATAGTGAGTTCTTTAGGATAAAATATTGAAATCGAGGAGACACGTCACTCAGATGTTAAAGTTTAGATCAATGCCATTTGCTGTCAGTGGCCACTCTATCCCACAGTGGCCATTATATCTCCAGCTATTCTTGAGACAGTGTGTCAGAAACTTCATATCTTCCTTGATATTATTATAGCTGAAGGAAATGGAGGAACGAACATGCACAAAAGGAGAAATGAATAGATTCTCCAGAAGAAACCCATCCACCAAAAGCAGCTTTTATGAAATGTAGAAGTGAAGACATTCCTCCAATTATAATTATTTTTTCTAAATTATTTGCAGTTGATGTTAAGGCTTTGCTTCAGAATGAGCCATGATCTCTTACTCAAGATGACATTTCTCAGAGACATGAGGATATGAGACACAGGTACATGGAGAAGCTGGCAGGAGTTCAGGGGCAGGAGCCTTTGGAGTCCACCTGAAATGGGAATGCCCTTGAAACGAGTCCAAAGAGAGAGGAGTCAAGAGGTGACAAGCAACAGATGGTGATTATGATCCCTAAACCTGTGTCTTAGGAAAGAAAGAATCTAGTGTGTTTTGTTGTAATATGTGACTTGAAGAGAAAAGAAAAGAAAGAGAACCCAAGTACAGTCCCATTGAATTTTTGAAATACGTACCATTAAGTTTCTTAGGCCCCATCAGATGTCCTTCCCTATGTCCCTACGTGCCATCTGTGCTCTGAAAAAAAAAATCTTCTGATTAGACTTAAACTTGGAACTGGAAAATCTGAAAGAGTTATCTCTAGGAAATGTGCTAGGAATAGGAGCTCTGCAAGACTTTGTAGTGATATATGAAATACCTTATAGCTTGTCATCTGCCCAGCATTTATACCACTCTTATTGAAGCCATCCCTATTGTCAGGGATGCTGTTGAAATAAAATTTCCAAGTGAAATGCCTTATCTCATCAAAGAAATGAAGCTGTTAACCAAGCTGATCTATTGAAATTTAATTCAGGAAATTGGGGTGCAGGGCACATTTTAGTCACAATTAAATCCACCTTCAACGAAGCCCAATGACTTGAAAAGTTTGCAAAAATTCAAATCAATGTATGTGAATCCATTATTCCATTCATAGAAACAATCACAAAACTCTCATAAGTTGATATGGTGAATAAATAAATTGTCATATGACAAAACAAATAGTCATATACAAAACAAAAGAAAGCAAAATACATGAAGGAATACAAATTGACTCTTATGTACTAATCACCACTCCCAGCAAACTTATGCTCAGAATGAAGAAGTCAGTCAGACTCTGGGGAAAAAAAAATAAATAAATAATCTGGTTTGTTCTATGGGGCAATCGACATCCTCTCTGAATCAGGACAGAAACATCCTGATTCACCTGAAAATCGAACAGAGAATAGGGAGTTAAAAGGAAAACTGTAGTAACGTATAAGGAGAAAATGGAGGAATACTGTTGTCCATATCTGGTTATTTGGTCCAAGAAAATTTAGTCCTGATATACTAGTATGTAATAATGAAGACTTTCGGAATTTAGTATGACCAGGTCCATCTGGCCAAGCTTCTAAAAAAGCCTGTAAGTACTGATATTTGGTCAGTAGTATTGTAACTACTTTCCAACCAGCAGCACTCTCTGGGCCCTTGAGTGAGGAAGCTCTCATGGGGGTCTGTTTTGTCTTTTAATGTGGAGCCTAAGTAAATCTGAGTAACAAGGAACAAGAGATAAGCAGAATAAAGAGAAAAGAGGTCTATTTAAAAAGGAATAAGGGGTTCTCATGGACTATTTGGTTGAATAGGCTTCCTGTTCCCTTCTCTCGCTCTTCTCCTTCTGCTTATAAGCATTATTCTTATATTGCCCTTCCAAATGGAGTCAGACAGGTCTTGTTAACATTTTCTCATTTCTTTTAACTCTCAAGTATCTCTCTCTTCTTCCATCTGTGTCATTTCTAGATTTCTATCTTTGACATCATTACTCTTTCCTCCGTATGGTCAGCTCTATTTCCTAAACAATCTATTTCATTCTGCATCTCTTTTATTAAGTTTTTCAGCTCCAGAATTTCTATTTGGTTTTTTTAAATATCTTAATCTCTTTGGGAAAGGATTCATTTTGTTCATTGATTTTATTTCTGAGTTTATTAAACTGCCTATCTGAATTCTCTTGCTTCTACTTGAATTTTTTTCAGAACTGCAATCTTGAACTACCTGTCATTTAAGTCACATATTTCCACATCTTTAAGTTTATTTTCTGGAGATTTTTCATTTTCTTTCTGAGATTCCCAAACCTATGGGGGAAAAATTGATCCTCCAATCCAAGAAACAAACAGAACACCTAATTGTCTTAATCCACAAAGGTCTTCTCCCAAGCACATTATATTAAAACTGTCAAAAATTAGTGACAAAGAAAGAATTTTCAAGGCAAACAGGGAAAAGAAGATGGTAACCTATAAAGGAAAGCTCATTAGGTTATCATCAAATTTTTTCAGCAGAAGCTCTATAAGCTAGGAGGGGGTGGAATCAAATATTTAAACTATTAAAAGAGAGAAATTATCAGCAAAGACTGATGTATACAGTAAATTTATCTTTTAAATATGAAGAAGTAAAAAAGACCATTCTTGACATAGAGAAGGTGAGGGAATTTTTCACCACAAGGCCTACATTATAGAAAATACTGAAGGGTATTATTCTACCTGGAAAAAAAAAAAAGCAAAAGTATATAAAATTATGAGTAAGATGACTAACAGACAGACAGAAGCAGGAAATGGCAACACCTATTCAGAACGGGGCACTGTATGTTTAAACATAACATAAAAGTTAAAGGAGGTAAAAACAGAAACATACAAAAAGAAGAAGACAATTGTTACTGCAACTTGAAAATTAACTCATAGCATAAATAGGGATAATTTGTGACAACAATAAAGAAAGGGAGGGTGTCAAGGTTTGAAGTTGCAAAGGGGAATGGAGATAAAATGCATGCAGAAAGAAATGGACTACTGTATATATTACATACGTTTTATGTAATCTTAATGGTAACCATCAAAAAAAAAAAAAAAAAAACAGAATGGAGATATACAAGATTAAAAAAGAGGAAAATAATCATAGAATACCACCAAACTAAAATAAGACACAGAAACACAAAGACAAAAACATTTTTTTTTAAATGGAGACACCAAGCTATCAGAAAACAATAGATAAAATGGCTATAGATAACCTTCATATATCAATAATCACTCCAAAGATAAATGGATTGAACTCACCAACAAAAAGTCACACAGTAGAAAACTGGATCTAAGAGTAAAACCCAACCATATGCTGCCTTCAAGAGACACATCTCAGATGCAAGAACAAATATAGATCCAAAGTGAAAGGGTAGAAAAGATACTCCAAGAGTGGAAAATTATACACCAAGAAAATGACATCCAGAGAAAAGTGGGTGTAGCCACATGTATATCTGTCATAATTGACTTCAAGATAAAAGAGGTAAAAAGAGACAAAGATGGACTCTTTATAATGATATAGGGACAATATATCAAGAAGACACAAAACTTATCAATATATATCTCCAAATCAGGGAGCACCAAAATATACTAAGCAACTACTAACACAACTAAAGGGAGAAACTGACAAAACACAATCATAGTAGTGTATCTAAATACAACATTGACAGCTATGGATAGATCATCCAAACAGAAAATCAATAAGGAAATATCTGCCTTAAAAGACACACTAGACCAAATAGACATAATTGACATTTACAGAGCCTTTCATCCCAGAATACTCTATTGTACATTCTTCCGTAGTGCATATTGGAACATACTCACAGATAGATACACCATATATTGGGACACAAAACTAGCCTCAGCAAATTTAAGAAGACTGAAATCATACTAAGCATATTTTTGGAGCATAATGATTTGAAACTGGAGATCAATTACAAAAAGAAAGTGGGGAAAACCACACACATATATGTGGAGATTCAAGAACATGCTACTAAAGAACAATGACATCAAAGAAGAAATAAAGAGATCAAAAGACACATAGAAAAAAATGAGAATGAAAATACAACATATCAAAAATTTTGGAATGCAGCCAAAGCACTACTAAGAGGGAAGTTTATATCATTACAGGCCTACCTCAAGAAACAAGAAAAATCCCAAGTAAGCAACCTAACATTACTTAAAAAAAATAAAATAAAATAAAATAAAAAATATATATATATATATATATATATATATATATATATATATATATATATATATATATATAGCAAAAGAAGTACAAATAAAGCCCAAAGTAAGCAGAAGGAAGGAGATAATAAAAATCAGAGCAGAATTAAATGAAATGAAGAACAAAAAGACAATAGAAAATGTTAATACAACAAAAAACTGGTTCTTTGAAAAGATTAACAAAATTGACAACCCCCTGACTAGACTCACTAAGGAAAAAAGAGAAAAGACACAAACAAAAAATAGAAATGAAAGAGGAGTTTTGACAGTTATGACAAAAATACAAAGGGTCACACAAGAATACTATGAAAGAGTCATATGCCACCAAATTCAATAACCTGGAAGAAATAAAGAAGTTCTTCAAACCACATAATCTTAGACTGAATCATGAAGAACTGTAAAATTTAAATGGACAAATAAACAGCAAGGAAATTTAAACAATCACTCAAAACCTCCCAAAAAGCAAAAGTCCAGAACCAGGTGGCTTCACTAGTGAATTCTACCATTCAAAGATGATTTACCACCTGTCCTTCTCAAACTCATCCAAAAATTTGAGGAAGAGGCAATACTTTCTAACTGTTTTTATGAAACCAACATTACCCTGTTATCAAAACTTGGTAAGTTTAACACAGAGAAAAAACGAAAACTACAGACCAATATCTCCGATGACTACAGATACAAAAATCTTAAACAAAACACTACCAAATCAATTACAACAATACATTAAAAATTGTACATCACAACCAAGTGAAAGATTCATTCCATGGGCACAAGGATGGTTGAACATACACAAATTGATCAATGTGATACACCAGATAAACAAAATAAAGGATATAAATAATATGACCATATTATAAGATAAAGAAAAAGCATTTGAGAAGATACAACACGCATTTGTGATTAAAACACTTAACAAGACCAGTATACAAGTAGAAAGAAAATTATATCAACATAATAAAGGCCAATTACAACATATCCTCAAGTTAATATCATACTTAATGGTGAAGAACTGAAAGCTTTTCCTCTAAGATTAGAAACAAGGCAAGAATGCCTTCTCACCACATTATTCAACATAGTAATGGAAGTCCTAGCAAGAGCAATAAGTCAAGAGAAAGAAATAAAAGGCATCCAAATTGGGAATGAATAAGTTAAATTGTCACTTTTTACATAGACATTATTCTTTATATAGAAAACTCTACAGACTCCACCAAAAAAACTATTTGAAACAATAAACAAATTCAGTGAAGTTGCATGATAGAAAATCAATGTACAAACATTGTGTTCCTATATACTAAAAGTAAAATTTCAGAACAAGAAAGGAAAAAAAATATGCACACACACAAAAAAACAAAAACAACAATTCCCTTTCCAATTGCAATAAAAAGAATAAAATACTTAAGAATAAACTTAACAAAAGATGTGAAGCACCTGTATGCTGAAAACTACAGGACATTATTAAAAGTAATTGAAGAAGGCACAAAGAAATGGAAAGACATTCTGTGTTCATGAGTTGTAAGAATCATATAGTTAAAACAGCAATATTACCCAGAGTAATATACAGATTTAATGCAATCCCCATTAAAATCCCAATGATATTTTTTAAAGAAATAAAATAAAAAATCATCAGAAATGTATGGAACCACAAAAAACTCCAAATAGTCAAAGCAATCCTGAAAGAAAAATAACACGGCCGGACGTTATCACTATCTGACTTCAAATTATACTACAATATAAAAATAATCAAACAGCAAGGTATTGGCAGGAAAACAGACACACAGAGTGATGGAATAGAAGTTAGAACCCAAAAACAAGTCCACACATATATAGGCAAATGGTTTTCTACAAAGGAGCCAAAAACATACAATGGAGAAAAGAAGCCTCTTCAATAAATGGTGCTGGGAAAATTGGAAAGCCACGTGCAAAAGAATGAAACTAGACAGTGTTTTAGTTTAATACAGTCCCATTCATCAAAATTAACTCAAAATCGATCAAAAACTTAAATATAAGACCTGGAACAATATATTGCATAGAAGAAAACATAGGTACTAAAGTTATGGAGTTTGGGTTCAGAGAGGATTTTATGAATTTGACATCAAATGCAAGGGAAGTAAAAGCAAAAAAGAAATTAATGGGACTATATCAAAATAACAAGCTTTTCCACAGCAAAAGAAACCATCAAAAAAACAAAGGCAACCAACCAAATGGGAGAAGACATTTTCAAACAACATCTCCAATAAGGAGTTAGTATCCAAAATATATAAAGAACTTGTAGAACTCAACAACAACCAAAAAACCCAAACAGGGTGTGAGGTGAGCCTCTGGAAATCTTCCATGGAGTTTACAACAAATTAAACAGCTATAACTCCACAAAGGACTCCCTGCACAGCAGACAGGCAAGAGGAAGAGGCTCACTACTGAATTCACCTAAAGGTGGGCAAACTACGCGAGCAGGGGAGGAGGTAAGGGAGAAGTGCAGAGTCACGCAGCTGCAGGACACAGACCTAGCTCAGTGCTCCGAGCTCACTGCTTCCCAGAACTACCACAGCTCTGGGAGAGGGAAGAACTCAGACTACTAGGGCTCCAATTATGACCCACACGGCTGAGGGGACAGCATATAACACAACTGAACCCAATGCTCATGGCAGAGACCTCAGAGCAAAGACTGAGGGAAGAAGGCTGAAAACGGTGGTTTAAGCCCTCATTGCCTTAGAGAATGGAAGCCTTAGGCACTGAGACTAGCTGCACACTCCCTACCCTCCCAGAGCTAGCCCTGCCCCCACCTGCCCATTGCTAGAAGCAAAACAGTAGCAGTGACAGATCAAAAGAACAGAATATTTGCAGTTCTGAGATCTGTGGTCCGCAGACACAGATTCACAGCCCAACTACTTCAGGCAAAGAGGAGGGAGCTGTGGAAGCAGGACTGGCTGTGGTGGTGGTTGCCGCCATTACTCTGGGCCATCTCTCACAACCCACCCCGCCCCTGTCCCCATCTATCTGAGTGTATCCCTGCAGGAGTAAATACAACTGCTGAAACACAAGGGCTCTGAATCTGGTGAAAACAGAGCTTTGGAACTTCAAAAGCTCTCCACATCCCCACAAGGACACGGCGCCCTATGACCCAGGCAAACTGTTAATAGAGGAGAAGCCTGCCTTCCAGGGAATCCCCCAATTGTGTGAGAAGCTGGAATAGTGCAGAGAAAACATAATACTATAGTGTAAGAGAGAAAAAAAACGGGCTGCAGTCAGAGAGAAAACAAAACATTTTACAAACATGTACTGGAAAACAAAAGAAAGACCTCTTTCTATCAACCTGTTACAGAACCACTCCTGTAGATGTCTAGGAAGAGAAATAATAAATCATTAATTGCCACGAATAACCAAGGCCACAAGATAGCTCAGAAAGAAAGTGAAAAGTCTACAGAAAATGAAATTAAAAATATGGAAATATGTGACTTAAATGACAGAGAATTCAAGATTGCAGTTCTGAAAAAACTCAATGAGATGCAAGAAAATATAGAAAGGCAGTTTAATGAACTTAGAAACACAATCAAAGAGCAACATGAGCATTTAACCAAAGAGATTGAAATTTAAAAAAAAGAACCAAATAGAATTTATGGAAATTAAGAACTCAATAGAAGAAATTAAGAACGAAATAGCCAGCTTAGTATGTAGAGTTAAACAGATGGAGGAAAGAATCAGTGACATCGAAGATAGAAACCTGGAAATGGCACAGATGGAAGAAGAAAGAGACTTGAGACTTAAAAGAAATGAAAGAACTCTACAAGAACTTTCTGACTCTATCAGAAAGATCAATATAAGAGGCATACCAGATATATACCAGATATAAGAGGCATACCAATATAAGGGGCATACCAGAAGGAGAAGAAAGAGAGAAGGGAACAGAGAGAATATTCAAACAAATAGTCGATGAGAACTTTTCAAACTTGTGGAAAGAACTCAAATTCAAGAAGCAAATAGAACACCTAATTACCCAACCCTAACAGGCCTTCTCCAAGGCACATTGTATTGAAGCTGTCAAAAATCAACGACAAAGAAAGAATACTGAAGGCAGTCAGGGAAAAAATACGGTAACCTACAAAGAAAAGGCCATTAGATTATCATGAGATTTCTCAGCAGAAACTCTGCAAGCTAGGAGGGAGTGGAACCAAATATTCAAACCATTGAAAGAGAGAAATTATGAGCCAAGAATAATATACCCAGCAAAGATATCCTTTAGATATGAAGGAGGAATAAAGACCATTCCAGATATACAGAAGCTGAAGAATTTTCTAATACACGACCTGCACTACAAGGAATATTAAAGGAGGATATTTGACCACCATCAACGGGGACAATTTATGGCAATCAAAACATAAAAAAGGGGAGAGTAAAGGCCTGAACCAGAATATGGGAATGACAAAAGTAAGCATGATGAAGAAAATGGAATACTCTAAATATCAAACTTTCTTTTACATAAACTTAATGGTAACCACTCAAAAAAAAAAAAAAAATCCAGAACTGAAATATATACTCTAATAAAAGAAGTAACAGAGGGGAACATCATAGAATACCAACACACAGAAATAATAAACAATAACAAAAAGGCACAGAAACCACGGAGACAGAATCTTACCAGAAAACTAAAGATAGAATGATAGAAAATCCTCACATTTCAATAATCACCCTAAATGTAAACAGACTGAACTCACCAATAAAAAGTGACAGAGTAGCAGATTGGATCAAAAAACTAAACCCAACCATATGCTGTCACCAAGAGACACATCTCAGCTACAAGGACAAGCATAGACTCAAAGTGCAAGCATGGAAATTGACATTCCAAGCAAATGGTATCCAGAGAAAATCAGATGTAGCCATACTGATATCAGATGAAACAGACTTCAGGGTGAAAAAGGTAACAAGAGACAAAGATGGACATTTCATAATGGTAAAGGTGACTATACAACAAGAAGACATGACAGTTACCAATATTTATGCCCCCAATCAGGGAGCACCAAAATATACCAAGCAACTACTAACAGAACTAAAGGGATAAATTGACCAAAACACAATTATACTAGGGGACATAAATACATCACTGACAGCTATTGATAGATTATCCAAACAGAAAACAAATAACGAAATAGCAGCCCTAAATGACACATTGGATGAAATGGACATAATTGACATTTATAGAGCACTTCATCCTAAAACATCAGACTACACATTTTTTGTTTCTAGTGTACATGGAACATTCTCAAGGATATACCATATATTGGGACATAAAACTAGCCTCAGCAAATTTAAGAAGATTGAAATCATACCAAACATATTCTCTGATCAAAAGGCTTTGAAATTGGATATCAACTGCAAAAAGAAAGCAGGAAAAAACACAAATACATGGAGATTAACGAACATACTTTTAAAAAAATGACCAGGTCAAAGAAGAAGTTAGAGGAGAGATCAAAAGATACATAGAAACAAATGAGAATGAAAATACATCCTACCAAAATGTTTGGGATACAGCAAAAGCAGTTTTGTGTTTTTTTTTTTTTATATATTATTACAGGCCTATCTCAAGAAACAAGAAAAATCCCAAATAAATAACCTTACATTACACCTTAAAGAACTAGAAGAAGAAGAACAAATGAAACCCAAGGACAGCAGAAGAAAGGAAATGATAAAAATCAGAGCAGAACTAAATGAAATAGAGAACAAAAAGACAATAGAAAAAAAATAATGTGACAAACAGCTGGTTCTTTGAAAAGATTAACAAAATTGACAAACCCTTGGCCAGGCTCACTAAGATAAAAATAGAGAAGACACTAATAAACAAAATCAGAAATGAAAACAGGGAAGTTATCACGGATGACACAGAAATACAAAGGATCATCCAATAATACTATGATGGACTATATGCCACCAAACTCAACAACCTAGAAGAAATCGACAAGTTCTTAGAAACATATAGCCTTTCTAGACTGAATCATGAAGAACTGGAAAATCTAAACAGACCAATCTCCAGTAACGAAATTGAATCAGTCATCCAAAAACTTCCCAAAAGCAAAAGTCCGGGACCAGATCGCTTCACTAGTGAATTCTACCAAACCTTCAAAGAGGATCTAATATCAATCCTGCTCAAATTCTTCCAAAAAATTGAAGAAGAGACAGTACTCCCTAACGCATTTTATGAGGCCAACATTACCCTGATACCAACACCTGGCAAGGACAACACAAAAAAAGAGAACTACAGACCAATATCTCTGATGAATACAGATGCAAAAATCCTAAACAAAATTCTAGCAAATAGAATGCAACAATGCATTAAAAAGACTATTCATCACAACGAATTGGGGTTCATCCCAGGGGCACAAGGATGGTTCAACATATGCAAATCTATCAATGTGATACATCACACAAACAAAATAAAGGACAAAAATCATATGATTATATCAATTGATGCAGAAAAAGCATTTGACAAGATACAACATCCATTTATGATTAAAACACTTAATAAAATAGGTATAGAAGGAAAATACCTTAACATAATAAAGGCCATGTATGAAAAAAACTCAGCTAATCTCATAATTAATGGTGAAAAACTGAAGCCCTTTGCTCTATGTTCAGGAGTACGACAGGGCTGTCCCCTATCACCTCTGCTTTTCAACATAGTGTTGGAAGTCCTCCCCAGAGCAATCAGGCAAGAGAAAGAAATAAAAGGCATCCATATCGGGAATGAAGAAGTTAAATTATCACTATTTGCAGATGACATGATGCTATATATAGGAAACTCCACCAAATAGCTATTAGAAACAATCAAAGAATACAGCAATGTGGCCGGCTACAAAATCAACGTACAAAAGTCCATTGCAATCCTGTGTACTAACATTGAAATCTCAGAAAAAGAAATAAAAAAAAAAAATTCCTTTTGAAATTGCAGCAAAAAGAATAAAATACCTAGGAATAAACTTAACCAAGGATGTGAAAGACCTATATGCTGAAAACTATAAGACATTTTTAAAAGAAATTGAAGAAGACACAAAGAAATGGAAAGATATTCTGTGCTCATGGATTGGAAAAATCAACATAGTTAAAATGGCCATATTACCCAAAGCAATATACAGATTTAATGCAATATCCATCAAAATCCCAATGGCATTTTTTAAAGAAATAGAACAAAAAAATCATCAGATTTGTTTGGAACCACAAAAGACTCTGAATAGCCAAAGCAATCTTAAGAAAAAAGAACAAGGCTAGAAGTATCACACTCCCTGACTTTAGCTTGTACTACAGGGCTACAATAATCAAAACAGAATGGTATTGGCAGAAAAACAGACACGTAGACCAATGGAATATAATAGAATTGAGAACTGAAAAATAAACCTCCATAAATATGGACACATAATTTTTGACAAAGAGCCAAAAATCATACAATGGAGGAAAAACAGCCTCTTCAATAAATGGTCCTGGCAAAATTGGAAGGCCACGTGCAAAAGAATGAAACTGGACTGCTCTGTGTCACCATGTACCAAAATTAATTCAAAATGGATCAAAGACTTAAGCATAAGACCTGAAACAATAAACTGCATAAAAGAAAACATAGGTACTAAACTTATGGACCTTGGGTTCAAAGAACATTTTATGAATTTGATTCCAAAGGCAAGGAAGTAAAAGCTGAAATAAATGAATGGGACTACATCAAACTTAAAAGCTTCTGCACAGCAAAAGAAACCATCGACAAAATAAAGTGGCAACCAACTGACTGGGAGAAGATTTTTGCAAACAGTGCCTCCGATGAGGGCCTAATATCCAAAATATAGAAGGATCTCATGCAACTCAACAGCAAAAAAACAAACAACCTGATTGAAAAATAGGCAGAGGACCTGAAGAGACATTTCTCCAAAGAGGACATACAAATGGCAAATAGACATGAAAAAATGCTCACCATCACTAATCATCAGAGAAATGCAAATGAAAACCAGAATTAGATATCACCTCACTCCAGTTAGAATGGCTATCATCAACAAGACAAATAGTAACAAATGTTGGAGAGGCTGTGGAGAAAAAGGAACCCTCATACACTGTTGGTGGGAATGCAGACTGGTGCAGCCGCTATGGAAGGCAGTGTGGAGGTTCCTCAAAAAATTAAAAATAGAATCACTGTATGACCCAGCAATCCCACTCCTAGGTATCTACCCAACAAATCTGAAAATATTTATCCATAAAGACACGTGTGCTCCAATGTTCATTGCATCTTTATTTACGGTGGCTAAGACATGGAAACAACCAAAATGTCCTTCAATAGATGAATGGATAAAGAAGTTGTGGTATATATACACAATGGAATACTATCTGGTGGTAAGAAAAGATGAAATAGGACCATTTGTGACAACATGAATGGATCTTGAGAATATAATGCTAAGCGAAATAAGTCAGACAGAAAAAGCAGAAAACCATGTAATTTCACTGATGTGTGACATATAAACCAAAAACAACAAAAGAACAAGACAAACAAATGAGAAACAAAAACTTATAGACACCAAAAATAGTTTAGTGGTTACTAGAGGGGAAGGGTGGAGGATGGTGGTAGACGAGGGTAAAGGGGATCAAATATATGGTGATGGAAGGAGAACTGACTCTGGGTGGTGAACACTCAACGGGATTTATAGATGATGTAATACAGAATTGTACACCTGAAATCTATGTAAATTTACTAACAATTGTCACCCCAATAAACTTTAATTAAAAACAAACAAACAATCCAATTCTAAAATGGGCAGAGGACCTGAACGGATTCTTCTCCCAAGAAGACATAAATAGCCAACGGATATATGAAAAAAATGCCCAACTTCATTAGCTTTTAGGGAAATGCAAATTAAAATCACACTGAGATACCACCTCTCATCTGTTAGAATGGCTATCATCAACAAGAAAAGTAATAACAACTTTTTGAGAGATTGTGGAGAAAAAGGAACACTCATACACTGCTGGTGTACTTATTGTACAAATTGGTGCAGCCACTATGGAAAACAGTATGGAGATTCCTCAAAAAATTAAGAATAGAATTACCATATGACCAGCAATCTCTTTTATGGGTATCTACCCTAAAATCTAGAAACATTTATCCAAAGAGATATAGTTGGGGTGCCCAAAATTGTATACAAGTGGACACTATGGTCAATGTTGCTCAAGCAGTAGTTTGCTATAATCAGAAGTGTCTGGACACTGATGGTAACCACTTTGAACAACTCTTGTAATTTCAGAAGTCAAATGTGACTTGTATTCATCTTTTGTTATCAGTATATATTGAGTATTACAATTTTAATATAGTTTTCCTTTCTTAAAATATGTATAAATTTTTTTGGCACCCTCTGTATGTACCCCTATGTTCATTGCAGCATTATTCACAGTGGCCAAAATAGGAAACAACAAAAGTATCCTTTGATAGATGACTGGATAAAGAAGATATGGTACATACATACAATGGACTATTACTCATCCATAAGAAAAGATAAAATACTGCCAGTTGCAACAGCATGGATGGATCTTGAGATCATCATGCTAAGCGAAATAAGTCAGAAAGAAAAGGTCGCGAACCGTACAATTTCACTCATATGTATGATATAAAACTGAAAGCAACAAACGAACAAAATAAACAGGCAAGCAAAAATTCATAGATACAGACAACAGTTTAGTAGTTAATAGAGGGTTAGGGGAGGGGGGGTCGTAAAAGAGGGTAAAGGAGGTCAAATATATGGTAACAGAAGCAGATTTGATTTTTGGTGGTGAACACACAATGCAATATATAGATGATGTATTATATAATTCTGTACTTGAAACCAATATCATTTGATTAACTAATTTTACCCCAATAAATTTAATCAAAAAAAAAGCAACGGGAGAAGATGAAAGCTATTCTGTCAAGATGAAAACCATGATGGCTGTTCTCAGCTCGTTGAGAAGAGGACTGCCCAGAGAGGGGAAACATTGCAGCCTGATTTTTGTGGACCCTTCTGGGGACGGCTAATTGCCACCATGAAAGAAGTGTGCTTTTACGTGCTTCAAATGAAACCTCAGTGCTTGATGGCAGTTATGTCATATGTGGCATCATGGCCATGGATGATGTGCTTGGTTAAGTTTATATTTGTTTTTCAAAGAGAGAAGCTTAAGCGCTTATCAGTATGAAAGAAGGGACAGACATGTTTATAATCAAGGCTCTGTAGCACATTGCCAAAAGGCTTTCTTCACTGATGATATCACAAAGAGGCCAGTTCAAAACTAGTATTCAGCCAATGGGAGACTATTCCCAGCTACTCGTTCTGGGTACAAACCACTGGGGAGGAGTACTTGCACTTTGGGAAAAAGTCTGATTCAGAGAACCAGGTCTGGAAGTACATTAACACAGTTATAAAGTGGGAAGATCTTTATCTGGAAAAGATTGCAGAGCACATGGAAAAGCAGAGAATCCTCTGCCAAAATAAATAACTGGTATTTGCAGTACAGATGTATGGACCAAACCCTGAGATTCCACAGTAAGGGTCCAAGCAGAGAATCTTCCAGTCTACTACTTGGACCCTACTTGGACCCTACTACTGGAAGATTCTCTACTTGGACCCTTACTGAAAGAATCTCAGGGTATAAACCAAAATAAACAACAGTGTTCACACAGTGCTTGACGTCACAATAATGATTCAACAGATTGTTTCCACTTCTGACAGTTGGTATACATACCACCTTGGACATGGATAATGCTTTCCTGGACATGCCTGACAGACACTTCAGGAAGAGAAAAGAAAAAAAAAATTCTACCTGCCTTTGAGAACATTTTAGATGAGAAATGGATCTATAACAACAATGGGATAACATCACACAGTCAAAAGAAACAATGAAATAAAAAAAGACTGATTGTCCAAAATACTTATTGTCCAAGATATTGAATGACTAAGAATTCTGAAATACAGTGGGTGGCAGTTAAAATGGGTACAAACACTTAGGAAAACTGACACGATCAACTAAAATTAACCATAGGTGGATCCTATGTTCTAGCAATTTTACTGCTAATCATACTCCCAACAGAAGTGAGTATAAAAATAATGTACAAGGATATTTATATTCTCAATAGTCAAAGACTGGAAAGAACTCCAAAACCCATCAGTAGTATTTGGTAAACCAAATTTGGTATATTTACACAACGAATGCTATATGATGATAAAAAGACTGAACTATTGCCACACGCAACAATACACATGCATTTTACATACTTAACATTGAGCAAAAAAAAAAAAGAGACACTGAAGAATAAATACTGATTCAGTTTATGTAAAGTTTAAAATCAAGAAAAATTAATCTCAATTTTGTAAGAGAGGATAATTGTTACCCTGGTGAAAGAGGTAATGACAAGTAGGGAGAGCAAATAGGGCTGAATTTGCTAATTCAGCTATTCAGCTAAATGGGGCTAATTCTTTATCAGGATGGTGGGTGTAAAATGTGCTTATTTTCTGAAAATTGGCAGATCTGCACATCTATGATACAGATATCTTTCTGTGTTTAGGTTAAAATTTTATAAATGGTTATTTAAACAAATATTGTGTGATCCTTCAAAAAGTAGTCACACAGGCTGCATCTTTTCCATCACTGCAAGTTTGCAATTTCAAAAATAAATAGAAACATCAAACGGTTAGCAATTGAACATATACATGTAAATCTGAGAGACAAGATGTGAAATCTAACAAGAGTCTTTATCCTAATTAGGATGGGCTCTGGCTTAAGCATGCATTACTAATGCACCTCCAGGAAAAATCCCTTTCCTTTCTACTAACCTAAATTTCTACTTCCTTCAAGACCCCAATTTCTCCTTGAAACCTCTCTTGAAAAAAAGCTAAAGGGAAAAAAAACAAACAGAAAAAAAACAAAAAACATATCATACTGTCTCTGAAATCTCTGAACTCCTATAGGGGATGCGTCATACAGTGTAGCTGTTGATTGCATATGTTATGTGTTCTCTGCTTGCTTCACGCAGCTACTACTATTTAGTCTTTCCTAATCCCTAGCTCATTAGTTGAGGGCCGGAATTCCCTACAGTGCTAAGTCTTGGACTTCTGAGTAGAGAGAATACATAGTAAACTAAGGAAGAAATTCAAAAGGCTGCTAATCAGGATATAAGGATATAGATAAGATTTTTCTTGTATAATGACCTTTAAGTATTTCCCTACCAATACTTACTAGCTTTTATTCTTTTATCTTTACTATAATTACTTACTCTATATTTCTTAGAAAAACAATAAACATATTATTTTGTCAATTCAAAAATAAGTGATGAAATGAAATACCAGTCTCTGAATGTGAGTTGACTATACCTATATTTCAAGCACACACAATATTACGTGCCAGAGGTCAACGGGGGTTTATACTGACTGATAGAATGGTTATGTTGTAACAACAAAGAATCCCACAAGTCTCAGTGGCTTAATACAAGAACAGTTTCTTAGTCACATTCCCTGTCTCTCTTGGGTGAGCAAAGCAGTTGCACATCATAGTCACTTGGGGACATAGGCTGACAGGTGCTTCATCATGACCATGCCCCCATTACTATTGAAGTTTCTCCATGCATATGATACATATCATTTCTTCTCCTATTTAGTTGGTCAAATAAAATAAAAAGTTACAGCTAACTCCAAAGAGTTAGGAAAGTACAATCTTACCAGATATACAGAAAGGAAAAAGAAAAAAAAATATGGTTGTAGGGAGATAATTCTGGTGGGCAGAATTCTAAGAACACTTTATATTTCTCATCCCTTGATGTGAACACCCTGTGTAATCCTCTTGCTTTGAATATGAGTAGGACCTCTGAATATGATTCACACCTGTGATTAAGTTATCTTACAAGGTAAAGGGATTTTGCAGATGTAATTAAGATCCCAAATCAGTTGAATTTGAGGCACTCAAAAGGGAAATTCACCTGGGTGGGTCGAACTTAATGAGTGAAAGGGATATTAGGTCCTTCCTGAAGAGAGAGTCTCCCATTGGCTTTGAAGAAATAAGCTTCTATGTGCCCGTAACTGCAAGGAAATGAATTCTGCCAAAAATCACATCACTTTAGAAGAGAATCCCAAATCTCAGATGAGAACCCGGTTCCCGCCAATACAGTGACTGCAACCTTGTGAAACTGAGCAATGGACCCAGATGAGCCACTCCCAGATTCTTGGCCCATTGAAACTGTGAGATCATAAATGTGTATTGTTTTAAGGAGCTAGATTTGTTATTTATTATACAGCATAGAAATGTAATAGAACAACTAAAGATTAATGTGCTCACAACAATGTCACAATCATTTTACAATTTAGGTAATATTTCCATTTTACAAACAAAGAAATAATCATAGAGAGGTCAGGTCTTATTCTGGTATGTGGTGGAACTGAGATTATTTCTATGTTATATTGTAGCCCTTCTACTATACAGCATTTTGTTTTGTTTTGTTTTTTGTTTTTTTAATCATTCTAGATAATTTAAATTTGTTACTTGGAAGTATCTGGAAGGAAGAAACATTAATTTATTTTCTATGCTGAGAAACAGAAAATCTGGAATTAAAGTCAAATAATGTGTAACACCATTAGCACAGAGAAATATACGAGTGAAATAGGACAATTTTCATCTTATTCTCCTGCTCTTTTTCTACCTCCACTAAAAAACAGAGAACCAATCCATTAGTATTCTTGGCATATACTGGATCTGGATGTCCAAACATTTGCAATTCTTTTACAAAATACATTATTAGAAATTTGTGAAAGTGAGATCCTCAAAGAATAGTTTACCAAGCCAAACACTAAAGTTTGGTAAATATCAATAAACAAGAAACAATATAATCACATCCATTAATAATGCTGTTACATATCATTTATTTTATAAAAGCTAACAACTCATTAGCTAAAACATTTATCATCTTTATAAAAGTAGTGTTCTGTGAAAATTGAGCATGTTTACCAATATATGATCAATTGCAATGTCATCTATTGATAATTGATAATGGTTTTATTAAACTGTTTGTTTCATTGAAACAAAATTAGTTCAGAAAATACTCAATTTTTGTACATTCCCCAACTACATGAGTTTAATATGCATTCACGTCTCATGTATAGCTAATAAAATAAACCATTTTAAAAACAACTTATTATAGATATACCTTCCTCACTGAAGAATATAAAAAATGAGAAAATCAAAATTTAAAACGGGGTTTCCTAAAGAGAGTTAGAAATAAATTGTGTTATTGTAGAGCTTTCCCTCCAAATTATGTCAGATTATCAGATTTCTGATAATTATATATGAAAAAGTCTGTGGGTTGAGAATACCTTGGGAAAATCACATGGAGAAAAGTCATCATATGATATATTCTCATGGCTAATAGTAATCAATACATTTAAGTTTGGTCACATATATTGGGGGTCAAAGTAACCCCAATTATTCTTGCAGGCCAGACAAGTGAGTATAAGATGTTCTCCAAATGCAAAATCCTTTGAAAATGCCATGAGGTTGACAGTTATAATTTGAAACATTCAGTTTGCTTTGTGCAGGAATATCTAGATCAAATAGATATTTCAAAAATAGATAAAGACAAAAACATTGCGAAGGGTGTTTTAGTTTTCATAAGCAATATCTATAGAAAAGTTGGATAATGTTCAAAGAATAAACCAATTCAATATTATTTTTTGTTCCCCTGAAAATTTGCATTAAACTCAATTTTTTAAAAAAATCTCTAAAGTAAGATGTTTTGAGTTATGTAAGTACTTCCAAATAAGTTTGTCTTTATTTTGGACTTTATCCTAGCATGAATTTTAGCTTACTTCACCTTCCACGTTAAGAGATGATGCCTTTGAAATCAAATCAACAATCAAATGTTGAAAATTTACTTACAAATCTTGAATTGGTCTACACACATTTGTCCATTTAGTTATTCTTCAGATTTAGTTTAGAAGCCTAGGTTTCTCTTTGTTTATTAAAGACACATAAATTTTAAACCCAGTCTACTGGCTATCAAAACACAGATGTTCTCCCCCTATCCCTCATCATTGCTATCAACTTCGAGTTCCAGTCTCTGCACAGTGTTTCAAATCCTGAGATCTTGAAGAATAAGGCAGATCATTTTACCATAGTTCCTCTCTGAGCATAACCTAGAGGATTTATATTGTGAGTCACCCAGAAATTTCTGAAATATTTTTAGCCCCATTTCCTTTTCAATGTTTTCCCATCTTGGCTCACGCTGCACCCTCAATACCTTCTTCTATCATTGATACGTTTTTACATACACTGAAACTCTGTATGTGTAGTCTCTAACAAGTAACCTACATGTAGTCTGATATTGGAAACAGTTACAATGAAATATTTGTTTTACTATAAAAGGGATGTTAAATAGTTGAATATCACCCCAATTTGTATTTGGATAGATCAAGACAGGTAAAACTTTTGTTATGTAACTATTTTCAATGGTCTTTTACATCATATCTAAACTCAACACTCTGCTATATAGAGCATGGTATTAGTTTTCTCTTTTATGTATTTAATCCTACTTCTCCATATTTCCCATTGAATTCCTTTGTCCCTTTTTGGAACTTCCTTTTCCTACTTTCAACATGGATGATAGTCTCTGTGCTTTGTCACACATGGCCCCCAGTTTGGAAGCAATTTCTTTTATTCTTTTAATTATACAAATCTACCCATTATGCTAAATTCAGTTCAGCTTTTACATCACCTACAAATTCAAAATATATTTTTCCAGTCCATGCCAATCTTCAAATATTTTGAGCTGGTAACCATTGCTACACCACTAAAAAATCAATTATTTTCTAATATTTTGGCATCATTAGTTTTATATCTCTTAACAAAAACACAGAACTTCTAAGTTCTAGAAACATAATTTGTGCCTCTTTTTATTTCTCAGTAACTTAGTACTGTGGTAACTCATAAAATGAGCACAATAATATTCCTATTAGGTAAGGTCACATGATATACTAACACAAAGTATTAAGCAAAATTCCTAGAACATACATCCTAACTAACTATTAGCTAATAATAGTTAATTAATTCATGCTTTTGGTTTGATATTTCTGAAACTACACAGAACGTTGCTCATAATTTGATCACTTTGAAGGTTTAATTTCATATATGTAACTAATCAGACGAGAATTTTTACAAGGAATATAATATATTCCTGCTATGTAGGAAAAAGTAATTTTAACAGAGTTAAAGTTACACAATGCAAAGAGTAAAAGAAGACTTTATTAACAACTGTACATTTATTTATATAACAGTACTTGGGATGTGTGATCCTTAATTATAATTATATCATTTTAACAAGGAATATGTGAGATATATATATATGTATATATATATATATTATCTATCTATATCTATATTTATATTTATGTCTATATAATCTATATCTGTATCTCTATTCATATTTATATCAATGTTTTCAGATCAAATGTGGAAAAGCATTAAAAATTCTAAACACTGCTCTTAAAAATCCTAACCAAATTGTCTCCTTTATGATTATATGATTATTTTGTTTTTAACTGTGAATAGTCCAATGTGACTTTTAAACCATGGTGGTGGTGATGGTGGTAGTGGTGGTGTGTTTGTGTCTTTATATTTTGTACACTATGAACCTGTCTCACCTTTGTCATTGGACAGGAGTAAAAGCAAGCAATCCCATATTCATGGGTATCTCCCAACACTGGTTTGTTGCTACTTGAACCTCTATATTATGTGTCATAATATCTGGATAAGGAGTTAGTTACAAGCTCATGAATTTCATCAATAAAAAATTTATACTTCTCTAAAGGTAAAGTGTTTTACTTTTCTCAAGCTACCAGTAGCAATTCATTGGTCTAAAATGAATTGTACTGTCCAGTTGACAAGATGAAGAGAATCTTGTTATTCCTAGGTAGCCCTGGTCTGTTTCCGTGCTTCAGATCTGATTTGAATATTTAACTTCCTTTTGGAAAAAATCATTATTAAATTACCAGAAGCCTTTTTAATTGTGCTAAGGCTAACAGAATAATGATATTTATTTAGGGAACGAACTGGATGAATTGATGTGATATATATAATCTGGTCAAAATAACATTGTGGCCCGGTACCAGTACTTTGAAGCATTTGGCACCATTTGATGTGTAAGAAACAGTTTACCAGATGAGCTGGGACTGTTTTATAGATCAGATTGTTATGCTGTCATGGAACACTTTTTATGGAAAATGGCATCATTGATTTAATAATAAGGGCACTGCTGGAGAAGATGTAACAATATGCTATTTCCTCCCTAACAAAACAACAAACATTATTAGGATTTCCAAGGCAAAATACTAGAATTGATACTTTCCGTCTGGTGGAAGGTCAAGGAAAATGGCAATGACATAATGTTACCAAATAGCTAAATTTTGTGAGATGCATCCAGCTTTAGATGAGATTAGATTTTGTTAAATACCTTGGTATAAGTGGTGGAGAAAGGCCTAGGTTTTGCAATTATTTCAGAGCTCCCCTTAAAAAAATTTCAAGGCAATTACAGGGAACATGTAGGGCAAGATTCTCTTTATCACCAAAATCTATTTTTAAAAAAATGAGACATTTGTTATTGTATTATACTTTTGGCCATATTTTTGGTCTCCATTTTCCCTTCATTTCTTGGGGAGATAATTGACAGCATTATCCTTTAAATTTATTTTGCCTGTTTTGTCCTTTACAATTTGACATGTGGAAATTTTATTATTCCATTAAATTCACTGAGGTCAAATCCTGGCTGAGGCACTTGCTGTGTGACCTTGGACTAACGACTCAGTATTTCTGTGCATCAGTTTCTTCATCCTATTCCAGAGAATGGCTGTGATAATAAATGAATTATTTTATATGGAGAACTTAGTTCAGTAACTAATATATACTTGAAAGGTAAAAGTCTAGCTACTTTTGGCATTTTTAAAATTGTTTCATCACAGTGCCAATTGATGGGTTAAACATTTTTGTTGCTTATTTTCTGCAGATTTAACTCTTCCCATCCTATGAAAATAGAACAAATAGAGGCTAGAGTTTTTCTATCTTAAGATCTCAATATTCCTGTGCTTCAGATTCTTAATCTTATCCCAGAGAGTGATTATGAAGATATCTTAAAATCTTTCTTCTTGGTTATTTATTTTAGGGCTCAAAGTCATAGTCTCTTAAATTAAAAAATGCAGAATCTAAGTAAGAAGACAGAATTCAAGAATTTCTGATTCCAGAACTTTAAACAACAATGTGAATTAATGTTATTTTGATCTCAGGTTCTTAGATATATAATCACTCTAATGTCATAAATATGCTTTATGCAAATTGTGAGACTAAATTTGAGTTTTTAAAAATAAAGTATACTAAACTAAATGTAACTTCCAGAATTCACCTTGAGTAGAATACCCAATGTTACAATCAATCTGCAACACATATTTGCACGTAACCATGTGATAACTGACAACTGTGGAATTACAGTTTGATATAATTCTTTCAGCGTATTCTTTTGATGTGAATTTGTAAATTTTGTTGATAATATTAGTCTCAGATGCTCTTCAGCTTCTGACCACATTCCATCAAAGGGATCTAACCCCATTCACATAATTATACTAATAGAAAGCTTACTTCTTGGAGAGGTTTTATGGATTTAATTTTTATATTGAATAAGTGATTCCATTAAAAGTGAATTTTTTTTAAAATCCTACATAACTGTTATTATTTTTTCAAGAAAAGCTAATTAAGTTAGTAACTATTTCTCATGTTTCTCTTATTTCCCTAAAATTTTTCTCCAAGCAAAATAACAATTAATTCCTTCAATTCTTCCTCATATGAAATTTTTCTGAGTCCTTCAATGTCTTTGTTATTGTATACATACAATCTTGTGTGTGCTAATAAATTTTGAAGACAGTCTATTACCTATTTTCTGTCTAGTGCAGGGCGTAGAATTCTCTCTCTCACCATAAGCTGCTTGAATGCTAGGCATGTGGACTCAGCTTTATCTGTTAGTCAACTGGAATTTCTGGAACTTTTGCTTATGAATTGATATGATTCCATGATTTTTCCACTGTGCTGTTGAATTTGCTTTTTGAAATAACTTCACATGTATATAGTTATTTCTATTAACTTACATCTCATCAGTTCTGTAACATTGTTTTCTCCTAAAAATATTACCATGCTATTAAAATTTGATTCATTGAGCACTTAGTAATTCACAGACAGTGCTAAGAAGTTATTTCATTAAACAGTCACAGCAATAATACATAAAATACACTATTTTCATTTTATACCTAACTCTTCTCAGATTTTTGTCACCTGGAAATTTCGTAAACCTGTCTTAACTCATCTTTTAAGCCACTAATAAAGAAAATTTAACAAGTGCAGAACAATCACCGAATTGATCAATAGGCTACCAAAGATGTTCTTCTTAATTTAAATGCAAGTAGATTCAGGTTTAAATGCTTTCTTGGTATATCTACCTAGATATGTCATGGATATACTCCAAACCTGCATGTCGAACAATTTCCTTGTCAGCTTCTTCACTTCTCAATTTACTTGCAGTTTCTCAAGCCATAAAACTTTCAATGAAATCCTGATTTTCTACTGCCTGCATGAATTCTTATGCTGTCCATTTCTTGTATCACACTGCTACTGTTCTAATCCAAGTAAGTCATTACCATACTGACTCTTCCTGTCTGTCAAATCCACACTCATGACTGCAGTCAGAGTGATCTTTACAGAGAAAAATCCCTGATTATCAATTCCCTTCTTAATACCACTCAGTGTTTTCCCAGTGCTACTTGCATTAAATTCATTCTTTAGGATGGCCTTTAAGATTCTTCATAATCTGCCTCCCTTCTTGCCTTTGGTGTGCTACACACAATAGGCTTATTTAAATTCTACAACAAATGTCCTCATTTGTCTTCGATCTTTTCAAACATGACATTTCCCTTCTATTCTTGCCCCTCCTCTCCTTCCTCTTCTTATTCCTACTATTCCAGGCATACACTGATGAATAAAAAAGACACTGACCTTATGGAATTTACACTTTAACTTGAGAAGACAGAAAATAAGCAAATATACAAGTAAATATAAGTTTTTTGTTTTGTTCTGTTTTACCAAATTTGCTTCTTCTACTGACGAAAGTATACTGAGGTTGACCAAAGTATACTGACTGACTAAAGAATATAGACTAAAGTATACTGATATTCTATGTGAGAGCTTAAACATCACTTCCTCAAGGAAGCTTGCCCTGACCTTGCAGACTCTTACCCCCATCTGAACAACATCTCTAATATTTCCTTTTTAACACGTCATATTTGTTATGATTGGTTTAAGGTACGCCATCCCCAATAGCCTGACAACTCCATAAACTGTCTGCTAGTATATACTTAGACCATTGTATGGTTCCTGGAGGAGAGAAAGTAATCAATAGCTATTTACTAAAGACTGATTGATCAACTATAAGTTGAACACGAAACCGCATACTTTGCACTTTAACCAAATGATTCTATCTTATTTCTACAGATTAACTCTGCAGAAGTCTAAAGATTGTATTTATTTTTTATTTTTAAAATAATTTCTGGATGGGGAAGAGATGGGGAAAATGTAAGTATCATCTTATTAGGTAAAAATGCATATTAGAAAGTCACCATATTTAGGACAGTATGATACTTCTGCAAAGATAAAGAAGCCATAGTTGAGATGAATGGAATTAAAATACCTAGTACTACTTAATATATGTCAAATTTTAATTATAGGAATTATTAATCAGAGATAAAAGAGTGGATTATTAAAAACAATGTTGGAACAACTCACTTTTTGAGAAAAGATCTGAAATGTCTATTTATAGTATCAAAAAAAATCCTATATTTCAAATAAAAATATTCCAGGTGGGTTAAAAATTTAATTGTGAAAAATTAAACCATAAAAATAACAGGAGAAAATGCTTATAGAGATAGGAAAGCCCTTTCTAAGAAGGCTCACAATGTCATTCAGTTTCAGGAAACTTCTTACATAGAAAATTAAGTGGTTGGTATCCCTTACCTGAATACTATGTGAATGGCATTTTCTGGAAAGCAGTCTGCAGTCTTTATCCTATGGTGTCATAGAAACCAGAATCAAGTCATGATTATTTTTTCCTATAATATTTTTTAATTACTGAAATAGCAAAATGTAAATAAATTATTTTGAAATGCAATTCATGAATGGGGAATATTATTTTCTTTGTAAATCACACCTTTAAAGTATCCATACTATAACTAGCTCTTGGGTATTAATACAAAAACATATATAACATGTAAAAAATAATGAAATACTTTATTAAAACTTTCACTACAAAATAAACAATATGTAATATTAAAACTGTGTTATATGTAAAAGAAGTACCAATTAAAATAAGTTGTTGTTTAAAAATTCTAATAGATTGGTAATAAGTGTGGAGAAACAGGCAATCTTATTGTTTAATTTTTGTAAATTCTAAAAATTGTTTCTTTGCTAAATTTTCATTAAATGCATAAAACACGTATGCACTAAAAATTTGTCTTAAAGAAATGATTGCATATCTCTATAATCATTTATATACAGATTTTTAATTTTTGTATTTTTTATGAGAGTAAAAATTGGAAAATAAACTAAAAGTCCAATAATAAAGTTTGGTTAAACAATGAAGATAAATTCAAAATTTGTTCTTAAAATAATGACTCAACTCTATAATGATATGGAAAAATATTTATGATATAGTTTAACTCTAGAAACAAATTATAAAATAATATTGTAGTATAATTGCATTTTTAAATAAAAATGCATATATGTGTATGTATACATTTATATTGGAAATGTTCTGCAAGAAATCATAACACTTCAAACTGGTTATATCTAGGTGTTGGAATTTATGATGGTATTAGCTTTTAAGAACTTTTATTAAGAACTGGGGTCCCTGACTTCAAAAATCCTGGCTTCATAAATTAATGAGATGTGTGAATTTCTGTGGCTCATTTTCTCCATTAAAAATGGTGATAGTAATAGTATCTCTTTTACTTGTTCTGATAATTAAAATAGTTATTATATGTAAATCACTTAGAAGAACTTTGTACAGGATGAGCACTCAAAGTTAACTTTTTTCCTTTGTTATTCTATTTTTTCAATATTTATCAATTACTTTCGTAATTAATAATACAACTCATCTCACTGGAAAGGCTTTTATGTAATGTGTTAATAATACAATGAAACTTACTGGATGACAAAACTTAAATTATTAAATTTGCTAGGCAAGGCAAAGAAAACTTGTCTTTCTTCATTATTTATTTCTTTGGGATTATTTGTAATTTTATCAAATGTTATTTATTATAGTTTCCCATATTCTTGAAGGTTGTTTCCTCAAAGTTTCTTTTGTATTCAAGTCTAACTCATCCTATTCCTAATTTAAATATTATGAATAGTATTCTGACCGCATCCACTTCTATTCTGTGCCTTCAATAACTGGGATTATGTTCTTCAGATTCCTGTTTGTTACCCCCACATCCCACCCCCACCATCACCCAGCCAGTTCCATTTCCAGAGGTATAATCCTTTGAGAGGAACTCTCTATTTCCCTGACTTCATGTTACCATCTTGAGAAAATGAACCCAGAACAACCTCATCTTTTCTGTTACTCACTACTCCTCAAAGGTGAGTGACTTGCTTGTTAGATGAGTCACTGACTGACTGACACAGTCCTATCTATACTTCTCTTTTTGAACCCACCTGCCTGCAGAGTCTGTGCAGTTTAGTTAACTCTTTACTTTAAAATAACCTAAAGCAATTGGCTGAGACCTTCAATGTGGGACGTACTGAGCCAGAGAAGGGAGGCTGGGAAAGAAGACGGCAGTAATGCTGTCTATTTCAGTAGCAGTGTTAGCAATATTTTGATTTATTCCCAGATCAAAACCATGACCTCCACTCAGCTATTTATAATATTAAAGCTGACATTTTGATCAAAATATTTCTGTGTCCAGTTCAGAACTTGAAAGAGACAGACAGCTTATTACCTATTTGGCCCTTATCCAATTCTGAAAAATTATCTACTTATTCGCTCTTATTCTAGGAAAATGTGCTGAATCAAATGTTCTAATTAAGCCTCCTCTATGCTTCTAAATACACTTGGGACCTCAATCGACATCCTAGAACTGGATTTGTTACAATCCTTGGATTCGAAAATTTATTTGTAGGTATTTTATTTCTGCTCTAAATTCCCTTCTGCCCATCCCAATTTTGGTTATCTTTCTACAAATTTAACATATCAAATTGTGCTTTATCATATGATATCTGATACCAAGCTGCCTGGCTTTGAATCCCTCTCTTGCTTACCAGCTATATCAATTTGTGCAGATTTTATCACCTACACGATAAAGAAAAAAAAATCACACCTAACTGCTGCTATTTTGCTGATTAGCTGAGGGTTTCTAACATGTTAATAGTCATTCATTTTAGTTAAAAAGGCATCATTCCTTTTATCTTGACCCACATTCTTTTCAGAAGCCCACATAACTAGTATCACCTGAAGAAGTAGTATAATAATGTAGTTGTTAGACCATGTATATCTATTTTGTAAATATATTTATTTATTTCCCTATCAAGTATTTTTCCAGCAGCATAGATGTTAGCAGAAGATATGTTCAATAACTATACTAATAGTTGAAATCTATCATTATAACTATAATTGTCTTTGGTATTAGAAAAGCATCACCCATAGAAAAAGTATTTACAACTTACTCATATCATTTAATCATCTATGTAGTCATTAAAGTTTTTTAACATCAATGATTTGACTGAGGCTTTAGTTGATAGAGAAGCTTATATCTTATCTTCAAGTTGGTTATAGATAGATAGGACAGGACTGTAAGTATAATATTATGTGGAAAATGGTGTCAGTAGAGGAGCACAGCTAAAGTACTACTGGTTCTTGAGGTGAATGAGAAACTATAGCTGGAATGATCCAAGCAGTGACCTGCGACATGTTGCAGTTGTTCTAGACATTGAAGAGTTGATATGATTTACACATCCAAAAATAAAGTGTGTATAAAAATTTATCTTGCTACATGAATTCAATTTTACATTTAAAAGTATTTTAAGGTTATTATTTAACTAAATAGGAACTTTAAGCAAATTAACTTGAAATTCAGCAATATTTTTTTTCCATAATAAGAGTTAAGTTTTGGAAACATCCAGAGTCACTTTAGATTAAAATAATAATCACTACAACAAAAACAAGAACATCAATCTGTGAGAATACTGGAATAAATAGTAAGTGATATAAATAGTAAGTGATATTTTTTGATAAATAATATATTTCCTCCACTTGACACTAAGAAAACATGGGTTAGCTTTCAGTAACATTTATCCTACTTATCAACTGCTATTATTTTAAATTATATGTTATTTCAATTATCTAATTATCAAAATCTTGTCTTCTAACTTTTTTTTGTCACACTTGGAAAACAATCTTTCTGTCAGTGAAAACAAGCAATAATAGTTTGCAATCCATACTACAAAAGAAAGAACAGAATTTCTGAAATGCTCAATTGCCAGAAAAAAATCCTTTGACATACTTGTATTTTCTTTGCCATCTATCAACAACAGTACAATGAATGAAGACAAAAAACTTTATTAGCTACTTAGGGAAATTACTTGTTTACAGAAAGCCTATAATTGGATCCTAAATATATTAGTGCCTGAAAGTCTTTTGAAGCAATTTTCATGATGCAGGAAGATAGTCAAGTAATTTGAAACTCCAATTTTGTTTGAGGATTTCAAATGTGCCAAATGTCATATAAAACCACAGACATTGTTGAATTATGGCCAGTTTGTTGCCTTATGTTGGGATTTCAAATGACATTTTTCTTTTAAGTAGGAATAATAGGAGGGAGTTCCGTCTGACTCGAGCCAAGGCATCATTTTAAACAAGCACATGCTGTCATCTTGCATGCAAAGCCTTTCTCAGAAGGGAAACTTAAATGAACACATTGTATGGAATATATTGAGAGGAGATCTAAAACATAGTTGCTTATCAGGATTTCTAATTGTGAGGCTCTTTGAAGTCTTGAGGACAGCAGTTTGTTTGCAGTGAGTTTGGGGGATGAGAAGGGTGGGAAGTATCTCACTGGTATTTCCTTTGTCTCAGAGGAGCCATTATATAACAGATTAGAAACACATTTCTCTGCAAGAGTCAAAGTTGAAACTGAAATAAAACAGATGCTTCTTATTGATAAGATGAAAATTTGAGTCTTTTAGGAAAAGTGTAGTTTGTTCTACAAATTTGGGATATACTAAATATATTTGTATGTAGGCTTTGGATAAAAGGTATTTTTACTAAAAAAAAGTATTTTTTTAATAATATGACAGACAGTATCTATTGCTGCACTCAACATCCATGCTCTCATGCTCCATCTTTGATGAAAGACTTCTTTCTAAAACTCTAGATTCTGAAAATGACACATTCTTTCCCAGATACCCTGGCTGCTAGGGCTAGTTATGTAATCCAATCCTAGCCAATGGATCTTAGAAGTCTTAGAAATATCCTAATTATTTTAAAAGTGAATGCAAGAAGACATTCTCTCTCTTCATTGACTGATGTCTGTACATGAAGTCTGGAACTGACTGAGCCCAATTTGTGACCTTAAGGGGAGAGACAGCACACAAGCTATGGATGGCATAGGAGAGATATGATAATCGCCACCATCATTAGCTACTTCATATGGCTGCAACATCAATGTTGAAATTGCCCCACCATTATTCTTCTTACATTAGGAGATAATGAATGCTGATACTTGCAGCCATGTATATCCTAACCAAAACATATCGTGATTCTATTTTCACTGCAAAAACTATTCATTTTGGTAACCTGAAGGCTAGGTGTGATAAATAATACCCTAGGGTAACCATAATGAATCATGCCCTTGTATAATTCCCTTCCTTTTGGTGTAGACAAAATGTATATATTGCTTCTAGCCAATAGAGTATGGGAAGGTGATAGGATAATTACTTCCCAGATGAGGTTACATCATAAGACTCTAGTTTAGCAGACCGGAGTGAGGTTCACCCGAAGGTCACATAGCAAAGAAGTGGATGTAATTCCTAGGAACTGAGCACACATCTGGGAGACACTCAGCCAATAAATAAATAAATAAATAAATAAATAAATAAATAAATAAATAAATAAATAAATAGAGGAGGGGGTTCTCAGTCATTTAAGACATTGAATTATACCAACTATGTGAGACTGAAAGAGGACAGTGAGCCCCTGAAAGAACTTAATTGCAGTGTTGTAAGACCCTGAGCTCAGTCCAGTAAAACAATGCTCAAATTCTTAACTTATGGTTATCATGAGATAATACATGTATGTTATTTTATGCCTCTAAGCTTTTGGCAATTTGTGATGCAGTAATTGATGACTAAAATGTCAGGTTACCAATACTTCAACTGATGGGTAATTTTAATTTCACGATTACCTCAAATTCACCTAACCTAAAATTAGGCTTCTATGTCTTGCAACCTTAATAATATTTGTTTTCTAATGATTTGTAATTTTTATTAATTATTTCACCACTTTAGAGTAAGTTATGACATCATCAGATAAAACTTATACCACAGATTGAGCTTTGCAAAACTATCTTCTTTTATCTTCCTACCTGAAAAGTGTCATTTTGTCTGGCAAAGATGTTTGTGTACATTAAATATTAGCACGTGGCAATACTGTGAAAAAATGGGCACTCTGATACAATGCTAGTGGGCGTAATAAATTGTATAAACTCTTTAAAGTGTAACTTGGTGATATATTTTAAAGCCTTAAAAATATTCATTACCTTAATATACTGAATAATTCAACCCAAGTGCCAAATCCAGTACTTGACACATCTCATCAAGTAGCACATATCCAAAACAAAACTCAAGTTTCTCCCTCTCAAACTTACTCCCCACCACAAATGTTCACAATTTTAGTAAATGTTACTTCTATTCACCTAATTGTTCCAGCCTGGGAAATTCCCTTCCCTCACTCTCTACATCATTCAAAATCAAGGCTTGACAATATGCATCAGCCATTTCTACTCTCTAGACAGAGCCACCTTTTAATAATATTATGTCATTGATAGATGTTAATAAGTAGGTAATTATTAAGAGAAAATTCTTCAATCACTTCTCATTGCATGGGTTACAATCACTTCACCCAACTTGTGCTTCATGGTCATATTGGTGGCTCTTTCTTTGATAATTCTGAGTAAATAATAACACATAGAATGTTAGATCTAGGAAGACCTTAGATATCAATTATTCAAAAAATATTTTTTCATAAATGAGAAACAGAGTCCTGAATATTCAAAATAATGCTCCCTCAATTTTGTAGTGCCAATGATAGATTTAGAATCAATGTTTAAGACATTGTTAAATTTGAGTTCATTTTATCTGCTGCATTAAACTAGGTAAATTGATTTTAATATACTGTGTATTTTGTTTTATTATAAAGCATATCTAGTTAATGCATGAAAAAAATCAAGGCATAGAACACTGGGGACTTCCTATGTTGTTCTTTTCTCCTGAACTAAATCCCATACACTTTTTTCAATAGAGATGTGAGTTTGAATTCTGACTCCATCAGAATTCTCTACTCCACCTAATGACTATGACTTGGAGTAGATTATTGCCCCTTTCACTTTTCTCATTTGCTAGACAAATGTAATAATTATATCTACTTCAAATTTGTTGTGAGCATAAAATAAACTTTGACACTTTATAATTGTTTGTATAATTTGGCACAGAATAAATGCTCCAAACAAGTTAGCTCTCATGTTGAAACTCTTATTGTTATTTCTGTAATGGCAAATGGGTCAGCATAAGAAAATTTCACTGATAAGCTAATTTTAAGATTAATATTACAGCAAAACTGTGTTATAATTCTATTTAGTGGACTATTAGTTTTCTATGCAAAATAGATCTATTTACAATTTCATTGTAATTGCAATGGAAATCCTTCTGAAATAATACCAAGTCACAGAACTGATTATTAAAACAATAGAGCTACAATATTCTTGAGATACGGAATAAGAAATTCCACTGAGTTTGTGGAATTATGATTCATTCTGTCCATCAAAATAAGCTTTCCTATAATATCAGGTCTAGCTTTTATGAAAATACTGTTATGAGAAAAAAGGAAAATTGATGCAAGGTTTTCATCTTATTCAGATTAATTTTTTGGAATGTTTGAAATTTTTTCTTTCTGGTTCAGGGATCCAATTTTGCTATTGATTGCATTAATTGTTTAGTAAATATAATACATTTTTAAAACAAATAAACATAATACATAGGATATTTATCAACCTTGGCCATCTAGGTTTGTTATCATTATTTTCTACTAATATTTTGCCTGTGCTGCTATGAGCAAAATGGAACTACTTATTTCCCACAGTTTTTTCTCAATAACAAGAATAGTACTTAGACTTGGGAGTACAATGATTAATGAGAGAGGCAACTACTGGGCCACATATAAAGTCATCTAAGAATAATTTAGTTCCTACTCAGTGATTGGTTGCTTTTCCCAAGACGATAAATACATAATGTAGTTGGTAGAATCTTAATTGCAGCTATATTATTTTGAATTATATTCATACATTTAATCCTTGTTACATATCCAGAACGTATGAAGTTCCACCTCTGTCAAAATCTGTAGTAATCATTAATTTCTTTCTCATTCTTCCGATTTTCTCTTACAAAAATTTAATCTAGAAAATTGTTTTGCAATTGGCTTAATATTTGATAAAGGAATTAATTGATGAAAGTTCAACTATTTTTTCTTGCAGTCTAGTTTTTTCTACATTTGATCAAAATTTATTTAGGTTTTGCATTTGTTGAGTTACAGGAATATCATACCTAGTTTTTATCCTTTGTTTTTAATATTTCTGTTTATATATCTCAAATGAATGTGCATTTAATAAATAACACTGCAGTTTCATAATTCAATTACTTTATAAAATAGTGTGAAGGAGAAAACAAAAAGGATTATGATGCATAGGGCCAATCCAGGTGGGGTCTATCTATATCCCTACACAGGTTATATTAGGTTGTCCAACATCTTCATTCAAAATTATTTTGTTAAGGTGAAATCAAGGTAATTAAGCATCATGGTAATAAGAGTTCATACATTTCTATGATTCAAAAGCACTTTACAATATTATTCATAAATCTTAAAACTACGTATGGTAGTATCATTCTCCTTTTACAGAACTAAAAAATATTGATGCTAAGACCTGTAATTAAAATTGACTGGAACACACAATTAATTAGTGCCTGATCATAATGTGACCCATCTCTGCCTGATTCCAGAGCAGCTGCTCTTTCTATGGTAACATGATTTTTCTTTCAAATACAAGTATTGACTAAGAAAGCTGAAACACTAGGGGACATGGAAGTTTCTAGTGCTGAAAATGTCTGGAGAAGAAAAGAATCACTTGCTCTTAATTTTGCTTTTATGATGGCAAAAGGGCTCTGAAACAGTTTTAGGAAAATAAGTTTTGTTTGCATTATTTAAAAACTTCATCAGATAAAACATATATTAATGTGCATATACACCATACAAGCACACATTATTCTCTTCATTTAGAATAATTACTACTCATAACTTTTATAGGTTCATAAATTTTGCAAAATTCTTCAGAATTCCAGGTGTGAGGTTTAGAACTCGATACAGTAAACTCTGTTGTAATGATGGAAACAAGATATTTTTATTACTTAATCACTATTTTATGTTTTTCTAGCTACAAACTATGCTTCTAATGAAATTTCATTCTCTCCAATCACAGATTGTCAACTCACAAACAAAAAAACCTATATTTACTATGTATCACTGTGACTTGGAAGTACATATTTGCTTACCTGTCATCCATACTATATTTGAAATTTCTTAAGAGCAGGAATTACTTCTCTAGAGCCTAACATGAACCTTAGTGTAGTATCTAAAGCATATTAGCTGAATGAAAGACTATTGAATAAATAATATTAGGTAATTAAATTTTTAACCAAAAACTAACATCAATATATTTGTTACCACCAATTCTCAAGTAGTCATAAACAAATTATGTGGAGGCAACATAAATGTAAACAAATGAGAAAACATAATTTTGTGAGCAGAATGACAAAAAAAAAATGATTCAGTGATTATCAGAAATATAGAGTACTCATTTAACTACCCATAGAAATGTCAACAAAGTTAAGATTGGAACTATCATATGATATTGAGAAATGTCGTCAGCACAACTACCTCAAAGATAATAAATAAATACAATAAAATTGACTACTGAATGCAGAACACCAAAAATAACTTCTGGAATTATTTTATTAAAAAAAAATATAGGCCTGTTGAGAGTATAATAAAAGCTATTGTTGTCTGTAAATATCCTTATGGATTCAAAGAAATAATACCTATGAAAGATGCATTTTAATTCATATTATGGATTAGTGTTTTACTTGTTCCTCTACTTTGACCTACTGCATAGACTGTTCTTAGCATTTTTACTCTAAAGTGACCTGACTTCTGTCCCCACCTCCAACATCCATGAAATTATAAAAAATATAATGACTAAAAGAGCTTAGTTTAAATAGGAAATGTATTTGGAAAATAATTTCTGATTTCAGAGGGCATCTCAGTAATACAATTTGTGTTAATGGTTCAATAGTTTCAAAAAATAAACCAAGCTCTTCATTTTTCCCATTCTCTTCATGCTTTTGTGCTTTTAAATAAACTGGCTTGCAATGATTTTTTCTTAACATTTCTACGTTCCTATGATTCAGTTGACTTCATCCTCTTTTTCCAATAGTTTTGACTAATGCAACATGAGACTGTCTGTAGTTAATGGATAAATGATAAAGATTAGGATGGAAGGAAGAGAACAAAATATACTGCTAAGCAGGGAAGCAAGAGTAGAAGTCAGATCCTTATTTCTACAGAAAAGAAGTGTTAGAGGAAGTTTTCTTCCCTGCTGTTTCAGGATGGATGTTGGGTCCATGGCAACTATGCAGCAAAGGTCCGTTAAGAGACTCCGGGATTTGGGCTGGTGCCTTCTTTATGCTTAGCCGCACAGCTGGTGCAGGTGCATTTTCAGCCATAATAAGTAATAACATTCCCAGTGGAAACATTTGACTGTGGTAAAACAGACAGAAATCTATTACAAATGCGAGTGCAATGTCAATGTTTACAGAAGGAGGTCAAATAACAGAATTTTATTTGGTAAATGTCAGTACTATGAGTAGAAACATTCACAATATTTGCATTCTTATTAGAAAGATATGTGCAAAACCCATAAATATTTCATGGATTTTTTTTTAACTTTTATTTTTCCTCCCTCACCAGAAATCAGTTTTCTTGCCATTCAGTCTGTTTCTTATGTGCTTTCAGCATTTGAGGTAATATGGTGAATTACAGGACAAGGAAAATGTTCAGATCATCTGTAACTTATTGTGACATTTTGGACACTTACATTCAGATGCGAAACCTAGAACAAAGAATCTTCTAATGTGAACCCATTGAAAGGATTACACAAAGCTTTTGTCGGTCATCTTAAATCAACCATTTTTGTATTGCATTGACTCATTCATTCTTCACAGAATTCAGCAAAGCGAGATGAAACAGATTAACCACCAGAGATCGCAACTTTTTTTCTTTAACACAAGCAAAATCCCCCAAAACATTTGCTATATAATGAGGAAAACATAAATACATATATATATATATATATATACATACATACATACATACACACACACACGCATATATATATGCGTGTGTGTGTGTGTGTGTGTGTATGTGTGTGTGTGTGTATATATTTTAAATATATATGAATGAAATTTGTTTTGGGGCAGAAATGTTGAAAATGTATGATTATTGAAAACCACAACAGGAGTGTGACATACTATGTTGTTAGTATTTTTGGTATTAAATTTAGTCATTGGTTTCTGTGAAAAGAATTAAAGATTCCTTTGATGGAATTGACCCCTTACTGGAGTCTACTTAATTTTCACTGTGATGTTTGTCTATAGTCGAATGATATTTCCATGCCTCTGAATGAGATGTTCGACTTTACCCCACAAGCTCAGTGTTCCAGAAAGAAAGGTTAGGAAAGTAGGTGTACATTTTTGTATATTTCTGTGTTTTTCAATAATGAATAACAATAGGAAGTTTTTGTACTTTAAAGTAATCATTTATTTTAATAAAATGTATCACCCTAACTGTATTTACTTAAAATATAAAGACTGGATTTTCTGTGGATTTCTGACCAGTTTGGAGAACAAACTTGAAATTGATTAATGCAGTGAAAAGGTTAATATCACTATTCTTTATATCAGCATCTAATAGCATTCAGAAGTGCTGAGTGTAGAGATCATAGACTCTTTGTTCTCTAGAGATAGGCTTATAAAGAAAACAAAGTATGATACGAGAAATAGGTTGTCTAAATGTTAGAAAAGTAAATTTAAGAAAACACATGATGATTCCAGAAGTGCTACACTATTTTAACCTGATTCCTTGTGAGAAATATTTTGCAACTTTCACTAAAAAACACTTTTATACAAATATTTTAGAAGTGCAGTTTCACGATTTGTGTCTTTAAGGAGTCTTCACTGGTCAACCAACATGACTTTGTAGCGAATCTCTTGTGATCTTATTGAATATTATTAACCCCACTACTTCTATTTTAAGACATCCCTATCAGTGAAAGAAATGACCACTCTAAGCAGTGATGTACAAGGTTGGGGAATTGCAAAGATACCTGATTATGCAATTGGACTGAAGCAAAACTATTTTAAAAAATGTTCAGTGAGAAGACAAATGGAGATATAGAGGCTACACAAAGACTTCTGGACGGCAATAGTCTATAAGATAGATATTCAAACACAAAAATATACAGTTAACTCAGGTCAGCTTGGTAGGACTTGAATCAACATGATTAAAGGTCAGTTCCCTGTGATTTGCAGAAAGACCGCAAAGCAAAATCCTAGCAAAAGGTCTCTCCATGGATACATAGGTAGAATGCTAGTCACATACTTAACATGCTTAGAATGCATCAGAAGGAGACTCTTAAAGTCAGATATATCCCTATGGGTATAAGGCATTACCTTAAATTTCACCATTTGATACGTACTCTATTTTCTCCATTTTATAATGGGATTGCTTATGAAGCATAATACTGGTTTCAAATCTTTTCAGAAAAAGAAACTAAAAGTACGCATTAATTATAAGATATATCCTAATTTCAGGAACATTACAATATAAAAAAATTACAGTTGAGGAAACAAAGCATTTATTAAAAGTTAACAAAAATTAAATTTCAAATGTTCCTCAGAAATTCATATATGGGTTAAAGCCACCCTGAACTGTTGTGGATGGTATGGTGAGATACTCTGATCTCCTTTTTAGGACTGAGATACTCAGTACTCTAGCTATTAAGAGAATTGCAACTCTCAGGTTAGTCCCTGAAGGTCATCCCAGTTTCAGAGATCTCGCTGAGATTAGCTGAAATCTTACTGCATTAGAGTGTAATAGGGAATTAAAAGTGCCAAAGTTTTGAAGTCTTAAAAATGACTTTTAAAATTACACCCCCTTCGTTCCCGGGTTTTGGAACCAAAAAAAAAAAAAAAAAGTACACCCTTGTAATGCCATAGAATTATGTGTCCTCACCTCAACATTTCTGAGGATAATTTCAAGATATTTCTATTCAACACTAAGAGTAGACAAGAGAAGGAAGAAATTCTTTAGGAATCAAGTAGTATTGGTTTCAAATATTCAAAAAATGTTAAGTGACATTTAAAAAGCTTTGCAAGAAAAGTGTGATTTTTCACCCCCAACTTTTTTTCTAAGTCAGTCCCAGAGTTGACTTAAGATGGAGATTCAGGAATTGCTTCTTGAGTATGATTTTTTAAAATTAATATTGGCTACTTAATATTATCCAGAAGAAGACACTGAGTTATAGAAGAATCAATGAATTTAATTCCCTATAACCAGACATCTAGGAAAAGGTAGAGAAGAGATTATTACCCAGTCAGTCTCTTACCAGAATCCAAGTTCTTAACCACTGTATGTTGGATAAAGATGCTAAGGCCACTGGCTTTACAAAAGACTTTTAAAGAACATGAAACTTTAGATTTGTGATTTGATCTATGAAGTTAATATTTATATAAAAGATATTACAAAATCATTCCTTGACATGGACAAAATTAATAATAAAGCCACCGTTCCTGGAAAGTAGAACATTAAATATACAGCTCAGGGCCCTAAAGTTTAGATAAGGCACACAGAATTTGACCAAGCAGATAATGACATATCCCAGTGAGATAAAAATAGTGATATAAAATGAATGTATTCTTATAAAATACTTCACAAGGTCTCTATTATTTGGCTGGTTTTAGACTCACTTCAACCATACTCAGAGTCTTTTCCTAAATCACCTCAGAGTCTCTCACTTTTAAAGTTGGAAAGATGACAATCACCTATTATGACCAACTGAAAGGTAAAAAAAAATAATGATAGGCAGAATATTGGACAATTTGCTTATCCCTTGATAATATATTAATAAAATATATAATTTCAGAAACTTTATCATTAAAATCTAAATTAAGTTTTTGGCTCATGCTTCTCAGTCAGATGTACTAACTTATAGTAGACCAATACTTTACTACAACTAATTTTTTTTAAATGATAAATTATAAAAATCATAATACATTTTAAAGCTATCAGAATAATCTGAAAGAAATAAATATTGGATAAACCAAAATTGAAGAGAAAAGCAGAATTATTTGATAGAAATGGATGATGTCCAGCCATTCATTCCTGAGAGTATTTGCTGGTGACAGTTCTGTGCAGGTGGCTAGAACGAGAGGCTTAGAACTAGAACTTAATGTTTATTAAAAAAGTAAAATAGTCTTCCAGTCAAAATGGCAGAGTAGGTAAATGCTGTATTTGCTTTCTCTCACAACCACATAAAAATTACAACTAAACTACAGAAAAACCATCATTGAGAATCACCTGAAGTCTAGCTGAAATGAAGCCCCACAACTAAGGACATACAGAAGAAGCCACCTTGAGGCTGGTGGGAGGTGCAGAGATACAGAACAAGCTGATCTTACACCCATGTGTGTTGGTTAAAAGTCAGGAGGGATATATCAGCTGCAGAGATCCCCCCTAAGGAGCAAGGGCTCCCAGCTCCACACCAGGCTCCCCAGCCCAGGGTTTCAGTGCTGGAAAGGGAAGTCCTCATAACTTCTGGCTGTGAAAAGCAGCAAAGATTGTGGCTGAGAGACTGAAGGCTGCTGGAGTACCAGGCACTCCTCTTAAAGTGCAAGTACATGGATCTACTCACTGAAAAACTCAGTTTCTTTGAGCTCCAGCACTGGGGCAGCAACTTTAGAGGTGCAAGGGACATATAGGGGAAGAACTAAATTACCTAACTTCAGGGCAAGGGCTAGAGGGGCAGCTTTCTCACAGACAGAAGTGCTGGCGAAGCCATTTTTCCTTTGTTGAGACCTCCCCCCATCCAACAGGCAAATACAGGCAGATGCCATATCTGAGTCTCCATTACCCGAGCTAACAACATCTCCCTTGCTGTGGTGATTATCAGCCTCCATCCCACTCAACCTGCAGGCTCACTCAAGCTGCTTCCAGTGGCTTTGCCATATAACAGCCTATCTTGCCTCATGCTGCAACTTTCTTAAAACCTCCCAAAGGTTCACAAACCTCAAACAAATAGCACTTGGCCTCAGTGTTCTCCACAACTCTTGCTAAGTATCCTCAAGCTCAGCAGCTCTCGCAGCAGCTGACCTTGATTCAAGCTTAGCTTCTCCCATGAATCTTATCTCTAAGCCCAACACAAGTGACTACCACCCGCAGGTCACTTTGTAGCTCATACCAAGTGCCCCTGGGCAAAGCAAAGGAAGCAGCAGAACTTGACCTGCAAGAGAGTCTCTCCCAAGAGGCCCCAGAACAAATTCACCTGGTGGCCAGCTTCAGACCACACCAGAGCACCACCCAACAGCCTCCACAAACAACACATCCAAAGAGAAGATTGGACAGGGACTAGAGCCCTGCTAAAGTGAATCCTGCTCTGTAGAGTCAGGTCCTTCACAATAGATCTTCTACTATAGTTACAGCCAATCAGCCTATAGTCCTCACAACCAATCAGCCTAAGGGTGAATCCTTCCCACTAATGTCCAAACAGCAACCAAGATTCAACTACAACAAGAGGGCACACACAAGGGACACACCTGGGGCACCCGGTTCTGGTGACCAGGGAGACTGCAACACGGGGTCCCCCAGGACACCTACTACATAAGGCCACTCAACTGAGAACAGGAGGCATAGCAGACTTACATGGAAACAAACACAGGAAGGCAGCAAAAATGGGGAAACAAAAAAGCATTTCCCAAATAAAAGAACAGAACAAAGCTCCAGAAAAAAATGAAAACAGCAACAACAACAAAATAAACAAAATGGAGACAAGCAACCTACCAGACTCAGAGTTCCAAGCACTGGTTATTAGGATGCTCAGTGATCTCAGTGAGAACTTCAACAAAGAGATGAGAAACATAAAAATGGAGATAGAGATTATAAAAATGGAGATAGAGATTATTAAAAAAAAAAAAGAACATGTCATAAATAAAGAATACAGTAACTGAAATGAAGAAATACATTAGTGGTAATCAACAGTAATTAGATGAAGCAGAGGACAGAATCAGAGATCTAGAAGATAAGGTGGCAGAAAACACCCAATCAAAACATCAAAAAGAAAAAAGAATCCAAAAACATGAGGAGAGTTCAACAGTCCTCTGGGATAACATCAAGCATACTAACATTTGTATCATAAAGGTAGCAGAAGAAGAGAGAGCAAGGGAATTGAAAACCTATTTGAAGAATAATGACGGAAAACTTCCCTAACCTTGCAAAAGAAGCAGATACACTAGCCCAGGGAATGCTGAGTCCCAATCAAGATGAACCCAAAGAGGCCAACACCAAGATACATCATAATTAAAATGCAAAAGATTAAAGACAAAGAGAGAATCTTAAAAGCAGCAAGAGAAAAGCAGTTAGTTACCTACAAGTGAGCTTCTATAAGACTGTCAGTTAAATTCTCAGAAACTTTGCAGACCAGAAGGAATTGACACAAAATATTCAAAATGATGAACAGCAAGGACCTACAGCCAAGATTACTCTACCAGCAAGGCTATCATTTAGAATTAAAGGACAGATAAAGAGTTTCCCAGAGAAGAAAACCCTAAAGGAGTTCACCCCCAAATCAGTATTACAAGAAATGTTAAAGTATGTTCTTTAAGAAAAGAAGAAAAAATTATAAAAAATATGAATAATAAAATGTTAATAACTACATATCTATTAACAGTTACTTTAAATGTAAGTGGATTAAATGCTCCAATCAAGACATAGGGTGACTGAATGGATAAGAAAAAAAGACCCTTACATATATTGCCTACAAGAGATTTGCTTCAGATAAAAAGACACACATGGAGAAAGATATCTCACAAAAATTGAAACAAGCAAAGAAAAAAACCCCAGCTGGGCTAGCAATACTTATCCCAGACAAAATGAACTTTAAAACAAAGGCATAAAAGAGACCCAGTAATGCCACTTCTGGGTATTTATTCAAAGAAAACTAAAAAAATATTTTGAAGGGTCATCTGTACCTGTACGTTCACAGCAGCATTATTTGCAATGGCCAAGATATTGAGGCAACTTGGGTGTCCATGAATAGATGAGTGGATAAAGAAGAGGTGGTACATATACACAATGATATATTACCCAGCCCTAATAAAGAATGAAATCTTGCTATCTGCAATAACATAGATGGACTTAGAGGGTACTGTGGAGTCAGACAGAGAAACACAAATGACAAATGATTTCACTTACATGTGGAATCTAAAGAACAAAATAAATAAACAAACGAGATAAAAACACACTTACTTATAGATACAGAGAACATTTTGATGGTTGCCAGATGGGAGAGAGTTGAGAGGGTGGGTGACAAAGGTGAAGGGATTAAAAAGTACAAATTGATTGTTACAAAATAGTTATGGGGATGTAAGCTATAGCATAAGGAATATAGTCAATAATATTGTAAAAACTACGTTTGGTGTCAGATGGGTACCTAATTTATCAAGGTGATCATTCTGTAAGTTATAGAAATTTCTATTCAGTATGTCATACACCTGAAACTAATGTAATATTGTATGTCAACTATAATTGAACAATTAAAATAAATAAATAAATAAATAAATAAATAAATAAATAAATAAATCAAAGCAAAACAAAAGCTTCCTCCATCTCTCTATATTTAGGAAGCAAAGGACAGCCATGATGGTACATGTCTCAAATTAACTGTGGTTATCTACGTTCAGGTGTTTATCAAATTTTAATCCATCTGTGATAGTTAGCTGGAATATGAGGCTGGAGACTGGACCTGAAACTGGACATGCAGATAAGATGGGCAAGGTTGGACATCCATAATCTTTTATTTCTGTGGAGAGATCCCGCAGGCTGTCTATTTGAAGCCTGGGATGGCCACACACTAAGAACAGGAGTGTACCATAGGTAGACTTAGCCTTATTAAAATTAAACTCCATCTCAACCCAGATAAATTCCTGAGAAAATTAATCAGTCAACTCAAACTATATGATTAAAAGGGGAAAGGGGAGACCTTCTCTGAAGGGGGATATGATCATCAAAAGCCAAGCAATTTTGTTTTTCTTTCTCATTGCTGGAATGCAATTCAAAATTGCTAGATATGAGAAAAGGTAATAAATGTGACCCATAATCACATAATCAACAGAAAAGCAGACAGCAGATACAGGTCCCCATTTTACTCAAATCTGGGAGTTAGCAGATAACTACTTTGAAATAACAGTTATTAATATATTTTAAAAAATAAGGAAGGAAAATGGGGAAGTGCACAAAAATGATGGGTAATTTCAGCAAATAATTGAAATAAAGTCAAGTGGACCTTAGATATAAAAATATAACATCTGAAATAATAATGGTTTTAACAGCATATTGGACAAAACACAAGACAGAATGTTGAATTTGAAATGCCCAAACTGAAGCATAGAGATTAAAAGTGACAGTAACACAGAACTTAACATAAAAGATATTCAGTAAAAGTTTAAAAGCATCAGAGAAAAAGGAATATTATATTTAAAGGAATATAATCATATCTAAAGCTAACTTTTTGGGCAAAATAATGGAAGCATGAAGGTGGTGGACCAATATCTTTAAATTGCTGAAAGAGAGTAACTGTCATTCTAGAATTCTGTATTACAGCAAAATATAACCTTAAAATGAAAAATAAATAAAGAGTTTTAAACAATTACAAAGACAATCTTCGATAAGATAAGCACACCTGGACTAGAAACAAAACAGTTAAAAAATAAATAATAAAAAGTAACTCTCTTGGAAGTAAATACAAAACCCAAGAAATATGAAAATACAGAAAGATACGAAGACTAGCAAAAAGGGTAAATTTGTCGGGTGGGATTAAATAGACTATGGAGTATTAAAACAGTATTTGTTGTTCTCTAGAATATGTGAGGCCCTAAGGAGACCCCTAAAGATCCTAACCTTCTAGTATTCATGTCCCTATATAATGCCCTCCTCTTTCAGGATCTTTGAATTGCTTAGAAACAAGAGAATGTGGCAAAGGGATTGCATGTCACTCCTAAGATCATGCTATGATACATAAGACTCCAACTTCCTAGCACACTTGCTCTAGGGACTCCCCCAGTTGATCTAAGAGTCTGTGCCAAGAACAGCAGCCAATCTCCTGGGACTGTGGTCAGGTTCTGGGACATTAGAATGGCTCTAGGAGCTAAAGATAATCTCCAGTTCCTAGCCAGCAAGAAGCTGGGGTCCTCAGGCCTTCTGCCATAGGGGATTAATTTTCCAACAACTTAACTGAGCTTGAAGGTGGATTCTTCCCCATTTGAACCGCCAGATTAGAACACAGTTGTCTTGATACCTTGACTACAGCCTTGTGAGACTCTAAGCAGAGGACTTAGCTAGACTGTGCATGAATTCCTGACCCTGGGAAACTGTGAAATAATAAATACATTTTGTTTTAAGCACTAAGTGCATAATAATTTGATATGTTGCAGAGCAAGCCAACACTTGGAGTTTAAATTATATGTAGAACTACTATGCATGGCACAAATGACATCAGATGTGAAAAATGTGCAAAGCGAGTCTAAAGATTTAACGTTCTAGCTGTATTGGGGAAATGGTAAAAGTAATGTGCATTTGACTCTAATAAGTAAGACTGTATACTGTAATTTCTATGTTACAACCACTTTGGAAAATATTTAGCTTGGTTGGTTAAAACTGAATATATGGACATACTATAATCCAACAATTCATTTTCTAAGTATATAACCAACATAAATTTATATATGTATTTGATATATGTATTTTTTTTATGAAAAGTCATATACCAAAATGTTTATAGCAGCAATATTCTTTATTGCCCCAAGTTAGGAAATGCCTAGATGTTCATCAATAGTTAATTAGACAAGTATCTGTGATTATTGACATATAGATGACTTATAACTATATGAGATATCATGAATGAATTTCACAAACAAATGTTAAATAAAAGAAGTAAGATAGAAAAGAGTACAAACAATATATTTCTATTTTTATAAGGTATAAAACACATCAAAAATAATCTATGCTGTTAAAGTCTGGATATTTGTTACCCATGCAGAAGTGAATCTGTGGCTAGAAAATAGAGTTAGGGAGCTTCTGGTATGTTGGCAATGTTTTGTCTCTATCTGGGTCATGATTACAAAAATGTGTCCAACTTGTGAAAATTCAGCAGCTGTAGACATATGTAATATACGTAGGAAAAACATATTTTTATAAAATCTTTTTTTTCAAAAGTATTTGCTTGGTGTTCACTTTGTAGGAAGCACTGAGCTAGATATTGGGTGACGGTGATATTAGTACAAGTAATGTTCTTAGTCTTAAGAATTTCAAAATCTGGTGGTAGAGTTACGAAAACAAGAAAATGCTGAGTCATCAATCTGTGGGGGCCATGGTAGATATGCTTGTACAGCTATAGAGCATCAGAAGAGGAAATATAATCTCTTACTTGAAGAGAAAAACGAATAAGTGCTAGCAAAATAGGAAGTGGTAACAGAATGTGTGCTCTCCGTCCCCAACCTCACCCCAGAAGACTGGCAGTGAAGGGACTGTGAAAGGTGTGGTCGAAACTAGAGGGGAAATGAGGATCAAATCTAATAAAATATTTTGCTTTCTTTTATCATGGGAGAGCGTGTTCATACATATTAGGAAAGGATTTTTTTTTTTTTTACCAGACATGGGTTAAAAAGGAAAGAAGAGTAAAAATTACTGATGCAATAAGGTACTATTGTAAATAAGAGGGTAAGGGGGGAATAACGAGGATGTGAACACAGGTGGAAGAATCAACCTTGAAGAATAGCCAGACACTTCCCCTATATCTGCTGGATTTTTCTGAAACGTACTAGAAGGATAACCTGGGGCTGGGCTAAGGGAACTTATTCCTTGATGATGTCCATCTTGGTTTGCTAATCTGAGTTCCCATTGTTTTTATGTAGAGACTACTCTATGTAGCTGTGTTGAACTGTAAAAGACTGAGGCACAGAATTCTAAAACTTCCAAGATATATGTGAATATAGTTTTCAGAGACTGCCTAATTTAAATTAGACCTATAAAAATCTATGCCTATGGGATTTGATAATTAACCTAATCAATGTCATCAATGAAACTAATCAGAACTCTAATTTATACCATAGAACAAATTAGTTCTACGAAACTGACAGATTAAAAACTCACAACTAGGAAAATATTTTTTGGTTTTGATGAAAATATTGTTTCATAAGTTAGAAATTTAGTATCTTTACTCTGCCTGGATTTTCAGGTAGAATCATTCACTTTCAATATATTCCTCCCTTTTGTTTTTAAATTAAATGTTTTATTTTCTCTGTATTTTAATGTAAGCCCTCATATCATATGTAGAACTTATATTCAGCTATACATACTTATTTCCTCAGAGATAAAGCAGACTGCCACAAACCCTAAATTGTTTTCATTATATGGTTTGAATTAGTTGTATGGTCTAAATCCTTGCTACTCCAAGTGTGGTCTATAGACCAGCATTGTGTGGGAGCTTATGAGAAATGGCCTGCTCAGTATTTACTCAATAAAAATCTTCATTTTAACTTGATGTGACATTTCACACAGGTAATTTGTGTGCACATTAAGTATTCAGTGTACAAGTCTAATTTTCCTTTGTTTTCCCCTCTTTCAGGATATATTGGATTTCTATTGCTATATAACAGAGTATCACAAACTTTGTGGTTTAAACAACATATATTTAATATCTCATTGTTTCCATGCTTCAGTAGTCTGGGATAGTTAATCTGGGTCCTCTTCTCAGCGTCTCCTAAAACTAGGTTATCACCATGCTGTGTCCCTTTCTTTTCTTTTATTATTGAGATATAATTGACCTATGACATTGTGTAAGTTTAAGGTATATGCTTACATATTGCAAAATGATTAAAACCAGAGCCTTAGCTAACACTTACCACATGTCACATAATTACCATCTATTTTTTGTGGTGAGAACATGTATTATTTACTGTCTTAGTAACTTTCAAGTACATAATACAGTATATCACCATGATGTATATTAAATAGCCAGAAATTACTCGTAACTAGAAATTTGTATACTTTGACCAACATCTCCCCATTCCCCCCATCCCCTAGCCACTGATAACTACCATTCTATTCTCTGTTACTATAAGTTGGGCTTTTATAGATTCCACATATAAGTGATATTGTGCAGTATTTGTGTTTCTCTGATATATATATGTATATATATATATAATATATTATATATATATAGATATCTATATATCTATATATATTCTCTATATATATTCTCTCTCTATATATATATTCTATATATATTCTATATATATATTCTATATATATCTATATCTATATATATTCTATATATATTCTATATATATCTATGTATATAGATATATATATAATATACATTGGAATATTGTATCACATCTTCTTTATCCATTAATCCATTCCATTGATGGACACTTAAGTTGTTTTTATATTTTGGCTACTGTGAAAAATACTGCAATGAACGTGGGAGTGCTGCTTTGTTTTCAAGATTCTGTTTTCATTTCCTTTCAATACACACTCAAAGAGGGATTGCTGAATCATATGGTAGTTCTATTTTTAATTTTTGAAGAACCTCCATATTATTTTTCATAGTGGCTACATCAATTTACTTTCCCACCAACAGTGCACAAAAGTTCCTTTTTCTTTACAACATTATCAGTTGATATCTCTTGTCTTTTTGGTGATAGCTATTGTAACAGGTATGAGGTGATATTTCATTGTGGTTTTGATTTGCATTTATCTGATGATTGGAGATGTTGAACACTTTTTCATCTACTTGTTGGCCATTTGTCTTCTTTAGAAAAATTTGTATTCTGTTCCTCTGTCCATTTTTAGATTGGATTGTTTTTTGTTTGTTTTGTTTTATTTTGTATTTTGATATTTAGTTTTATGAATTATTTATATATTTTAGATATTAACCTCTTATCAGATATATGATTTGCAATATTATATTTTCTTCCATTTGGTAGACTGCCTTTTTATTTTGTTGATTTTTTTCTTTGCAGAAGCTTTTAAATCTGATGTAATCACACTAATTTTTGCTTTTGTTGGTTGTGCTTTTGATGTTATATCCCCAAAATCACTGCCAATATCAATATCAAGGAGCTTTTCCTTAGTTTTCTTATAGAAGTTTTAAGGTAACAGCTCTTATATTTGTCGTTAATTCATTTCATGTGGATTTTTGTGAATGGTATAAGTTAGGGGACAATTTCATTATTCTATTTTGTGATTATCCAGTTTTCCCAACATCATTGATTAAAGAGACTATTCTTTCCCCAGTGAGTTCTTGAATCAATTGTTAAATATTTGTTCACTGTGAATGTGAGGGTTTATTTCTGGGCTCTTGATTATGTTCCATTGACCTATTTATCTACTTGACATCAGTACCATACCGATTGATTACTATAGCTTTGTCATGTAGTTTTAAACAGGAAATGTGGTGCCTCCGGCATTATTCTTCTTTCTTAGGATTGCTTTGGCTATTCAGGGTCTTTTGTGGCTGTGAAATATGCCATTGGGATTTTGATAGGAATTGCATTAAATCTATAGATGGCTTTGGGTAGTGTGGACATTTAACAATATGTCTTTGTTCTTCTGATCCAGGAATACAGAATATATTTTCATTTTTTTGTGTCTTCTTCAATCACTTTCATCAGAGTTTTGTAGTTTTCGATCTTTCACCTCCTTGGTTAAATTTATTCCTAAGTTTTTCATGGGTTTTGATACTATTGTGAATGGGATTGTTTCCTTTATTTCTTTTTCAGAAGTTTCATTGTCAGTGAATCGAAATACAACTGATATATGTATGTTGATTTTGTATCTTAAACTTTACTGAATTTGTTTATTAGTTCTAGCAGTTTATTTGGTGGATTCTTTAAGATTTTTTATTTTTTTAATATATGTAAAGCATAATATTATCTGAAAACAAACACATTTTTTACTTCTTCTTCCCAATTTAGGTGCCTTTATTTGTTATTTTTGCCTAATTGCTCTGGCTGGAACTTCCAGTATAAAGTTGAATAAAAGTAGTGAGAGTGGGCACCTTTGTCTTTTTATGATCATAGAGGAAAACATTTCAATCTTTCACTGTTGAGTATGATGTTAGCTATGGACTCATCACATATGACCTTTATTGTGTTGATATATGCTACTTCCATATCCAATCTATTGAGGGTTTTTATCATGAAAAGATGTTATAGATTGTCAAATGTTTATGCTGTATCTATTGAGATGATTATATGATTTTTTTAAATTAAAGTTTATTGGGTTGACAATTGTTAGTAAAGTTACATAGATTTCAGGTGTACAATTCTGTATTACATCATCTATAAATCCCATTGTGTGTTCACCACCCAGAGTCAGTTGTCCTTCCATCACCACATATTTGATCCCCTTTACCCTCATCTACCACCCCCTCCGTCTTTTATTCTACTAATGTAGTGTATCATATTGATTAATTTGTATATGTTGAATCATTCTTGCATAGTTTTAATGTTCTGTTGAATTAGGTTTACTAATATTTTGCTGAGAATTTTTGCATCTATATTCATCAGGGTTTGGTCTGTAATTTTCTTTTCTTGTAGTATCCTTATCTAGCTTTGTTACCATAATGCTGGCCTTGTAAAATAAGTTGAGGAGTGTTCTCTCCTCTTAAATTTTTAAAAGGAGTATAAGAATTGACATTAATTCATGTTTAAATGTTTGGTAAAATTCACCAGTGAAACCACCTGGACTTGGGTATGTCTGTGCTGGAAAATTTTTGATTGTTAATTCAATCATCTTACTCATTATTGGTCTGTTTGGATTGTCTATTTTTTTCATGATTCTTTGTTGGTAGGTTATAAGTTTCTAGTAATTTATCCACATGTTAAAGGTTACTCTTTTATTCTCCTCCTGCTAAGAGTTCGATATAATTTACATATTTTTATATTGTTTATCCACTAACAAATTATTGTACCTACAGCAATTTTTAGTACTTCTGTCCTTTAACCTTTATACTAGAGTTAATTAGTTAATATACCACTATATTACAGTATTAGAGTATTCTGAATCTTACTATTTGCTTACCTTTACCAGTGTGTTGTATATTTTAATATGTTTTCATGTTAAAAATTAGCATTCTTTAGTTTTTAGTGTGAAATACTCCTTTCAGCATTTCTTGTAAGGTAGGTATAGTGGCGACGAACTCCTTCAGCTTTTGTTTATTGAAAAAAGTCTTTATATTGCCTTCATTTCTGATGGATAACTTTGCTGAGTAAATTACTCTTGGTTGACAGTTTCTTCTTTTCAGCACTTTGAATCTATCATTCTCTCCTGGCCTACATGGTCTCTGCTGAGAAATCCATTAGTAGCTTTATGGAGATTTGCCTATAGGAGAGTTTTGTTAGGCTATGACTTAGAGAAAATCATTTTGGATTAAAATTTGTGGGTGACTTATTAGCTTCATGAATTTGGATGTCTAACCTCTTCTTGGCTTTAGGATGTTATCAGTCATTATTTCTTTACATAAGCTTTCTACCAATTTTTCTCTTTTTTTCTCCTTCTTGGACTCCAATAACTCTGGTGTGGTTCACAGGATTAGGTGGGAGTGGAGGGGTAGGAAGGCAGAGAGGGACTCAATGGCTGGTGTCAGCCAAAGCAAATGCCTGTGGGGTGACAGAAGATGAAATCTGTAAGGGGTATGCAGTGGCTGTGCTGGCCATTGGTTTGTTCAGTGGTGAAATCTGCTGAGTTTGTCTGCAGAGGAAGTCACTGTGACTGTGATGGCTCCCACTATATGCTATTCATAGCCTCTTCTTTTTTTCCATTTCTTAGCCATATTTATGTCTCAGCTTTCCCAACAGGTGGGGTAAAACCAAAGTGAGATTTTGTACAGTGCCTTGAAAGTCTGGCTCACTTACCCCACTCATCCTTTCCTGGTGAGGAAAACTTATTCTTGCTGGGAGTTCTCTCTTGTGAGCAATACTGGCTTGAGGGATGGTGGCAAAATGAAACTGTCTTTGTTCTCTTTTTGTGTCATTACTCTCAGTATTTTTTTTCTACTATGTTTCTCTAGTTGCTTAAATGAACTCCAAAGCTCTCCCAGATATGTTTATGTTTGTGGATCGTTGTCTAATTGTTGATCTTTGTGAGGGGACAGAGACTGGGGTCTTCTACACCACAGTTTTGGTGATGATACTCCATGCTATTTTCCTTCTGAAGCTCTGGGTCCTTTTCAAAGTTTAGGTGGTTGTTGACAATTCATTTCCTTGGAGCCACAGAATTCATGGTAGCTGCTTCTTCAAGGTTCAAAGGAGAATTTCTCTAATCTCAGGGAAGGAATAAGCCCTCTTTTAATATTTTTTTTTTACTTGATTAGGTCAGGTCCACACCCAAACCCTTTTGATTAAATTAATGTCAAACTAATTAGAAATAAGTGAACCAGCAAAGTCCATTCATGTTCTTCATATAATGTAAAATACCAAGGGAAAGACGTGTATCATATCCACAAGTACCACCCATGAAATAAAGGAGGAGATTATGCAGTGTTTTATGCCAGGAGGTAGAAATGTTGGGGGGCATCTTAGAATCTGCCTGCCCATGGATATAGCCATAAAACTAAATGGGAACACACATAAAAAGGAAAAGCATAATTTATTTCCCAAGACATACATTTTTAAACTTGTACCCAGAGGAAAAAAATAAATAAATATAATTATGAAAAATATATATAACTTAGTAATCATATGAGATTACAAATTATATACTAATTTTCATTAAAAATACTACTGTCAATCAAATTTACATATTCTACCCTTCTTATTAAAACTATTGGTTTGTTATCAGAGCAAAATGTATTTAATGTGCTTCAACAGTCCATATACACACAAACTTGTTATTCTTTCCTCGGTAACCAATCATCAAAAAAGAAAATTAAAATTCTTCTTTTTAAAATTAGAAGTGATTGATTAATTTCAGTATATGTGGATGTATGTTTTTGTTATTGGAGATTATCCAAAAGGGAAATAAAGAAGACTAGCACATGTTCTAGGATATAGAATGTTGAACCAAGGGCAACATTCCATTGCTATTCTGATGGAAATGCAATTTTTCACTTTCAAGCCGCTGTGATTTTCAATTGTTACATTTGGAAGTTATAATTAGCAGTTAATGTTGCTAAAAGAGAAGCATGGGAATCTATGCTAGATTTCAAATCTTGCCCTGACTTTGACATACAATTATAATCCTTAATTATAAGGTTTTACTGAATATAAGTTGAAATGTGTTATAAATATAGATTCATATAAGTACACCAAGGTTCATATATCATGATATCATTTATTTTATATAGTGAATTATTTGGTTTTAGGTGACATCCTTTAGTTTTAGAGAAAATCAAAGGATAAGGTTTGGCATATGTTGGTAGGAATGAATGTCTTCTTTAGGTTACACTCTTTTTGGTGGATGTCTCTAAGAGGTCTTCATATTTTAGTGTGCGTTCAGAATTCCTTCATTTTACAAATGTTTACTTATAGCCTACTATATTCTAGCATTGTTGGATACAAATGCTGAATAAAACAATATATATGAGGTTTAAGTTGGGGTTTGAGAGGATTAACTGATGTTCTTAATTTCTCAATTTTAAAAAGGACAAACACAATGGGTAGATTGATGGATGGATAAAAACATAAAATAAAGTTTAAAATGTTATTAGTGGAAAGAAACAAAGGAAGAAAGGAAGGAAGGAAGGAAGGAAGGAAGGAAGGAAGGAAGGAAGGAAAGAAACAAAAACATGGACAGTAGGATCCTGGATAGCTTCCACCTTTCTCCATATTCAGTTTGTGGTGTCTAAGCAATGGAAAAGAGAACACTGGGACCTGCATTACTTTCAGGTCACTGTTGCCTACTCAGAACACACCCAGAAGATGGGCCCCAAAATTGTCTTTAGGACTTCAAGTTTTATATTCTATGACTTTGTTCTTGTTAAATTGCAAACATCTGAATTTGTGTCAGTCATTCCTATTTTAGTATGAATGGATTTATCAGATCCTTTCCAAAGTCAATTTTGATAGTGAAGAAATCATGAGAACAGAAAGCCAAATGGAGAACTGGCAGAGGGGAAGGGATGCTGAGCACTCCTCTGTGTTTCATCCTGTGACAAAGGGGTTCCCAGGACATGCCAATGCTCTTTCAAAATTGGCTCTGGGGCTGCCGTCTTGCTCATCCTCTGGCATTGCTAATCAGCCACCCTTGACCTTTTTGCATTTATTTCAGCTTTCAGACAAATCGCCCCAATACTAGTCTTCCCTTTGGTTCATTCTCTAACTGTTCTGAGAGTTCTCTTCAAAAAAACAAGTCTGGATGCATCATTCTGTGGTTAAAACCCTCTTACCTAGCCCATCTGACACAAGGGAGCATGAATCTCACTCCCCAGCCTGGCTATGAGCACTTGGTCCTGCACATCAGTTTCTCGCCATTCCTCAAACTCCCCTCTCCTCCTTCCCCTGATGAAAGCAGAACATATCGCACTGCCTGCTATAGGTTGGGTTGATTTAAAATTTATCCTCTTAAAAAATGTAAAGAGAGATAAGGCAGGATTTGGACTTAGTTTGATCAGTAAAACTCCATGACCATGGGCCTTGCCCAGGGCCACACAGCTGATAAGTGACAGTCCCCAAGTCTTCAGGCTCCAACTCCATGCTCACCTCAGAGTGCTTCAAAAGAGGGAGGGAGATGCTAGATGAGACAATTTAATTCCTTGGCAATTCTGAGGCAGAAACTATTTCTGAAGCCCTAAGCCACATAGGAATCCCCATCCTTAGAACATCCGCCCCATGTTCAATCATCCATCTGAGTCAGGGGTGCAGACTCAGAAGAAATTCACCAACCAATTACAAAAGGCAAATTTTTAGGGTGAAGCCTTTCCTCCCACCCACACAAATAGTCTGAAAATCACTGCCGAGCTGGACTCAGACTGCAGACTTATACATGAAATGGGAGCTCCAGACCTTGATAAAGATTCTGACACCAAGGACTCTTCTGCACAATGAGAGGGGCATCTTCAGAAGCCCAGGAAAGTTCTGGCACGATTTAGGGCCAGACACCAGGCAGTTCTGTTACTGGCCATTAGGGGATACTTGGTCATTATTTTTCTCTCCCCGGAGACAGATGATTTCCAAGAGCAAGGAGCTTCTCTAGACTGGCAGGGTGGTGTTAAATGTGTTATGGAGCAATAGAAATATTATGTAGCCTCAAAAAATGTTGAGAAAAAATACCTGCATTTACTACTGTGAATTGACTACAACATATTGTTGAGTAGGGGAAAAAAAAAAAACAAACGAAAAAAAAACAGGTTATGGAAAAACAACAACAAAAAAACATAGAGAACCAAAATGTCAGCTTTCCTACCCATAGAGGGTTTGGACTTCCTAATATTCAACCTTAGATTTCTTCACATAATTTAGGCAGTGTAATAAAATCTACTTCTTAAATATTTGGGATTAAGTTAAATTAAGTGAAATATCTGTGATAGTTTTTTTTTTTTTTTTTTTGCCCTAAATTATGGTTGAATCTACAGCAATTGATAACTGATAGAGAAATTCATACCTAGATTACTGGAAGTGGCATGCTGCCTTAACAAAATCTTAAAACATGGAACATGGGCTTTAGGATGGAGTCATAAGTGGAAGCTGGAAGGGCAGTAAGGAACTGATAAGAGAGACTAGAAATAGTAATCTGAAAATTAGTGAAAACATTCTTTGTGGTCTTGAAAAATAGAAAAAGAATCTAGTTAAATTGTGGAAGAATATTAAAAGCATTTTTTGGTTTTATTATAAGAAAATAATGTATTAAAATCAGGAAATGGTCAAATTGCAGGTTTTATTTAGAGAAAATGTGTCCAAACCAGAGTTTCCTAAGTTGGAAAATAGAACTTGTTTGCATTCTTAGCCTCTCCACATGGAAAATTATTTATAATATAAAGAAGTGGCGTCAGTGTTGCCAGTAAAAATGCCCTTTAAGGTTAAAGATGGAATCAAGAATGTGACTATAGGACTCCTTTGTTAAGATTCAAGGCAGGGTCTCTGGATCCTCTTAGCTAAATAAAATGTTTGTAAGAGTTGTAAGGATGTTTTCATACAACATCTGTCTTACAGTCCGAAGGGAAGCTTATCACACAAAGATTTGCATGCCAGTTTTTGTTTAAAGGTGTGAGTTATAAATTGTTATGTAACAAATGCCTCAGAAAATTGAAAGAACTTGTCCACTTTGAATTAAAAGTCCCAGAGAGAAAGACCAAACAAATATAGTCCTCTGAGCCTCAGTTTCTACTTGCAACTACTTGTAAGCCAACTGAGACACTTCTACTTTTTCTATTTGCAGGAAGCCAACTGAAAAAGGCCCTTAACAGCAAAAGTGGGTCATTTCTTATTGAGAATGGAGGGAGACATGGGGAGGGGGAAATGATAAGAGCAAGCAGGGTGGAGCTGAGAGCCTCAGAGAAGCATTTCCAGGAAGAGCTTAATTAACTAACGGGCCCTGACAACACAGACCCAGCCAAAAACCAGCACCTCTTATTTTTTTCCCTTTTTGACCGTGAGTTTCTACTGTATTAATCTTGCTGCATGTTGGGTGTTTGGGAGCAATAACTTGTGTTGTTTGTGTGTGTGTGTGTGTGTGTGTGTGTGTGTGTATGTGTGTGTGTTTGTTTTTTTTGTTGTTGTTGAAAGATCTTCAATTGAAGAAGAGCCACACCTTAGGAGCCTTATTTGCATTCAGTTTTGGTGCAGGTGATAAAAATGTGGACTTTTTGTTGATATAATGGGATGAGACTTTTGAGAAAGAAATGAATGTATTTACATGTGGGACAGTCATGAATTGTTATTAGGGCAGAGTGGACTGTATTGAATAGTCTTAAACTGTGATTACCAATAATTTTTCCCATTTCTGTATGTACACGCCACTTTACACATCTAGAGGTAGAATGGATTCTTCCTGGGCAATCTGTGAATGGCTTTGACCACTAGAAATCTTGGCAATGATGTTTTGTGACTTTTGAACCCAGGATTTAAGAGGGTTGGCAGCTTGAGACCACACAGCAGGAAGAAATTATTGAAGTCCTCTGGACAAGTAACACAAATTCAAGAATCTCCCCTCCTCCTGAAAATAGTTCAAAATATACAAAAGAAGGGGGATTGGATAGCTTATATAGCATCACATACTTGGGTATGCATTGACAATTTGAAGACTGAATATTGCTAATCATCTGCAGCCAATTGTAAAACACTTCAGCCTAAAGTCCTGGCCTGTGGACCTTCCTAAAAATACACTAGATGTACCAAATTGTTTGGCAGACCAAATCCTACTAAGATCTGATTCTCACTTTAGTCTCCTAAAACACCAGGCTTCTGTTTGCTTCCATATTTCAAGGTCGATCTGATTAACACACACATGGCCAATCATCTATCTGCTCAGGCCAATGAGGGCCAAACCTATTTTGTGAGTGCCTGTGACCCTGACATTTTACAAAGCTCTGCTTTATATAATATGTTTGTCATCTGTGGCAAAGTTACAATTAGCTTTCCAAATTCGCCAAGATCAATAATCCCTGCTTGCTAAAAATCCAATTTCTAAAGTTGTTCACCTGGGCTTCACCACTTAAAACCACTTAAAACCCTTTCTCCTTCCTCAACCAAATCAAACAAACAAAGAAAAAAAGCTCACATAGTTCAATTGTCCCGCTACTACCTGCTATGGAAAAGTGACTTATTTTTTAAAGCCTATTTCTTAAAGATAAACATCTTGGATACAATAGTCATGTTATTTCTCATTAAGCTCACTATATATTTCTCAAGCACCAAGCACTACAACAGAGCTAAAGAGCCAGTTGCTAATATTGCTTTTTCTGAATTAGGAAAGCTTTTATGAAGTCACAGGCTATATTGGAAAACGTCATCTGAGAGTTAGGATGCTCACGAATTACTAAACACAGACCAGAGCACGTTCTCTATTCATGCAGCCAGATTTCAAAGAAAACAAAAATAATGAACTGGACAATACCTGTCTAGTTCCTCATTCAAATTCACCTATCAGTTAAGTCATTCTTCTTTCCCTGTAGGAGGACAGGGAGAGGGGCACAAAAGGGTTTTCATATTAGTCTAAGCTCTATAAGGCTGTATCAAACATGCAGCAAAAATCACTCCTTTCATGGAGCTACAAGAATGTGTGTTATGAGAGTATGTGAGAGAGTGGTGACAGTCTGTGAACAAACGAGCAGAAAAATAAGAACACTTTACACAGTGGTTGGATAATAACAGAGCATTGTGCGACAGCATGCCTGGTTCCAGGGCAGGGTCACTTCAGAAACGATGGTTAGTGAAGACCTCTTGACAACTGAGCTGAATTCAAATTGATGGTGAGAGACATCCTTGCAAAGATCTGGGAGGAAAACATCTAAGAATGGAATGAGCTGAACTGGAGAGTGCAGAAAGACCCATGCATCCAGAGCTTAGTGAAAGAGGGGGAATGTTAAAACAAAATGAGGGTACGAGATGGACAGGACCAATCAGGAAAGGGCCCACATCCCATGCTAAGCAGGTTTCTTTAATGTCAATACAAGGAAAGTGGAAGGCAGAGTTTCATATTGCAGGTTTATATTTTTAAAGACCATTCTGTATGTGAAATAGATTTATGGAGAAAAGTAAAAGCTATTGCAAAAGTCCCAAAACAGATGATAGGGAAGATCGAGTGAATAAGGATTGGTTTAATATATATTAAGGTGTTGAAAACAGAATTTGATTATGGATTGAATACTAGAGGTAAAGAAAAGGAAGACCTAAAGGATAATGTCAAATTTCTGGGCCAGAAGCAACAGTAGTTGGTGTCATTTATGAAAGTGGGAAGACTGAGAATAAAACAAGCTTGAGTAGAAAAATGAATGGTAGTTTTTTTGTTTGTTTTTGTTTTTTTTTTTAGTTTTTTTTAGTACATTAAGTTTGAGATGCTTAATAAAGATGCACACATATAGTTGAGTTGGAGGATCAGTGTAGAGGCAGTCATGGAGATCAACATGCTAGGTTTTTATGTGATAGCCTAGAGAAAGAAGATATCCCAAAACGGAGCACTCAGGTATTTTCCCTCTTATGAAATAGATTAGTAGAAGAGGAGGAGCCAGCAGAAGAGTCTAGAAGGTCTTTTAATAGTGAGGAAAAAAGGGAGAAAGGTGAATAACAGAAATTGTTTCAAGATGGAAGAATGAGCTAACTCCCAGATACAGAAGGCTTCAAGAAGTGAGGAAAGATATTATTTGTATGGTCATATTATTTTCTGTTTCTTCTCTTTCTCCTGTCTCTTTAAATTGAACTTTCAAAAACCACCTCAGAAATTCTAACTCAAAATATCTGCATAGGGCCCCTAGGCCTCAGATAATTCTTATTCAAGTGATCTGAATGCCTTTTAAAACAAAAACCAAAAAACAACAACACTGGCATAGAATCATTAGGGAATAAATTGTTATTTGTAAGTAGCTAGAATTCTGTTTTTGTATATTTGTGTGAATAAAAAGGAATCAGTTAAGGAGACACTACTGCATTTTTAAAATTCTTCCTCATGTTGTTCCTCCTGAAGGTAGAATCAGCAAAATTATGGAAATGTGGCAAGGGTAATGTAATCAATAGGATTTCAAGGCTAGCTGACAGGACTGGCTTGCTCTTACGCTAGCAATAAACTGGGAAATTAAGAAACAACAACAAAGCCAATTAAAACTAGCTGGCTTTTTATTATCAACATGTACTGGCAATTCTAAACTATGTCAGTGATAAAATACTTCTCTAAGGAATTGCTGCAGTTATTGTTAAGCACTAAATATATGTTTATGTTTATATATTTGTGTATATATACAATTTTCAATTTAGCACATTTTTAATATTTATCCTTTATTAAACATTTTCCATGTGGAAAGTCAAATTGCTCTTTGCAGTTTGCCCTCAACACACATGGGCTCAACTACATTATGCATTTGTTTTGAAACTAAATTCATTATGATTTGGAATTATTTTACTCACTTTGGGAGTAAGCATGTCTTAAACTCTTCTGGTACTACATACTTCAGATATTAAATTGTTAATTCAAAATAAACAATGATAACACAGTGATTTTAAGAACAAACGAAAAGAACATAAATAAATCCCATTCTGTCTTTCAATGTGACCACTTGGAGATTTTGTTTCATGTTTTCTTTTTTCTTTCAGTCTCTCTCCCTTTCTCCCTGTCTCCTTCTCTCTCTCTTCCCTTCCTCCTCCCTCCTTCTCTCTCTCTCTCTATATATATATATTTTTTTTCCACACTATTTATTGAATATGATTTTGTGAAGATCAGTGAATTCATTGACAAATTTCCAGAAGTTACAGCTCAAAAATAGAAACTGTAGTTATTATTCATTGCTGTGATGGACCAATATGTATGTATGTATATTATTTTCCCCGTTTTAAAAAAATACACCAATATAAATTATTTTAAAGGTTAATAATTTTTACTGTATGTTATTTTTATTTTTACTGTAATAATTATACACATGAAGTTTAATAACCATAAATTTCCCCGTCAGCATTTTTGTGTGTCCATTATTATGATTATTCATTTCATGTCATGGTTAATACTAAAAATAACTTTGTTATAGAGAAGCATGGTGTTAAAAAAAAAAAAAAAAAGATCTGCTCCGGGTATATATGCTAAGTATACCACTACCTGCAGTTCCTGTGGGGTCAAAGAGATTCAGGTTTCTAATCAAAGACCGAAGTGGTTCATGTGCATGAAAGTAAAATCTGTACCCTCATTTTGATTGTCAGAAATTATCAGAATGAAAAGAAAATAATGCTGATTGTATTTACATTTCTGAAAGTCCACTTGGAAGAAAAGAGAATTCTTAAGTAGTCATCAAAAGCCCTTTCAAAATAACTAATATTGTACAGACAAGGGTATACTTTTTATTAGATTACTATTAGATTAGAAATCTAATGTGTATAAGAGAAAATCAAGCAGAGCAAAAAATATGAACAGAGATGATTAGAGGTAAATAGCAAAAATATACTATTTTTCAAAATTCCAATGTGATTTTCAACACACAACTTCATTGAATTACTTCCGCCACCCTATATGGAAATAGGACAGGGCAGAAACCACATTTAGTGGGTTGAGGAGTGAAAGGATTTTGATGAAAGATAAATTGATTAAACTCCAATGATTCTAATATACGATCGATCAATCCTAACTAAAAAGTATAATGGTACTAGGAGTTTGAACAGTAGATTTGCATCAGATTTTGCGTGCAAATCTCCCTTCAGCACTCACAGAACTAGTACCCCCACTGCTGGGAGGTCTACTGGCTACATAGTGCCAGTAGTTAACCCTCTTTGCAATTACCTTGGCTAACAAAAGCCACATCACTTAAAGACATCTTTCCAAGGGGGCCTACATTCAATGAATGGTCAACACAGGAGTTAAAGTCCTCATTGCAACCAAGAACAAATCTGAAGGACAATCCTAGAGTCAGAGCTCCTTATAGGATCAGGTAAGGTCTTCATTGACACTGTATCACAGCCCAACTTCTTCCTCTTTTCAGTTACACAGTACTTCCTTTCTTTCCTTTGCATAGGTTGTGGCTCCTCCTTGTTAATCTCTATATCAGAGTTTGCTTACTGTGGTATCCAATTTACCATTAACAGGTCCTTCTGGAAGTGACTCAAGTAAACATAGTCTGAAGCCGGAGCATCTGCCACCCAGATGGCAATAAGAACTCCATTACTGATTGTAAGTGTAATACAAACAACCTCTAGTACAAGTCTTCAGTTCAATAGTTAAATATTTCAATGGTGGCGAATTCGGATGGGCCACCAGCAGAAACAAATGTACTTACTATCTGGCCTGATGTAGCAAGAGGTTCGGAAATAGTAAGTATAAGGATGATGTGATCGGACTGCTGTTGTTAAGCTCAGCTGATGCTTTGGAATGGACTCACTAAAGGCTGAGAGTCATGAACTGGCAATTCAGAAGGCCTCCTTAGTAACATAGAAAGAGCTCTTCATTTTGCACTGGAGGAGAGTATGTGAAACTGTAGACAAGGTCCAGGACTTAAGCAGAAATTTATCAGAGCCCCAAAGGATTTGGCAGGTCCATTGTACTAATATCAGGGCCCAGGTGGAGAAAGAATGTGGCCCTGCCCAATTGGACATTAGGTTGATGCACCCTACATTTTTTAATCTCTCAGTCCCCTTGAATCCTTTGGGTATAAATAAGTGACCCATCCTTCCATCTTTAGGACTTGTGCCTTCCCCAACTTGCTGGTGATAATACAGAGGCCTCTCCTCTTCAAGAGAAACTGACATCCTCTCAGTTTCTTTTGGCCATAAGGACAATAGTTAGTTAAGTCCCTGCACGTGTGCTGAGTTTGACAAGGAAAGAAAGCAAATATAGTCCAAAGGACCTGCAGGATATAGCCAGCTTGTACTGTCCCAAGCTGGGAGAATATATATGGGGCTCTATTTGAGGATCAAGGGAGACAGAAAATAGATTGGATAAGAGAAAGTCTATCAAATTAGGACATATGTTATATACCACTCTGGTAAGGACTGGAAGATGACGCAAACATACTGCTAACATGGCCACTAGAAGCATGCAAAAAGTTATGGCTCATAGTAGGTGAGAGAGTAGCATCAACATCACTAAGGCAGACAGTGGAAGAAGGGATTTAAAGGATTGGAGAACTGAGCTTGCCATACTACGTAAGACCAGAAAACCCACAAAGATAGCCCACATGATGCAACACTTACCAGAATGTTTAGTAATGTGCTGCTAAGAGATTACCATGATCATTAAATTCAATGGTGGCTCTTTCCATTTGGACATGGCTGAGAGTAGGAGCTGTCATTACAGAAGTGCACTGTGTGAGACAGGGTAGTACTGCTTAGTTACCGGATGCCAGGATGCAATTACTATAAATCAGTAGCATAGACATGGTGACGGTCAAGGTGGGAGGCACTGACTCACAGAGAGATAGAAGTGGTTAACAAAACACGGCATGCCTAGGGACAAAATAGATGGGAAGCCAACAAAGCTACTGCTGTATCTGCACACGAAAAGAAATAAAGATTAGCTGAGCAGGAAGCTAAGAGCAGTCACATCGATTAAATTAATATGATCCCTTGCCCAGTTTATGGACCTATGCCAGCTGACTTAAAAGCCATTGACTAAAGGAGAATCTAGGTTCTCTAGTAAAAGGTGCAACACCACAAGAAGTATATATGGGAACGTATTTATGAGTCCTTCCTCATGGCTATTAATCTGGTTAACCATACACTAGGGAAAGGGAATGCCCATATAATTCAGGGATTTTTCGACACATGATTTGAATTGACATTGATATCTGAGGACTCAAAACTAGGTCCCCTCTTAAAAATGGAGGTTCATGGAGACCAGATAATAAATAGAATCCTGATCCAGGTTCATTTCACAGTGAGAACATGGGCTCACTCTGTGTTCATTTGACTGTTCCCCAGATACAGAATTGGAACAGATCTGTTTGGGAGTTGGCAAATGATTATATTGGTTTCTTGACCTATGAAGAAAAGTCAATTGTGGTAAGAAGGGCCAACTGGAAGCCTCTGAGACAACTTCCACCCAGGCCAAGAGAGCAAATCACAACAGCATTCCATTCTAAGGGGAATGGCAGAATTTAGTTCTGTCTTAGAAAACCTAAAGGATGCCAGAGTGGTGGTTCCCACTGTTTGATTCAGCAATCTGGCACCTGTGAGGACAAATGGATTTTGAAGGATGACAGTGTACTACAACAATCTCATCCAATTGTATTTGCTGTGACAGATATTGTGACTTTGTCAGACAGATTAATATGGTCTTTGATACATGACATAGGCCTGTGTGTGTGTGTGTTTTCCTATCAGAAAAAAAAATCAGAAACTGTTTATACTCACTTGGATATCCCAGGATTATGTTATGTCTCCCATTCACTGTAATAATGCAGTCCAAAGAACCTTGGACAGCATAGACGTCCTACAGAATATCACACTGATCCATTCTACCAAAGGCATCATGCTAACTGGACTAGATGAGCAAGAAATGAGTTAGTAAGACAGGTGCTTCAGAGGGTGGGTGATAGCATGAGGATTCCGGGACCTGCCGTATCTGAAAAATTCTTTGGGGTTCAGTGGTCTGGGACATGCTGGGATGTCTCTGACAAAAATACGCTATCCACACAAAAAAGAAGCCCTCCATAAAGTATATCTCCTTATATTATGATAGCACCATATTACGGTTTAGAAATATTGCCCAAACCATAAACAGGGTGACATGAAAGACTTGTAGCTCTCAGGGGGCCCACAGCAGGAAAGTGCTCAGCTGTAAGTCTGGGGAGTGACGTAAGCAACTCCTGTGATATTACAAGTACCAGTGATGGGAAAACACCATGTGGAGTTTAAGGCCAAGTCTGATGCTTGAATCACAAGGGCAAACCCTAGGATAGAGCATAGCTGTGCCATTTTCAGTGCAAAATTTTGTTTATTTGGGAAAACAACACTTGATGTACTATTGGGCTCTGACGAGATAGAGAAGCTAAACATAGGTAACACAGGCCCATGAGATGAAACTAGAATTGACCATCTAATGCTGATTTATTTTATATCCAACAAGTCATGAAGTCAAGAAACCCCACAATTATCTGTCTTAAAGTGGAAGTAATACCTCCAGGATTGGGCACAGACAGGGCTAGAGGGCACAAGCAAGTTACATGAGCAGGTAGCCCAGATCTCTATATTATTGACCATTTTTGCACCAGCATTTTTCTCTCTGTTAGCATTTTTGGATTGTTAACAGATCAAGGAAAGCCCAAGCTTGGTGCACAAATAGGTCAGTTCAGTATGTGAGAGCAAACTACAAATTAATGGTGCCTGCACCACAGCCCCAGTCAAGTGTAGCCCTAAAGGAGACACGTCTCCTAAAGTATAGAATTCTGGACAGTCATTTGGCTATCCATTTTGTGAGAAAAGAAAAGCGAACAAAATTAGAATACAAATGGATTCATGAGTAGTGAAAAAAAAATGGCTTAGCTAGCTGGTCACTGGGACTGGTGAAAATGACCAGAAAATCAGCTGTCTGGAGAAGAAGCATGTAGATACACAATGGAAGTGGGAACAATGAGTAAAGATCTTTGTATTGTACCACTACCAATGAGCATCTCCCATGGAAGACAGATAAAACAACCAGGGAGTCAAAATTCCTCAGACATTTGACTTCATCTAGCTTCTGTCATCAGGCAATCTACCTTTCACTAAAAGTAAATTATTTATGTCCATGAGTTTATGGATGGCAGAGGTCTAGAACCTGCTAATCTGAGCCTTAAAGAAGTAGCCATGATGGCATGGATAAAGAACATGTACAGGCCAAGCAGCATTTATCAAGGCTAATATACCCACTGCCATTGTGAAGAAACAGAGACCAAGGCCAAATCCCTGAGATAGCAGCATTCCATGAGGTTACCCACAGATACTTGATGGCAAGTTGACTACGTTGGATCCCGTGCTCCCCAACAATAGCAGCAAGAGATTTTGGCAGGAATATACATATATTCTAGGTATGGGGTTGTATTTTCTGGTCACAAAATCTCAAGTAATACCATTATTTAAGGATTTGGAGTTTTTGATCCACTTGCACAGGAGCTCACATCATGTTAGACCAAGGGACTAACAAAGCAAAGGATGAGTGGGGGTGGGTACAAGATCATGGGCTCTACCAGGGAGATTAACAGAGTGCAAGACTCAGAAGCTGCCGCTGTGATGGAATGATGGAGCAGTCCGCTGAAGGCACAGATGGAATACCCAATCACAGGCAATACTTTGTGAAGCTGGAGCACCATTCTTCAGGACCCAGTACACATGTTAATCAGGGACAAGAAGTGTCCCTACAGGTAGACTAACTGGATCTAAGGATCCATGGTTGGAAGCTTGAGTGGAGCCTGCAATCTGTACTGTGTGACTTTAGAGGCCCAGTTCCCAAAGGAGGGTGCAGCAAAAGTTCCATTAACTAAAGGCTTCCGATTACCCATTTAGGGAACCAGCATACAAGAAAAAATGTCACCAAACTGGGTGGGGTAATTGACTCTAATTATTAGAAAGAGAAAGTACTTTCATTAAATTCTGGGTATGGTTACTCTCTTAAACAATGTTGACACTAAATGAAAAGAATGCAGCAGTAACAGCTGAAACAGAGCGTAATGACCGGAGGCTCAGCACTCTCACAAATGAAGGTCTGTTTCCTACCACCAGGCAAACCTCTAAAACCATAAGAAGTGCTGAAAGTGAGGGGAGTCTTGAATGTGAGGAAGCGGAGGGAAACAACAAATATTATTTGTGGTCACAAGACCAGTTGCAGCAACAGAGCCATAATTGTTCCCACTTTCTCTTATCAGTTTCCGCAATGGATAGAGGTCCCCCCAGAATCTGCCAGGAGAAGCTGCTCCCAGAACTTCCATAAACATGTCTATCCCAGTGGTCAAGATGTGGGCTTTAGTGAATGACGGGATATGCCTCCCTGAGTGCCCCTTCATGATGAAGATATCCCTGGCTACTGTGAGCGCAGTCAGCAGACAGTACTCAGCTGTCAGTTCCCCTTCCCATGGCCTTGGCAGAAAACAGCCACGTTGTAAGAGTTATTCTTCCGTTTCAGAAAAGCCCATGCTCAATGACTCTTTGACTCAGGATAAAAAGGTCCAACACCTTAGCTGAATTAGGAAAACCTCTGGAGGGCCACCCAGCTTCAGACCCATTGAATATTCTGACATTGCATTGCAACCCTAGCAGCTCCTGCTTCCTTCTCTTTTCTTCTTCCTCAGGTGTTGATCCTAAGAGCACTTCCCAGGAAGCTTCTTGTACTCTAATCTTTGTCTGACTTGCTTTGTGGGAAACAGACAAATGACAAAGAGTGAAATGTTCACATTCTTTCCAAAATCTTGTGCTTTAGATGTAAATGATCTTATTTTTATTGAATGAACTACACAGTTTATTAAGTTAAATAAAATGACTTGGAGAAGTTTCATGACCCTTGATTAGCATAATTTTAAAATACCATTATAAAAGTATTTTTGCTAGGTATTATTCTTATAAGTTGTAGCTCAAATGATTATTTAAATTACTGTCATTTTGTAATTATCATTATTATTAAGGTTTCAATTACAAGAAAAAGAAAAACAGACACCTGAGTTTTTCTCTTATGCCTTAAAGACTCAATTTTTTGTCTGTTCTACTAATGTACTCTAAGAATTTAGAGCATCACTTCTCTGTAAAAACTGCAGTTTAAGCCCTCATAATGTCAAGACTTCAAAGAGGAACAATTTCAGAAGATAACTTTGTAGGTGACTGAAGAAAACAGTAGCAATAAACACAAATCCAAAGAAGACTTAGGATTTTCAATTATATAAGCACTTGAAATTTAAGGGTTTGACATTTTTTGTTATTGTCATTGTTGTTTATTTGTTTTTGTTTTTGAACAAAAAAAAAGTTTTTTTTATATTTGAAATCTATATTGTAAACCTGAAAAACAAATGTGAGAGTAAATTTAAAAAAAAAGGAAGAAAGAAAGCAAGAAAGAAAGAAAGAAAAGAAAAATCATCTGAGATTGCCAAATTTAATTTGGATAAACCTTGTACTTGCTTAGGACATGATGTGTATTTTGGTAATCATATTAGAATACTTGATTGATTATACAATATGCTTTGTTTAATCATGGTGTGAAATGTAATTTTATAGCTTGTGGTGTTAATTGTCAAAGAGCCTTGGGCTGTTGATTTTACTCTATGATATACTTAATTGATTTGATTCATTCAATTGTACCCTGGATGTCTTTGATCCTTTGTTGCTATTTCTCTTGGTAGCGATAAAACAGAACTACGCCAACACCTCTGAATTCCTGTAATTAACACTTATCAGTTTTATTCATAGGATCTGTTACAAAATGTAAAGAGCATCATGGGAAATACAGAAAACAGATCTGACACAGACATGATCAGAAGGAAAAGAATAATTTCATAAGGAGAACTGTAACAAGGGTCACGATGAGGAAAACACAGGTAAGTGAGGATAACTTCTTCTAGATGAACTTCAGCCTAAAACTATGCTTTGACTAACACCCTCAGTATTGTACTAGGATATCTGTCTCTTAAACCTTACCTTCCCTTGCTGTAGGAACTGCTTATTATTCCCTTTGAAGTTTTCTGTTGTCTAAGTTCAATTTTCTAAAACAACTAAATCGTCTCACATGACTTTTTTCCCAGATCTCAAATTATTTTTACTCTAGTTTTATTTACTTTCTAATTCATTCATGCACAAAATTACCATTGTCTTAATCATTTTCAGTTTCCTCAACCCTCATATACAAAGCAGTATTGAGATATTATATACTTTTATCCTTTCCATATTTCACAAATTCATCATGCCTAATAACACCTTTGCTATTCGTCATCTAACACCAGAGTTATTGCAAGGACTATTTGATTGGTCTTTTTATTCGAATATTTTAGCTCAGTCAATTCTTCCAAAATCTTCAGTTAGATTAATTATTCTTAAACACCAAACCACAAAATTAATTCAGTCACATTTTCATTTAAAAAAATAATTTCCCAGAGTATTCATAATTTAAACTTATTAAATCTGGTCCAAATCTATGCTTTCATTTTATGCCACAATTCTATATATTTACTTTCAGGGTGAATTTATTTTTTTGCTGTCATTAAAATCGTTTTCAGCATCACAGCTCACAATCTCTTTTTTGAGTATTTTACTTACTCTTCACATTAGGTGTATGAACAAAGGATAGTCAACCTCTACTTACCAACTTCATATATTGAGCTTGCAGGTCAAACCACTTGCTTGAATTGACCCAATTTGCAAAACAAGGATAAAAACACACTTTTCTGACATCATTGGTCTTTTTAAAATTTTAATTGCTGCCTCTCTATTTCATCTGCTTCTTAATGAACTACTTTTTAGTACATTCTTTCTTTGGTTCACACTTCTCCCATTTCTGACAATTTATTTTCAACTAATTTAATCCTATCATTTATAGTGTAGATAAAATTAAATGTCTAAAATCAAGCTCTCCTGAAAATCAAAGGACAAATGATCTGTCCCTCCTTGGACTGCCTTCAATATTTATAGTTTCCAAATCTATTCAGTTATTTTTTCATTTATTCATTCTTTTAAATATTAAAGGATAAATTGTGCCAATCATTGTGTTTAATATCCAATGAATAAAATATGTTTTCTGGAAATGCTTAAAGGTACATCCCAATTGGTACTTATCATTTGTACTCTGCATTTTTATTCCTTCACTGTACATATGTCTCAACAACCCAATTATATTGTAGATTCCTTGATGTCAGGGACTACCATGTCTTTACATATGAACTGTACTCAACAAAGCTTTGCACACTCAATATTGCATTAGATAAAAGTGACTAATGTTACTAATACTAATATATCTGGGCTTCACAGCAGTCATCTTTATGCTTATAAAAGAAAATACATATCTATGAAAGTAAAATTAATGATTGGTTTAATTAATAGTAAGGTGTAATGATAGCAATTGAGTTTTCTCACAAAGTTCTTGCTCATAACCACTTTGGTAGGTAAGCAGAGAAGGCAACACTACCTTCACTTTTGAATATGGAAAACGAGGCTCACAGAATTTAAGAAATCAGCCTGGGGTCACTTAAATATAAACAACTCAATGTGAGTTATCATCCAAATTTGACACATGTATATGATTCCTTCAATCAATCAAAATGCTTGGTGAATACAGACCCCCACTTAATGCCCAACTAAATGCCAGGCATTGCTCTAAGTTATTTATATGTTTTAACTCATTTACTTCTTTCAATAACCTTTTGAGGTAGGCATTTTATTTTCTTCATTTTTCAGATGAGCAAACTGAAATAGAGAGAGTAAAAATATCCTGCTCAAAGTATCATATGTATTAAGTAGCAAAGATCAAGGAGTCACACTCAGGGATTCTTACCTCAGCAGCCACATTCTTCACCACTACACAAGTGCACCTCTTCTGTTCATCACACTAAACAGAAAAAGTAAGAAATGAGAGATGACAAATTGTGCAGCTTGCTAAAGCCACACAAATGCAGTGTGTTAGAAAAAAAATACATTATAAGTTAATGAGAGATTTTTCTAAAATTTAAGTAAGTTAAATCTAAATTTTATTCATCTTTTTCTTGGATGGAAAGGCTCAGAAAGAGCAAACATGATGGAAGGAGCCTTTGTTGGAAGAGGTTCATCAAAAGGATATGACTGCTGGTTGACCTGGACCTAGGCAATTGTAAATTCTTCATCCCTTTCCCTGTCCTTGAGCTGTATGCTCTACCCATAGTTCTCACAGTAAGAGCCATTGTCAAGGATGCGGCCTTAAGAAAGTAGGGTGTCTTTGAGATCATCTGGACTGAATACATAACTGAACCTAGTTAAGACTTCTACATAAACTTTTAACATTCTGGAAGGTGAGGGCAGAAAACTACGCATTTTACAGAGGAACACTCAAGACGAGCTTTGTAAGAAACTTCTCTTGCTTAGCTTATTAAACCTACCACCTACCAATCTGGAGTGGTCTGCTTCTTTCTTCAGTCTCTCCGTGCCCTTGCTTTCTGGGTATGGAGGCCAGTTTGTGAACTGTTCAGATAAGCAAACATAGTGATGCTAATATTAAACAATGTTTAATTTTCAGTCCCATAGTCATAATATCTACTTATCCTAGCAAACAGTTCCTTGGAACACAGTGTTGCTTAAGGCCTCAGCCAAAGGTTATTTTGCCCTGTATTAACATTCCAAAGATTTGAGGCATAAGGTATGTAAGGCAGTTCCTCTAGGATGGCTGTTCCTCTAGGATGGCAGTTCCTCTAGGATGGCAGTTCCTCTAGGATGGCAGCTCTGGCTCCATTTTAAAGTGGCTCCATTTTTATTATTTTTTTTATAGAACCGACAGCCTTGTTGGTACAGCAGTTTTTTGAATAATGTAGGTTCATTCAGTGCTGTTTTTTTTTATAACATTGATGAGAAAAATAAAATCAATTCCTGGCTAGGGCCACTGTCTGTGTGGAGTTTCCACATTCTCCTCACATCTGAGTTTTGCCCGAGTCTGTTGTTTTTCTCCCACATCCAAAAGATGCAAATGTCAGGGGAATTTGTGTCTAAATTGTCTCAGTCTGAGTGAGTGTTGGTGTGTGTCTGTGAGCACACCCTGTATATGGTTGGTTCCTGTCTTGAGCACTGAGATGCCAGGATAGGCTCTGGCTACCATGACCCTGAACTGGAATAAGTGGGTTGGAGAAGAATGATCTTCTTTTCAAATATTTTTTCTTAAATGTGTATATAGCTCACATTTATTTTATGTTTAATATTATGAGCTTTTTTGGTCTTTACTTAGAAGATTAGTAATGTTTCTGTGACAAGAAATAGTCTATAGCAACTTAACTCTTGTTTATATCAGTTACCCTGTGGTAAAACTGGTTTTGTTACATGTCATTGTGCTTAAAGTTGGAGTTTTTAAGGACCCATCTACAACATTAAATGGGAATTTACTGTGTTTGTTGGAGGCACCAGGGAATTCCAGGAAGAAGAAAGAGCAAATGGCAAGGTCCTGTAGAGAGAGAAGCTCAATGATTTGAAAAAAAAAAAAAGCGGAAGTCAGTGCAGCTGGAACAGAGTTAGTAAGGCGGGGAGCACAGGGTATGAGGTAAGTCAGTGATCAGGACCCAGATCCTGTAAGGCCTTGTAAACCATTATTAGCGTTTTGGCTTTTATTCTAGTCGATGTAAGAAACATCGAAACCTGTAGAGAAATTTTATAAGAGTTTATTTGAGCCAAACTAATCACATATGCTGGGGAGCAAGATCTAAAATGCTCCAAAGTATAACACTTTTGCTGCTTCTTTTATGCATTTGAAATTAAAGAGAGAATGTAAGAAAGATTACACTCAGGTAGGAAAAAGCAAGGTAAGGACTGGATTACAGGACAGTTAACGAGACTATGAGTTTCCCTGAAGGTAGTTAAGGCTTATTTTTAAGGTGTGTTAGCCTAGATGAACAGAAACAATGGACAGAGATGGCTTAAAAACTTTCACTAAAGAAGTTATATGCCTGGAACATGAATGACTAGTTAGGAAATTTATGATCAGATCACACTGGAAGGTTACTTAATATAGAACCCCCTTTTTTTCCACACTCTAATAAAAAGCTATTGAAGGGTTTTTAAAAAAAGAAATCGCAAAAATATGACTTACTTTTTATCAGGAATAATATGATTTTACTTTTAGATGTTACATTACAAATAGACTGAAGGACAAGAGCTGAACTCAATAATCCAGATACTCAATAATCAAAAATCAGATACTCAATAATCCAGACAAGAGAAGATTGTAAACTAGATTGGGAGAATAGAAATAGATGTGATGAGAAATATCTGACAGGATTTACTGAAGTATTAGATGTGGTAGGTGAGAGAAAAAGATAAGAATCAAGAATGGCTCTAAATTATTTTGATTTGGGGAATTTTGAATTAAAAATTGCCATTAACTGAAATGAAAAAGACTGAAGCAGGAGAATAATGAGTCAGAGGTCAAGAACTCAATCTTGTTTTTGTGTGTTAAGTTTGAAATATCTATTACACATTAATATGGGACTCTGAATTCAGTAGAAACAGAGATATTAATATTGGAAATGTTAGTCTATAGCCAGTTTAAAGTAGAGCAAATGAGAAAAGAAAATCTGAATGTTTGAGGTTGGGGAAAAGAGGTGGAATCAGAAAAAAAAAAAAAAGAAAAAAAAAAGAAAGAAGTTGCAGCTATTGAGGTATTATGAAACCAAGCTGTACTGTGTCCTGAAAGTCAAATGAAGAGAAATGTGTCAAGAAAGAAGTAATGATTGACTTTATCAAATACTGCCAATTGGTGAAATTAAATAAGATCTGAAAATTGGCCATTAGTTCTAGGAAGATGACAATCATTGTTGACTGATAACAACTAGGAAAAGTTTCAGAGGAGTGATGCGTTTTAAATTCCAATGGAAATGGGTTCAAGATATGATGGGAAGGAAAACATCAGATACAAAGAATAATGACAATTAATTTCAGAAGTTTTGAAAAAAAGGGAAGAAAAGAAATATAATACTAGCTCAAGTAGAAATGAGGTCTGTGAGTATCTCATAATGAGATTCAATCTCTACCATATAGCTTCTTGCACATGTTTTATTAACACTATGGTTTTAAAAAGTCAAGAATAAATCTAATAGGTATGATTGTGATGGATAATTTTATGTGCCAATTTGAAATGCCTGAATAGCTGATAAAACATTATTTCTGGGTGTGTCTATGAGGGTGTCTCCCGAAGAGATTAGCATTGAATCACTAGACTGATTCCCTTACCAATATAGGTGAGCATCATCTAATCTACTGAGGGTCTGAACAGAACTAAAAGGCAGAGGAAAGGCGAATTTTCTCTCTCTCTGCTTGGGCTGACATATCCATCTTCTCCTGCTGACATATCCATCTTGTCCTGCCTTCAGACATCTTTATTCCTGGTTCTCAGGCCATTAAACTCAGACTAAGACTTATGCCATGGACAATCCTCCTCCCCCAGCCAATTCTCAGACCTTTGAACTCAGACTTCAATCATCAGCTTCCCTGGTTCTCAAGTCTTCGGAATGAAGACTATCTGCCTTTTTTGGTTCTCCAGCTTGCAGATGGCAGATGCTAGGACTTCTCCACCTCCAAAATCTATTGAGCCAATTCTTATAATAGATAGATAGATAGATAGATAGATAGATAGATAGATAGATAGATAAATAGATAGATAGATAGATGGATGATAGATAGATATATCCTATTAATTCTGTTACTCTGGAGAACTCTAATACAATAACTAAACTTGGAAGAAGATACTATATGGAGAAAAGGCAGGAAGTGTGAAGCTAGAATTCTTAATCTCTACTAACAAATATTCTATCTTCTGCAGTAAAGATAAATGTCCTTGAATACCTGGTACAAAGTGGTCCTATAATACGAAAAGTTTCATTCTGTACAGAAAATAAACAAACATAATATACTAAGAATATTCCCTGTAGAACCAGGACATTGGCAGCAGAGATTGCAGATGCTCAGGAATAAAAATGATCTCATCAGACTAAGGCAGACACTCAGGACAGGTCAGTAACAAAAAATACACAGAAATCTTAGCAGTCAGATGTCTGAACTGAGAAACCAAACAGTAGACAACATTCTAGAAGGTAATATTTCTGCAGAAAAGATATGAATGGTAGGGTGAACATTTATGCAGACTAGAATTTAAGGGTGGAAGTCTCATTTCCAAACTTAAAAAGCAAAGCAAAACTAAACAAACAAACAAACAAACAAACAAACAAAAAACTGTGGGACCTTAATCCCAATACCAAGGAAGAAGATACCAGCTAATAGAACCAGAATACAACATAAGAAAAGAACCAAGTGCAAGATGAATCAGATGATAAGAATGTAAACTATTCATGCAGGAGTTCTTCTGTTTCTTTTCCTGTGGGACACTTGGGAAGATTAAAGGCAGAAAGCACTGTCATATATTTTAGTCTTCTAAGGAGAGTGTTACCTTTGTAGAGGAACTACTCTCCACATTTGCTCTGTTGGGATTCCCTTGCACTAGCTCTCTCTTCTCTTTGGAGGGCAGAGCAGTGGCTACTTTTTTTTTTTGCATCCTTTGATGTTGCTAGCAAGCTTTAAGTAAAGCAAGCTCTAAATGAACATTTTTTGAATTGAACATAATCCTTCCTCACATATATATGTGCACAATGTCACTATAATATCTAATTTCATAAAGCTGTAAGTTGATTATGCTAAGCATCAAAACTATGAAGAAAGAACCTATACTATTGAAGTTTTCATCGATGTCAGAAGCTTTTTTTTCCCGTTTGTTCTCTCGAAACATTATCTAGTTTATTTTATAATCATTACTAGCATTGTTCATGTTCCCTGAATACAGCATTGTCTTAATTTTATACTCATTACCAGCAGCAATAACACATATTCAGCATATACAGCAATGCCACATATTTGGTATAGAAACACAAAGATTCAGAGGTTTCTATAACAAATTTTGAAAGATTAGATTAAGATAATTTTATGCTGAAGTCACGGTCTGGGGAAAAAAAAAGTGGTAGGGAGAGTAATACCCTCCTGCCACCCTCAAGATGTCTGTGTCCTAATCCTCAGAACATGTGAATATGATAGATTACATGCAAAGGGGAATAAGGTTGCAGAGAGAATTAAGATAGCTAATCAACTGACCTGAAATAGGGAAATTTTCCTAGATTTTCTGGGTAATCCCAATAATATCACAATATTCTTTAAAATGGAAAAACAAGGCAGAAGAGAAGATCAGAGTGATATGATGTCAGAAGGACTTGACCTAATATTGCTCATCTTAAAGATGAGCAATAAGGCCACAAGCCAAAGCACAAGTGTAGCCATTAGAACTTGAAAATGGTGAGGAATCAACCCTCCCATAGAGCCTCTGGAAAGGAATAAAGTTCCTGATGAAACTTTTATTTTAGTTCAGTGAGACCCATTACTTCTGAACTAGAAAGCTATAAAATAATGCATTTATCTCATTTTGAATAACTAAATTTGCAGTAATTTGTTTCAGCATCAATAGTAAACTAACACAGAAGGGAATACTAAGAAAACTAAAAATTGGACGTCATCAAAATGGTGGCATGAGTGAGCCTCTGGAAATCTCCACTGGAATTTACAACAAATTGAACAATTATAACTCCACAAAGGACTCCCTGCACAGCAGACAGGCAAGACTAAGAGGCGCACTATTGAAATCATCTAAAGGTGGGTAAATTGCATGAGCAGGAGAGGAGGGAAGGGAGAAGTGTGGAGATGGGGCCATGCGGGTGCAAGACGCAGACCTAGTTCATTGCTCCGAGCTCGCTGCATCCCGTAACTACTGCAGCTGTGGGAGAGAGAAGAACTCGGACTGCTAGGGCTCTGCTTATGGCCCACAGGGCTGAGGGGACAGCATATAACACGGCTGAAACCAACGCTCACGGCAGAGACCTCAGAGCAAAGACTGAGGGAAGAAGGCTGAAAACGGTGGTTTAAGCCCTCACTGCCAAGCAGAGAATGGAAGCCTTGAGCACTGAGGCAAGCTGCTCCCTCCTTACCCTCCCAGAGCTCGCCCCGCCCCCACATGCCCAGTGCTAGAAGCAGAACAGTAGCAGTGTCAGATCAAAAGAACAGAGTATTTGCAGTTCTCAGAACTGTGGTCCACAGACACGGACTTGCAGCCCAGCTAGATGTGGCAAAGGGGAGGGAGCTCTGGAAGCAGGACCGGCTGTGGTGGTGGTCGCTGCCATTGCTCTGGGCCACCGCTCACAACCCACGCCGCCCCTATCCCTACCTATCCAGGGAATCCCCACATTGTGTGAGAAGCCGGAATAGTGCAGAGAAAATATAACACTACATTGTGAGAGAGAATAAAAGGCTGCAGTCAGAGAGAAAACAAAACATTCTGTCAACACCCACTGGAAAACAAAAGAAAGACCTCTTTCTAGGAGAACACACTCCTGTAGATGTCTAGGAAGAGAAATAATAAATCATTAATTGCCATGAATAACCAAGGTAACAAGACAGCTCAGGAAGAAAATGCTTGATTCTATTTGGGCAAAATTCTGAAGATCTGAAATAACTTTATATCAAACCATTGATCAATAAACAGCTACTAATGAAAAGAAAATGAAAATGAACTTAAAGACATGGAAATATGTGACTTAAATGACAGAGAATTCAAGACTACAGTTCTTAACAAACTCAGTGAGATGCAAGAAAACACAGACAGGCAGTTTAATGAACTCAGAAACATAATCAAAAAACAAAATAAACATTTTACCAAAGAGATTGAAATTTTTAAAAAGAACCAAATTTCTAGAGATTAAGAACTCAATAAAAGACATGAAGAATGAAATAGCCAGCTTAGGTAGCAGAGTTGACTAGATAGAGGATAACATTAGTGACACTGAAGATAGAAACCTGGAAGTGACACGGATGGAAGAAAAGAGAGATTTGAGACTTAAAAGAAGTGAAAGAACTTTACAAGAACTTTCTGACTCCATCAGAAAGAGCAATATAAGAATAATGTTCATACCAGAAGGAGCAAAAAGAGAGAAGGGAACAGAGAGTATACTCAAACAGTCGACAAGAACTTCCCAAACTTGTGGAAAGAACTGGATCCTCGAATCCAAGAAGCAAATAGGACACTTAATTACCTCAAACCCCAACAGGCCTTCTCCAAGCCACATTGTATTCAAGCTGTCAAAACTCAACGACAAAGAAAGAATCCTCAAGGCAGCCAGGGAAAAGAAGACGGTAAACTACAAAGGAAAGCCCATTATATTATCATCAGATTTTTCAGCAGAAACTCTACAAGCCAGGAGGGAGTGGAATCAAATAGCCAAACTATTGAAAGAGAGAAATTTTGAGCCAAGAATATTATGTCCAGCAAAGATATCCTTTAGATCTGAAGGAGGAATAAAGACCTTTCCAGACATATAGAAGCTGAGGGAATTTTCTAACACACGACCTACACTACAAGGAATACTGAAGGAGGCTATTCAACCAGCATAAATAGGGATAATTTGTGACAACCAAAACGTAAAACAGGGGAGAATAAAGCCCTGAACTGGAGTATGGGAATGAAGAAAGTAAGTATGTTGAAGAAAATGGAATACTCTAAATATCAAAAATTCTTTTACATAAACTTAATGGTAACCACTCAAAAAAAAAAAAAAAAAAAAAAAAAAAAAAAAAAAAAAAAAAAAAAAAAAAAAGAATCCAGAACAGAAATATACAACATAATAAAAGAAGAAACAGAGGGAAAAATCATAGAATACCACCACACAGAAATAATACAAAAACAAAAAGGCAAAGAAACAATGGAGACACAGTCTTACCAGAAAACCAAAGATAGCATAATAGGAAATCCTCACTTATCAATATTAACACTAAATGTAAATGGAGTGAACTCACCAAAAAAAGGAACAGAGTAGAAGATTGGATCAAAAAACTAAACCCCACCATATGCTGCCTCCAGGAGACACATCTCAGCTACAAGGACAAACATAGACTCAAAGTGAAAGGGTGGAAATTGACACTCCAAGTAAATAGTATCCAGAGAAAATCATACTTATATCAGATGAAACAGACTTCAGGATAAAAAAGGTAACAAGAGACAAATATGGACATTTCATAATGATAAAGGGGACTATGCAACAAGAAGACATAACAGTTATCAATATTTATGCCCCTAATCAGGGAACAACGAAATATACCAAGCAACTACTAACGGAACTAAAGGGAGAAATTGACCAAAACACAATTATAGTAGGGGACCTAAATTCATCATTGACAGCTGTGGATAGATCATCCAAACAGAAAATAAATAAAGAAATAGCAGTCCTAAATGACATATTAGATGAAATGGACATAATTGACATTTATAGAGCACTTCATCCTAGAACATCAGACTATACATTTTTCTTCTAGTGTGCATGGAACAGTCTCAAGATAGACCATATATTGGGATATAAAACTAGCCTCAGCAAATTTAAGAAGTTGAAATCACACCAAGCATATTTTCTGATCAGAAGGTTTTGAAATTGAATATCAACTGCAAAAAGAAAGCAGGAAAAACCACAAATACATGGAGATTAAACAACATAATTTTAAAGAACGACCAGGTCAAAGAAGAAATAAGAGCAGAGATCAAAATATACATAAAAACAAATGAGAATCAAAATACACCCTACCAAAATTTTTGGGATGCAGCGTAAGTAGTTTTAGAGGGAAACTGAAGTCATTACAGCCCTATCTCAAGAAACAAGAAAAATCCCAGATAAATAATCTCATGTTACACCTTAAAAAACTAAAAAAAGAAAAGCAAATGGAACTCCAGGTCAGCAGAAGAAAGGAAATAATAAAAATCACAGCAGAACTAAATGAAATAGAGAACAAAAAGACAATAGAAAAAAAATAATGTGACAAACAGCTGGTACTTTGAAAAGATTAACAAAATTGACAAACCCTTGGCTAGACAAACTAAGATAAAAAGAGACAAGACACTAATAAAGAAAATCAGAAATGAAAGAGAGGAAGTTATCATGGATGCCACAGAAATAGAAAGCATCACCCAATAATACTACAAAAAAGTATATGTCACCAAATTCAATAGCTTAGAAGAAATGGACAAGTTCTTAGAAACATATAGCCTTCCTAGGCTGAATCACGAAGATCTGGAAAATTTAAATAGACTGATCACCAGTAAGAAAATTGAATCAGTCATCCGAAATCTTCCCCAAAGCAACAGTCAAGGACCAGATGGCTTCACTAGTGAATTCTACCAAACCTTCAGAGAGGATCTAATATCTGTCCTACTCAACCTCTTCCAAAAAACTGAACATGAGACAATACTCCCTAACTCATTTTATGAGGCCAACGTCACCCTGATATCAAAATCTGGTAAGGATAACCCCAAAAGAGAACTACAGACCAATATCTCTGATGAATACAGATGCAAAAATCCTAAACAAAATTCTAGGAAATCGAATGTAACAATGCATTAAAAAGATTATTCATCACGAGCAAGTGGGTTTCAACCCAGGGGCAAAAGGATGGTTCAACATACGCAAATCCATCAATGTGATACATCACATAAACAAAATAAAGTACAAAAATCATATGATCATATTAATTGATGCAGAAAAAGCATTTGGCAATATACAACATCCATTTATGATTGAATCACTTAATAAAATAGGCATAGAGGAGAATACCTTAACATAATAAAGGCCATGTATGACAAACACTCAGCTAATATCATAATTAATGGTGAAAAATTGAAGCCCTTGGCTCTATGTTCAGGAACACGACAGGGCTGTCCCCTATCACCTCTGCTTTCAACATAATGTTGGATGTCCTAGCCAGAGCAATCTGGCAAGAGAAAGAAATAAAAGGCATTCAAATTGGGAATGAAGAAGTTAAATTATCACTCTTTGCAGATGACATAATGCTGTATATATAGAAAACCCTAAAAACGCCACCAAAAAGCTCTTAGAAACAATTAACGAATACAGTAAATTTGCTGGCTACAAAATCAATGTACAAAAGTCCATTGCATTCCTATATACTAACAATGAAATCTCAGGAAAAAATATTTTAAAAAATTCCTTTTGCAGTTGCAACAAAAAGAATAAAATACCTAGTAATAAACTTAACCAAGGATGTGAAAGACATATATACTGAAAACTATCAGACATCTTTAAAAGAAATTGAAGAAGACACACTGAAATGGAAAGACATTCTGTGCTCATGGATTGGAAGAATCAACATAATTTTAATGACAGTATTACCCAAAGCAATATATAGATTTCATGCAATCCCCACCAATATCTCAATGGCATTTTTTAAAGAAATAGAACAAAAAATCATCAGATTTGTTTGGAACTACAAAAGACACTCAATAGCCAAAGCAATCTTAAGAAAAAAGAACAATGCAAAGAGGTATCACACTCCCTGACTTCAGCTTGTACTACAAGGAAACAATAATCAAAACAGCATGGTATTGGCAAAAATAACAGACACACAGATCAATTGAATAGAATTGAGAACCCAGAAATAAACCCCCATAAATATGGACAGATAATTTTTGACAAAGAAGCAAAAAAAAAAACATACAATGGAGAAAAGACAGACTCTTCAATAAATGGGACTAGGAGAATTGGAAAGCCACGTGCAAAAGAGTGAAACTGGACTGCTGTCTGTCACCGTGTACCAAAATTAATTCAAAATGGATCAAAGACCTAAACATGAGACCTGAAACAATAAACTGCATAGAAGAAAACATAGGTGCCAAACTTATGGACCTTGGATTCAAAAAGTATTTTATGAATTTGACTCGGCAAGGGAAGTAAAAGCTAAAATAAATGAATGGGACTATATCAAACTTAAAAGCTTCTGCACATCAAAAGAAACCATCAACAAAATAAAGAGGCAACCAACTGAATGGGAGAAGATTTTTGCAAACAGCCTCTGATAAGGGGCTAACATCCAAAATATACAAGGAACTCATACAACTCAACAACTAAAAAAACAAACAACCCAATTGAAAAATGGGCAAAGGACCTGAAGAGACATTTCTCCTAAGAGGACATACAAACGGCAAATAGACATATGAAAAAGTGCTAAACATCACTAATCATCAGAGAAATGCAAACAAAAACCACAATGAGATATCACTTCACGCAAGTTAGAATGGCTATCATCAACAAGACAAATAATAACAAGTGTTGGAGAGGCCGTGGAGAAAAAGGAACCTTCATACACTGTTGGTGGGAATGCAGATTGGTGCAGCCGCTATGGAAGGCAGTGTGGAGGCTCCTCAAAAAATTAAGACTAGAATTACCATATGACCCAGCAATCCTTCTCCTGGGTATCTACCCAAAAACCTGAAAGCATTTATTCATGAAGACATTTGTGCTCCAATGTTCATTGAAACTTTATTTGCAGTGTCCAAGACATGGAAACAACCAAACTATCCTTAGACAGATGAATGGATAAAGAAGATGTGGTATATACACACAATGTAATACTATTCAGCAGTGAGAAAATGTGAAATAGGACCATTTGTGACAACATGGATGGTTCTTGGGATTATAACGCTAAGCGAAATAATTCAAACAGAAAAAGTAGAGAACGATATGATTTCACTGATATGTATGGTATATAAAACTGAAAACAAAAAAGGTCAAGACAAACAAATGAAGGAACAAATATTCATAGACATAGACAACAGTTTAGGGATTAACAGAGGGTAAGGGGGTGAGGAGAGCTGTAGAAGAGGGTGAATGGGGTCTAATATATGGTGATGGAAACAGAACTGTTTCTGGGTGATGAACACACAATGTGAGATATAGGTAATGTATTACAAAATTGTACACCTGGAATCTATGTAACTTTACTAATTGTCACCCCATAAACTTTAATTTAAAAAAAAAAAAAAAGAAACTAAAAATCAACTGAATACACAGTATATGCTCATCTATTATATAAAAATATTTTTAAACAGTGAAGAAGTCATGGTGTATGTCCTGTATGGCATGTTTAGTAGGTAATTCATCATTACCTGAGTTTAGGATACGTCAAGATTGGAGACAAATTACAAATTCTGTTTAATCCTGTGACAAGGGCAAGAGAAAGCCCAAACGATAATAAAATAGCAAAGAAGATAGGGACAGAACATTGAAAATGTCAAGCTCCAAATGCGAGGTGAAGAGAGGTCTAGGAAAATAGGCTAAGAAAGATTAGAAAAGGTAAGGTAAGAATCAGCTATTTCCAGTGTCATAGAAGATAATGAGAAAAAACTTGCAAAAAAAGGTGTGGTCCACCATATCAAGTTCTTCTGAATCAGATGAGCACTGGCGGTTGGGAAGTCATTGTTGACCTTTAGTGGAGAACTTGTGCTAAAGTAATAAAAATGGCAATGGTGGCTGGTGTGGGAGTTTGAGTGAGGAAAGGGATTATGGATAGCAAAGATATGGATCAAGACAGCATTGAAGTGAAAATATTTGTGTGTGTGTGTGTGTGTGTGTATGTGTATATATACACATACACAGACACACACACACACACACACATATATATATACATATATATGTGTGTGTGTGTATATATATATATATATATATATATATATATACACACACACATCTTTTTTTTAAAGAAAAAACGCTTCTTTGTAAGATTTCATTAAATGGTTTGGAGCCAGAAGTCTCATACTCAGTAATTTCCACCTCAATTTATGTTGTGGAATTTGTAAACATCTGTGGAAAATTAGTGCAATAGATATTGTTTACAATAATTAATGTAATGGCAAAGGGAAGGTACTTAAATATTGGTAAATTGAATAACCAAGAGAAATTTCAGGATGAATAAGTTCCCAATAGCTCCATGCCATAAATATTCTACTTAAGCTCTTGTAATGTATCCAGTTTATGAGTCATATATCCAAAGACAAAGAGCTTCTTAGAAACACAGGTACGGAGAGTTTTCTTTGAGAACCATACCTTGACAAGTGGTCTGTGAAAGTTGACAAAACAAATCTGCAAGCCGTCACATTGATGTGCATAAGAGGGCCAAGTTTGTCCAGATGTCTAATATGGCACAGATGGGCAGGCAAGCCATTTGGCTGTAGTTTTCTTGTAAACATCAGAGAAAGCAGTACCCAAAGCTAACTTTTGAAGACAGTAGCCTTCCAACTGGGGAAATGTACCACACTGGCTGACTGTCACAGCACTAACTGCCATCAGCACCCCGCTGCTCTGCTCCTTGGCATCCAGAGAGAGGTACAGCCCCTATGCACATAATAGAGCTACGGCCAGAAACAGCTGTCAAAACCTGCAGCAGTTTGCTGACTAGGTTCCATGACCTAGTTAAGAACTTTGACAATATTTTCCTTTTATAGTTTGTAAAAGTTAGTATGCTTTTTATATGTAAGATGTCAGATATGGAAGGCATATAGCACCAAAGGAAAAACAAAGATGGCAGAGAAGGGGGAGGAGACAGACAAAGATAGAGATAGAGATAGAGATAGAGATAGAGATAGAGAGAGAGAGAGAGAGAGAGAGAGAGAGAGAGAGAGAAAGAGAGAGAGATTTGTATTGAGTGTTCTTCATGAATTTTTATCTTATTCAGCCTCTAGGAAGACAGAAAAAATCATTAGAAGATATAGAATTGTAAACATTTACTAACTTTGAAGTCTGAGTGTGTGCCTGTGTGTATGTGTATGTGTGTATGCCTGTGTTACATTTTTACCTCTAAAATCTCTTTTGTGCTAATAGACATATACACAATATTTACTCTTTAACAACTCTAAGTCTTTAATTTAGATAAACAAAATATTTAAAGTGTATAAATGTTTTCTCTTGCTATTTGCCAAGATGTCTGCCTTAAATAAAATTAGCTTTATTTAGAAAATAACAATATATTTGTAAATTAGAATTTTAAATTTTCTCTTCTTTTTTTAATATTTGTAGCTCTTAAAGTACCCTCACAGTTTTTATGAGTTTACCAGAAGATGGAAAATAAAAACCATATATGAAGAAACAGCAGCATGCAAGTTAAATAAACATAGTTACAATGTTCTCAAATTTTAGTGCCCTTTAAAACATCAAGTAGATACCAAAGGCACTTATTTTCAGAAGGGAAAGGAAAATAAAATGGTAATTGAGGAAAACCTCTTTCATATGGAACTTTGTCTAATGAGGCACCCACCCCCTTTTTTTCTGAGCTTTGAGAATTAGCAGGTTCTGTTTCTTTAAGCATTTCATGTTTATCATAGTCACTTACTACTGAAAACCAAAGCTTACCCCAGATAATGACACACCATCCAATTAGCTCCACGAGAGGCAAACACAGATGGCAATCCAACAGGCACCAGAGCATGCTGGAGTGAAACCTGCTCTGAGGGGGAAACCCGCTGACAGCAGCATGTAATCTGTGGACATGGCCAAACCTCCCAGCCAGTCACCCTGAGGGTCAATCCCACCCACTTACGTGTCAGTAGTAATCACTGCTCAACTATAAAAGGAGGACACACACAACTCACACTTGGGACACTCCTGGAGCACTCAGCACAGGTGACCAGGATGACTGTGCCTCTGAACACCAAAGGGCACCTACTACATAAAACCACTTGACCAACACTGGGAGACATAGAAGAAGATTTTCCTAATACATAGAAAAAAACACAGAGAGGCAGCCAAAATGAGGAAACAAACAAACAAAAATATGTTCCAAATAAAGGAACAGGAAAAAGCTCCAGAAAAAGAACTAAATGAAATAAAGACAAGAAACTTATCAGATGCAGAGTTCAAAATAGGTTATAAAGATGCTCAAGGAACCTGTGAGAACTTCAACAAAGAGTTAGCAAGCATAAAAAAAGGACACAGAAACCATAAAAAAGAACCAGTCAGAAGTGAAAAGTATAATAATTGAAATGTAGAATGCTCTAGAAGAAATCACAAGCTAACCATATAAAGCAGAGGATCAAATCAGCAATTTGGAACACAAGGTAGCATAAAACACCCAATCAAACAGCAAAAATAAAACAGAACAAATGAGAACATTTAAAGATATCTCTGGGACAACATCAAGAGTAATGATATTTGCATCATAGGGGTGCCATAACGAAAGAGAAAACAAGGATTGAAAAAAAAATATTTGAAGAAATAATGATGGAAAACTTTCATAACCTGGCAAAGGAAATAGACATACAAGCACAAAAAGCTCAGAGAGCTCCCAAACAAGATAAATCCCAAACAAGATAGATCCAACAAACAGGCCCACACCAAAAACACATTATAATTAAAATGGCAAAGGTTAAAGTCAAAGAGAAAAATCCTAAAAGCTGCAAGGGAACAGCAACTAGTAACTTACAAGGGAGCTCCCTTAACACTGTCAACAGATTTCTCAACAGAAACTTTGCTGGGAAGAACAAATTGGCATCAGACATTCAAAGTGATGAAAAGCAAAGACCTATTACCAAGACTACTCTACCCAGCAAGATTGGCATTTAATATTGAAAGAGAGTCAAAGAGCTTTCCAGATAAGAAAAAGCTAAACGAGTCCATCACCATCAAACCAGTATTATAAGAAATGTTAAAGGGACTTTTTTAAAACAAACAAACAAATAAACAAAAGGGGGAAAACATATATATGAATAATAAAATTGCAATACCTATGTATCTATCAATAACCATTTTAAATGTAAATGGATTAAATGTTCCAGTCAAAAAATGGGCTGGCTGAATGGAATAGAAAGCAAGACCCATGCATATGCTCCTTATAATAGACTCACTTCAGATTGACAGACACAACAGACTGAAAGTAAAGAGATGGAAAAAAATATATTTCATGTACATGGAGAAAAATCTGGGGTAGCAATACTTACATCAGACAAAATAGACTTTAAAACTAAGGCTATCATAAGAAACAAAGAGGGACATTACTTAATGATAAAGGGATCAATCCAACAAGAGAATATAACACTAGTAAACATCTATGCACCCAAAATAAGAGCACTTAAATATATAAAACAAATATTGACTGACATAAAGGGAGTGATGGACAGTAACACAATTATAGTAGGGAACTTTAACACTATGTTGACACCAATGGACAGATCTTCCGGACAGAAAATAAACAAAGAAACAGCAGCCTTAAGTGACACATTAGACAAGATGGACTTAATTGATAGTTTTAGAGCATTTCACCCCAAAGCATCAACTTTTCAGGTGCACATGGAACTTTTCCAAGATAGACCTCATATTAGGCAACAAAATAAGTCTCAATGAGTTTAAGAAGATTGAAATCATATCAAACATCATATCTGACAATGATGGTAAGAAATTAGAAATCAATTACAAGAAAAAAACCCTGAAAAACACACAAACACATGGAGGTTAAATAACATGCTACTAAATAATGAATGAGTCAACAATGAGATCAAAGAAGATATCAAAATATACCTTGAGATAAAAAACAAAAAACAAACAAACAAAAAAACTGAAAACACAATCACCCAAAAATCTATGGGACACAGCGAAAGAGCAATTCGTAGCAATGCAGGTCTATCTCAAGAAACAAGGAAACTATCAAATAAACAATCTAACCTTACACTTAAAGGAACTTGAAAAAGAATACCAAAGAAAGCCCAAAGTGAGTAGAAGGAAGGAAATAATAAAGATCAGAGTGGAAATAAACAAAATAGAGTGTAATAAATAAATAAATAAATAAATAAATAAATAAATAGATAAATAAATAAATAAAACAAACAACAACAACATATATACACACACACACACACACACACACACAAAAGATCGATTAAACCAAGATCTAGTTCTTTGTAAAGATCAACAAAATTGATAAACCCTTAACCAGACTCAGCAAGACAAAGAGAAAGAACCAAAGTAAATAAAATAAGAAATGAAAGAGAAGAGACAACAGACACCATAGAAATACCAAGGATTATAAGAAAATATGACAAATAGTTATATGCCAACAAATTGGAAAATGTGGATGAAATGGATAAATTCCTAGAAACATAGTATCTTTCAAGACTGGATCAAGAAGAAACAGAAAATCTGAACCAAACAATTACTACTAACACAATTGAATCAGTAATCAAAAACCTCCCAATATACAAAGTCCTGGATCAGATGGCTTCACAGGTGAATTTTTCAAACATTTAAAGAATGAATACCTATCCTTTTAAAATTATTCCAAAAAATTCAACAGGAAGGAAAGCTCCCATTCTCATTTTACTAGGCCACCTTTACCCTGATTCCAAAAACAGACAATGACATTACAAAAAAATATATAATAATAATAATAATTATTATTATTATTATTATTATTATAGGCTGACATCCTTGATGAATATAAGTGTAAAAATTCTCAACAAAATAATAGCAACCTGAATTCAGCAATGTATTAAAAAATTCATACGCCAAGAACAAGTGGGATTTATTCCTGGGATATAAGGTTGGTTGACTATCCACAAATCAATTAATGTGATACACCACATCAATAAAATGAACATAAAAATCATATGATCATATCAATAGATGCAGAAAAAGCATTTGACAAAATCCAGCATCCATTATGATAAAAACTGTCAGCAAAGAGGGAATAGAGAGAACATACCTCAACATCATAAAGGCCATATACAACAAACCCAAAGCTAACATCAAACTCAATGGGGAAAGCTGAAAGTGTTCTCCTTGAAAACAGAAATAAGACAAGATACCCACTTTCACAACTTTTATTCCACATAGTATTGTGTTAGACACAGCAATCAGACAAGAAAAATAAATAAAAATCATCCAAATTGTAAAGGTAGAAATAAAACTTCCATTATTTGCAGGTGACATGACACTATATAGAAAGAATCCAAAAGATTCCACCAAAATCTATTAGATCTGATAAATGAATTCAGTAAAGTAGCAGGATACAAAATGAATGTTCAGAAATCAGTTGCATTTTAATATACTAATAATGAACTGTCAGAAAGAAAAAATCTCATTTACAATTACATCAAAAAAAACACCCAAAAAACCTAGGAATAAATTTAAACAAGGAGGAAAAAGACCTGTACTAGGAATACTATAAGATGCAGAAAAAAGAAACCGAAGATACAAATAAATAGAAGCATATACCATGCTCATGTATAGGGAGAATTAACATCCTAAAAATGTCCATACTACACAAAACACTCTATTGTTGCAACCACTATGGAAAACTGTATGGAAGTTCCTCAAAAAATTAAAAATAGAACTACCTTAAGACCCAGCAATTCCACTTTAGAGTATTTATCTCAAGAAATCCAAAACACTAATTCAAAAAGATATATGCATCCTTATATTCATTGAAGCTCTATTTACAATAGTCCAGATATGGAAGCAACCCAAGTGCCCATCAATAGATGATTGTCAACTGTAACTGGAAAAAATAAAGAAACAAAAAAGACATCAAGTGTTGGTAAAGTTTGGAGAAATCAGAACACTTGCATACTGTTGATGGGAATGCAAATTCATGCAGCCACTATGGAAAACAGCACTGATGTTCCTCAAAAAACTTAAAATTAGAACTAGCATATGATCTAACAATCTCAGTTTTGGTATTTATTCAAAAAAATTCAAATCAGAATCTTGAAGAGGTAGTAGAATTACCACGTCATTGCAGCACTATTCTCAATAGCCAAGATGTGAAAACTACATAAATGTCCATTAACAGATGAATAAAGAAAATTTAGTTTACACATACAGTGAAATACTATTCAACCTTAAAAAGAAGAAAATTCTGCAATATGTTAATATATATATATATATATATATATATATATATATGTGTGTGTGTGTGTGTGTGTGTGTGTGTGTGTGTGTGTGTGTGTGTGTGTATATATTTAAACCTTGAGGACATTATACAAAGAGAAATAAGCCAGTTACAGAAAGACAAAGACTACATAATTTCACTTAAACAAAGCATCTAAAATAGTCAAATTCACAGGATCAAAGGATGGAATGGTGGTTTCCAGAGGCTTGGGTTAGGTAGAAATGGGCAGTTAACTAACCAACAGGCATAAAGTTTCAGTTAAGTAAGATGAAGTCTCTAGAGATCTGCTATGCAGCATTGTACCTACAGTCAACAATAATATATTGTATATTCAAAAGTTTGTTAAGAGGGTAAAGCTCATATTAAGTATTCTTACCACAGTAAAATCAAATTTTACAAAAAGAAATAGGGATATTGAAGCAAGACAAAGATTATGGTACTCAAACAGTTATATGAGCAGGAGGATTGACCTTCATGGAAGCTCAGCACAATCTTTCACTTTCAACGGTTGCTTCTGAGATATCAGCTCCTTTTCTTTTCATAGTGGAGTCACATATTGAGGCAGGGAGTTCACATGGGAAAACCTGTCTACCAATTTTTGTTCCCCATAAATAGGATGGACCTTAATTTGAGTACATTTTAGATTGTAGACAAATACCAGATTTTAAGGGAGTGGTATAGTTTAAAAAACAAACAAGATAAATTTAAAACCTTAAGAGAAGCAGAAGTTGAAAGTGAGCTAAAATATACATTGGCCTTTATAATTTATGACATATAAGAACAGGACCTTGGCAAATTCAATCTTTATTTTTTCCCACTTCTAAAATGCTTATGTTAACCTTTTTTTCCCTATCATATCTAATGGAGTAGTTAAATCTGTGCACAATATTTTATTTGTCAGCTAGTCTGTGAAAATTAAACAACACCAAGAGGGACTTTTAGCTTCCACAAGCTGGGTTACCTATGTTATAGTTAAAAAACCCAAAAATATTCAAGTAGTCTAGAATAAGATGGAATTCATAATCAATCTGAACTTTACAATGTTCATAAACATTTTGCAAGTGCATTTTTAATCTGAAGTTTTGATTTACTACATATCACCAGATAATTGTTTTTGCTTTTCCTGAAGTATAATTTCAAAAACCCTGTTTCCCTGTGGTATATTTTGGATTATTGCTTTAAAAATAATGTTTTGAAGACAGAAACTACATCTTTGGTTTGTTTCCTGCACAGTGGTTTGATTACATGGAATGTGTTTGTTGAGAATTTTCATGATTGACATTCATGAGAAAATTTATCCTTTGATCTCCAAAAGTTCTATAATATAGCTCTTTCTATGAAAAACAAAAGAAAGCATTTTATGGTATTATGGTTTCTTTTTTGCTACCTAGCATTATGGAACATTTATTAATTTGATATAAATAAAGATTATTAAAGTAAAACTACATGTGTAGCACCCAGACACAAAAACTCACTGGGAAATTAAAATATGAATAAATGGATTACTATGTATATAATCAGCACTATATTAAACTACATTTCATTGAATTTTTTTTTTGCAATAGCACATTAACTACAGGTGTAATAGTTGTTATTCATCTGTTATTAAGAGATTTCTGAGTACCTTAGTGCAAGTTATATACTAAGCATTCAATAAATACTATTTAGAAATATAGAACAGGAAATAATGATTTCCAGTCAAAAAAAATGCCTTGATATCTTGTTCATTTAACAAGTATTTAAGGAGCTCCTTTCACTTTTTCATTTTGATATAATTTCAGATTTGCAGAAAAGTGGCAAAAATAGTATAGTTCCCATAAACCCTTCAACCAGCTTTTCCTTTTTATCATCTTACATATTCATAGAATGATAATAACTAAGAAATTAACATTGGTATAATACTATTAACTAAACTATAGACTTACTTTACTCAAATTTCACTAATTTTTCTACTAATATACATAGGTGTTTTTTTTTCCTCTTCCAGGATCCAATCCAAGATTTCACATTGCACACAGTTGTTAACATCTTAGTTTCTAGTCTCCTCCAGTCTGTGACAAGTCCTTATTCTTTCCTTGTTTTACATAACCTTGACATTTTGAAGATCAGGTATTTTGCAGAATGCCTCTCAGTTTGGTTTGCATAATGCTCTTTAATAATTAGATCAGTGTGTATTTTTGGAAGAGTACCGAAGAAATGATGCGCTCTTTTCAGTTTTTCCTATCATGGGGTACATGATGCCTGTATGCCATGTTACTGGTCATGTTAACTTTGATCACTTGGTTAAGGTACGATTTCTTCATTGTATGAGGAGTTTTTAATACCAGTCATAATCTTTGTCCTCAACTAGCCCATTGGTTTGTGGAAGAGGAAAAAAAAAGCATAAATATAATATTCATATCATGAATTTGATAGATATGTTTATTGCTAAAGAATTTAACTGGAAAAAAACAAACAAACCACAATCTATTAAAATTAGTCAAATTTTCCTGGAGTGTGTAATGTGTAAGCTGAGACTTGAAGACAGAGCAGGAATTATCCAAGTGAAAAAAAAGAGCCCTGGAGAGAAAGGAAAAGATGTTACAACCATAGTATTCTGGATATGTAAAGCCACAGATGTGTTGGAGAACTGTAATCAGTTAAAGATGCCTAAAATATATATTACTTATTGGGGAATCTAGGTAAGTAGACTGAAGAAGTTGTCAGGAATCAAATCGTGACTGCATTCGTTGTATGCTCTTCTGAGAATTTGGGTAGCCTATGGACTTTTCATTTTCAGAAAAATAAAACCTGAAATGTTTAAGCATGTTAGTCAATTCCTTGAACAATGTCATCTTAAGCTTCTTTTCCATCTTCATCCTCTGCTAACCCTCACCATGCATGTTGTGTGTGCCAGTACTTACAACACTCAAAGCTATCATATGCTTTTAGACTCCTGTGCTATTACTTTGGCCTGTGATGTTACTCTATTCTGTCTGGTAGAATTCTACTTATTTAATAAAGTCCAGGACCAATATCAACTTCTCTATGATAACACTCCTTTGGGAAACATTATAATGTTTCTATCATACTGGTATTATAACATTCATCACAGTATGATATTCACAGATGTTTATGTCAGCTCAACAGAATATGAGTGTAGGAATAACATCCGTATGCTTTCCTATTCACATTTTCTATCTCAATATTTGGCTTAAGGTCAGAGTCCAATAAGTAACTGGTGAATGAATGAATGAATGAATGAATAAATAAATAAATAAATAAACAAGGACTCAGTTGACTGGAAAACTCCAATTGAGGTAGTTATTTTTAGTCATTATTATAAGAGTTAATAAAATAATTTAGTTCAAGAGCATTATTCATCATATTTCTACAGATAGAATTAGCATAGAGAGAGAAATTAATGTGACTTCTAATTTCCTGTCATAAATATTCAGTGACATTTGGTGAGATTGCAAATGATTTTAGTTTCCTTCATAATTTATACATTAAAATCATACTTTATAATTATAATAAAATAAATATGCAGTAAGTTATTACTGAGGTTGTTACATAGTTAAAGGCAAAGAAATGGAAAACTATTTTTATAGATTTCTCTAATTTTCTTCAGTACTTTAACATAATAATCACCATTAAAATTAGGGATCTAAATTCTTTTCAATTGATGAATGAGGTAATTTTTCTCACATCAAACCTGAGAAAGAACAAATGTTACTTAGAGGATATAATATAAATCTGTACATTTAAGCAGTCATTCATTAATGGTAAAATAGTATTGATCTAAAAGGTTTTAGTGAAGTGTTTACTTTGGCCAGTTTCTGGAAATTTCCCTTCAAACCAAAGAAACAGATTAGCTTACTTTGTGTCTGAACTCTCCCAAATTTTTTTACAGCATTGAATTTGAATTAATGTCAATGAATTTCTTAAGCAGTCTTATATTATCCCATGTGGGAAATACAAAATCAGAGGCAAAAAGAAATTGAGTCAGTTGTTCAAAGTCACTACAACATCAATGTTCCTTCTTTCATAAAATATGGATTCATGTGTTTTACACAGAAGTGGCAAACTGAGAAATTAGCAAGATATTGAGAAAATCATTAGAGCCACAACCTTGCTTTTCTTAAATTGATTTTAACAGCATGTCTTTAAAATTATGCTTCGCGTTGATAAGTCTTGCAGAGAAAGTTAGAGTAGTGACAATACTGAAAGAATCAGGGCCAAGAAATAAATAGTTGTAGTGGCATAATTGCTTATATTAGAAAAACTAGTGAGCAAAGGAAACCAGTGATGGGCGGGGGGGGGGGGGGGGCGGGGTATGACAGACAAGATGAACATAAAAGAATCATTACACAATCAGATAAATGGTAAGTCATCATTTCCAGTGGTACAAACAAAACATTCTCAGATTGGCAGAATCAAAGAGAGAGTTTAATGGAATAAGATAGTTATCACAAAGCAAAATCTGAAAAGTGAATGTAAAATAATGTCATGTAGATCATGAAATCCTGGAAACAGAAACTATGTAAAAAAGACAACAGAAGTTACTGAGTTTTTGTCATTTTTTGGAATTCTTTAATAGAGGATGAATGTTGTCTGCACTTATCCTATAGAATAAGCAAAAATCCCATCCACATACTACTGGCCCAAGAACAAAGCCATAGTAACTGAGTTCTAAAAAAAAAAAGAAAAAGAAAACAAAATAAAAAGCTATGCTAAGGTGGATCCTTAGGGGGAAAAAATAAAACCTGAGTTGAAGACACAATACCAGTCAAAAAAAGGAGCAGACTTACCAAGGTTATGACTTCTTCGAGACTGTGTATTTGGATGGGCATAAACAAAGTGTTTTATGATAGGTTTGACTGCTCTTATGAAGACAGTCTTCAAGAAGCATAACTAAAAAAAGGAAAGAGGATGTAATTCAAGCTTTTGAAAGAGAATTTAGTTGCAGAAGATAAATGTTTTATAGCATTTTCTCACAGAAAATGGAACTGGATGAGAATTTTCTGTGAGGCATACTTGAATGGCAACCAGCCAGAAAGGGAAAACATAATGATGGTGATAAATATAGAAGATTCTAGTTATTAAGTTAAAAGTAAAGGAGAATATTTCCCTTTATTCCTTAATATTTCCCTCAATACTAGGTTCCTTCTAGGATATGACAATTTCTACCAAAGGATTTATTTCAGACTAACTTTATAAATCATTTGCATAGAGCATGCAACTTTGATGAAAAAATACACGTGGTGTCTATTTCTTAGACAAATTATACCAAACTATGTCAAAGGATCATAGAACAAAAAAAATAATTTTTTCAAACTATCTTTGTGCTTGAGGCTGTATGCTAGAATTATCAATGTCCTGCAGAGGAGTTTGCTCAGATAAGATGTACTGAAAGTACACTCTTTTTGTTCACCCAAAAATAGAAACAAGAAAGGAGTAGTTTTCAGTTTTAATTTTATAGCTCTCCACTGCAGGGACTGAAATTAGATTAAAGGTGTTAAAATATAAATAGAAATTTGCATTATTTTTCCAAATAGTATAATAAGACATGTATATGGAAAAATAAGTACCTTAGTATAAGATTTTCATGTTAACACATATGAATGATGAGGTATTGAAAAGTGTAATTACATCAATGTGATATTACAGATTTCTGAGAGCTAGTTTCCTGACATCATTGACCATTTTTATCCTTTGGTGGAAAAGTTATAATATGAGTAATTCCAAATGTGCCTAATTTTCAATAAAATTAAATTACCTTTTTGGCAAGTTACGTATTTTCAAATATTGCCACATTTTCCTGTAAATGTTTTCCCCAGTTGGCTTCTACTTCTTGTTTATAGATATTTCTTTGTTCTCTGTACTCACATCCAGATTATGCCACCTGTGAAATTGTCCTTGTAGGAAATTGTAAAAATAGAAAATAAAATCAAAGTAGAGAGTATTGTTGACAATGATAGTTAATATTTATTGCATGTTTCATATATGCAAAAAAATCGACTATTTTATTTGTTTCAAACTTCACGATAGCCATTTGAGATACAAGTTTTCTTTCCATTTTACAGGTTAGGAAACTGGAGTTTAAAAAGCTTAAGAAGGGTTTCCAAACAAATTCTAGTAATTGATGAAGCCAATTACTAGGTCCATCTGACTCTGGGGACTGAGTTCTTAACCACAGTGGAATAGAGAGGAAATAGATCTGAGGAGCCTTTAGTCATTTTCGAGGCTAATATTTTGCAATGTGAAACTGGATAAAGACTTTCTCAAATATAGGAGGCATATTTGGCCACCCACAAAAAGAAACTCAAATGCAGATTTTTTTCATTGCAAATGTTATTTAAGTTAAAGATTATCTCCAAAATATTTCTTAGGAGTGTTACAATAATCCCTGAATTATTACTCAGGACTTAAATAAATTTAAATAAATTTCTTCTCCTGCAGACTGAAGTTCTTCTTAGTATTCAGGGTAGTTCTAAGTTTTTGTGGCCTTTATAAAGAATGGTTAATGAAATTGGTGTCCTGCCTTAGCTTTCTCTGAAGATATTTGAATACTTCTTGGAAGTGCCAAGGAGTACTAATGTATCTGGAAATAACATTAGTATTATTGTTACTTAATTTTAAAGTAAGTTTAAAATTACTTTATATTGTTACTTTATATTGTTACTTAAATTACTAAATATTGTTACTAAAATTACTTTATATTGTTACTTAATTTTAAAGTAAGTTTAAAATTACTTTATAATTTTAAAGTATGTCAAAACAGCTTCTTTGATTATTCCTTCATCAAGTCTCCTTGAGTCAAATCTGCATTCTAATATCAGTCTTTGCATAATACTACAAGGTCAAGTCCTGTGTTCCCCCTTCCAGTGGGGGAACTCCATTGAGCGTATCCCTACTAAAAAATAAACTACTTTTACGTTATCTTAAATCAGTTTTAGAGATCTATCAGCTGGTGTGGGAAAGTCTTTCTTGTAATTTGGGAATCATGCATATAAAGTCAGTCTAGCCACCTAGAATTCTCTAAATTCCCCAAAGAGAGAGGCTAAGTGTGATGAGTATTCACGAGTGTGTGTGTGTAAGCAGAAGGGGTGAAGGTACAAAGGGAGGAGAAAAAATGAGGGGAGACAATGAAAGAGAGAGAGAGATAGAGAGAGAGAGAGAGAGAGAGAGAGAGAGAGAGAGAGAGAGAGAGAGAGAGAGAGAGAGAGAGAGAGAGAGAGAGAGAGAGAGAGAGAGACATCACAATACATGATTTCTATTTTACCCTTCCCACATGTAGACCTCCAAGGAGGCACTAAACCTCTGATTTCCTGGGTCCTAGAAATACCCACTAAGACATATTTGATATACACTTGAAATATATACAATTTCTATATGTTAATTATACCTAAAGACAACTGGAAAAGAAAATAAAAACAATCTATTTAGGAAGGTTGCTACAAATTTACCTCATATATTATTAGAAGATCAAAGAATGAAGCTAAAAATTTATGTTTAAGAAAAACATCTTCAAATAATTTAAGAAATTCTCAATTCTATTAAAATTATCTATAAAAGTATAGAATAAAAAATTTACTTTTAGAAATTGTGATGATGTCCCTTTTCCTCAGAGTTCCATATTGCCCCTGTTGTAGGACCTCTGCATTCAGTCTCAACTGTCATCATTCCCCGCAGTATCTCTTTCTATGCTGTCAGCCCAAACCAGTATCATAAAATTCAGGGCAATGAAAGGTCTCCACTCAGATAATCTGCTGTTATCTTTTTTGTTTTTTAATTAAAGTTTATTGGGTGACAATTGTTAGTAAAGTTACATAGATTTCAGGTATACAATTCTGTAATACATCATATATATATGTATATATATTATTATATATATTAAGATACATATATACATCATATATATAAATATATGTATGTGTGTATATATATATATATATATATATATATATATATATATATATATATCACAATGAATCTGCTGTTATCTTAATATCACATGTCTAATCTGAACTCTTCCTTTTCCCTTAGACTTAATTTTTGCAAATGTTTACACATTCAATATCAGTCCTATACCCTAAGTATTTCCTGGAGTTAGACCGAGAGACTCTTACTAAATATGTACAATATCCTATCTTTTGCAGCTACCATGAGCATGTGCGATCATTCTTCTGGGAGATGCCTACAATGCTGTTTGGAGAATCATAGCTGCTCTGCCAATCATGAAATTGGCAGTATACTTATTATGATTCTTTCTCCAGGGCTACTACATGTCTCTGTCCTCCTGGCATACATTGTATAATATACTGCTAAGGTGTGCTGAGATGGGTCTTTCTCCCCCAACCTTGTGACTCACGAAGCAACCAGAGTCCATGAAATATCTCTGTTTGTGCTCTAGCTTTATAGAGTCTCCTGGATCCTTTAACCCATACTGTTCTTCAAGAGGCTCAAAACTATTCCAAGTGACAGTGTTCTGGGTAAAAGTCATTTTATTCTCCTCTATACTCTGATTTCTTATCACTTAGCTCCTTCCTCAGTAAAGCTCCCTTCAGTTTTCCCACCCACTAAATTAATCTCTGTGTATATGAATGGAAATAAACACCCCATAGAGGGTGTAGAGGGGCAAACAACAAATTAAGGAAAGGTGTTTCTCTTTATGTTTGTCATATTACCCATCTTCTTAAAAGCAACCACCATCATCCCAGTTATTTAGGAGGGTAAACTGGTCATCATTCTAGATTCTTTTCTTCAAAATGCCACCACTTCAATCATTCATTAAATCTATTAAATCAACCTATTAAATATTTTTCAAGTCTACCCCCTTCTTTCTCAGGACTTAATTTCTTACTTAGATTACCTTCGTTAGCTTTTAAGCGATTCCATATGTTCAGTCTTCTTGTGGCCAACAGGAATCCATCCTGCCACACTCTGCCAAAAAGATCTTTATTAATACACAAGTTAGGCTGTTTTTGCCATATTTCCCTCAATTGTTTCCTAGCATTGTCTTCAGGAATATTAAATTGTCCTATTTTAATAAGATATTGTTTAACAGTTATGTAAGTCAGGATCTGGCAAAGTAAAGGTGACAAGGTAACATAATTACAAGCTCCAATGAACACTGAACAGCATGCCTTCAAGTTTCTAGAGATGAAGGTCTTTGAAAAAATAGTGCATTATGGGAAGGTCACAGGTTTTCTTGGTGTAGACAGCATATCCTTTCCTGCCTGTCACTAGAGGTCACTCAGTTAATTTCCAGAAGTTTGTGATTTGCAAGAGGTGCATTATTCCTACAATCATTGCCATCACTTCCACTTGTAAAACATCAACATCCTGTTTAGCACTACAGAAACAAAGCTACAGACCTCTGCATCTTTCCTGCAGCATCAGCGTTTGTCTGAAAGATGTCTCTCGTTAGTGTGGTGTAGGTTTCCTTTGTTAGTTACCAAAATTTCATTTCATTTGACTATATAATTGCAGCATTCTTGACATTCATTTGTACTCCTTTTATGTAAATGATTGTCTCAGGATCATCTAGCATTTTCCTTCTTTTTGAAGCTTGTACTTCTCACAGTCTCCATGTATCTCTTCCATGGTCTGAAACACACTCATTGTCTGTCTGTTTATATAAGCTCATTACCAGATTCACTCATGTATATATATACTTAACTTAAAAATAATGATAATAATGCCTTTCATTTTCTAGGTGAATGATTCAACATACAAAGTGTTTAAGTAGACAAGTAGTGGCACTTAAATCCCATCCATGGCAAGGGAGGAATGGTCCTGTAATAGACATCATGCCAGAGTAACATAATAGTTTGATCCATATAAATCTTTGTTAGGGTTTAATTGATAAATAAATCAATTACAGGGGCTTTTGCCAGAAAAACTGATTAGTAGCCCTTAATATCGAACGTAAGCGACATAGAGCGAAAAAACAAACAAGCAAACAAAACAACACTGGGTCTAATGAGCAGAGTCATGATAGAAATCTTCATTGTAGATTCTTAGCTTCTTTCCAAGTTCTGGGACATTAATTAGTTCACAGATCTGAAACTTTGAATGAAGGAGAATTCGGGTATACATATGAGAAAGGACTGTCAATTCAGAAGCACACACCTTCATCCTAGCCTTCCCCAAAAAGTTCTGTAGCCAATTTACAGGAGATTTTTGTCTGGGGAGAGAAGAATATCATACAAGATCTCGTAGCTTTCCACAGATGATGGCATTACGTTGACACTAATCTCGAAGCATCCATAATGCCAGTGTGGCCCACCAATTTGACTGGAGGCTTATGGAGATCAGGGGATAAAGGAAATCTGGGCCTGAGTCTGTCTCAAAGTGTAGTGAGGACAGTGGTTCCATGAATAGATCCTACTATATTCCTGGGTGTATACTTAGCATATGTATATTTATCTCTGGCAGAATCCTAACACTGTCTTTTTTATTCATTGAATGAGGCTTACTATAGTAGGAGGAGCCAAGAAGAAGCCCCTGAAGTTTCCTCTCCCTATAGAAAGAGTAAACTGAAAGCAAAATCTCCAGGGCCATCACAGAGATTAATGTTACTATCAGAGATCTGAAAGATGCAGTGGTGTTGATCTCTATTATATCCTCGTGTAAGTTACCTGTTTGTTATAGTAGGACAGGTGGAAGCTAGAAAATGAAATATGGTTTATAGGAAATGTGATCAAGTGGTGACACCAATGGGAGCTGCTCTTTCAGAGACATGATCTTTTCACTGGTGGTTACATCTAATATATGGCTATAGATATGATGAAAGCATTTTTTTCCCATGTACTGCTACTTTGTGCATAACAGAATCTGCTTGTTTGCAACTGACAGGGAAGCAGTATACTTTCACCATTATTCCTCACAAATACAACATGTATCTCACTTGGTGCCATAATTTAGTCTGGAGAAACTCTAATGATCTCACCATTCCCAGTGCATTTTATGCTAGTACAGTGAATTGATGACATAATAATTGGACCCGGTGAGCAGGAAGTAGCATATTCATTTATGTCCTGTGCATGCTACTAGGTGGGGAAATGAGGCAACATTTTTCCTACCAAGCTTTATCATGGAGGAAGTAGTCTGCTTTGTTGTGATGTGTTTGTTTTTCCATAAGCGCTGGCAAAGAGGTCTTAATGGATTATGCAAGTGGTGAGAGGCAGAGCACAGACACCCCTTTTGCTATCACGGATTATGGCTGAAGCAATGTGTACCTATGGCCACTATTTTAAGTGTTGGCTTCTTGATTCCTGGATTATGGAAGGTATGATGGTGTGGTCTATACACAGAAGTTCACGCAAATATTCCCTGAGTCCTCAACTTCCTGATCATGGCAGAAATTTCTGCATCTGAATCAGTTCTGTGGATTATTCTAGGGATCTTTTCTGGATGGCTAGTCTGGAGCCTGCTTTTTTGGTCCCTTAAAATTGTTCAGCAAAAATCTAATTTTCAATATTAAATCACTTTTACATTAACCAACAAACTTGGCCCTTGTCAGCTGCCATTAAACCTTAACTGATACAAGATGTAGGCATTTAAACCATACACATATTTTGGGAGTAAGAATAGGCCTGAAATTGCATTTCAATGGTATTTTACCCAAATTCCTTTTCAATCACTTTTACCTCTATCTGGCATTACCTCTCCCACCTCCCCATATTAGATACCAAAGGAGCTATACATGATTATATACAGGATTATAACAGGAGGCACTGAAGTCATCACTGAGCTAGAGACTGATAAACCCAAATGCAAGAGGGTAAAAATTCACAGGAACACCTGGTTTAGGTGAGGCTATCTCCAAATCTATCTTTTTTATTATGCTTTGTATGGCTCCATCCTATAAAAAATATCTATCAATGGCCGTTACATGTACACAGAAATATAAAAAGCTGGAAAAATAATCATAGTCAAATACTTAGTTTAACTCTCTGAAGACTAGAAATGTGGAATTAAAAGAAAAAAAAAAACACATATAAGCCAATGACCCTTTTAAAGAATGGTGACCCTGCCTGTTAGTAATAATGATCTCGTCAATGTCCTCTGAACATAAACTATCTTATTAGTGATTCCTCTTCCCTGGAGAATAGTTTAGAAAGAGAAAAAAAAAGAGAAAGTCATTGAACTTCCACTGTAGTATGAAACAATTACATATACAACACAGTGTCTTTAATAAAGTTCACAAATAATTTTTTTTAAAAGCTTCAGCAAATTGGGGAGGTTACTATCAGTGGCAGAAGTTTATAGGATGTGAATGTCAGCTTACTTTAAATCTTACTTCGATTTAATCATTGTACAATACTCAGAGTAAGTTTAAACTAGAGACAATTTTTATCCAGTGTTTATCTCTTTCTACATATTGTAGTTTTGTGTTTGACTTTCCTCTTAAAAACTATGAGATTTAGATGTTTTCTCCTCTCAGTTTTATAGATAAAGATATTGAGCTAGGGCAAGATTAGATCACTTATCTAGGGATCACAGTTGTTCTTTGACTTAGAAAAAAGAGGGTAGATAAATAATTCAGTAGTAATATAGAGATTGGCTCCATAGTACTAATAATTGGATGTGTAAAATATGCATATTTCCAGTAGTGATGGTCTTGGATGCTGAAACTTTTGGCGTGTCAGAAGGATTTAGTTAAGACAGAAGACTGTTAATGGATATACTCATTTGGATGAAAATCCAAAGATCTATCTAATTATTGTAAGGTCACAGAAATCATTGCAACATGTAATTTTCTTAATTGATTTATGTGAACTTCTACATGTAGCTCCTTTATAGAATTTATGTGCTTTTATATTTGCTTCATTCATACAAATAACCATAGTCTTGGAAAACCCAAAGTAGAAAATTCACACTTTCTTTGCACAAGGTTGGGAAGGATTGACTCAAAAGTGGAATTAAATTTAAAGCACTTTGTGCTTTTTTGATCAGAAGTGACTTTGAGGATGATGGTGTTTGAACTTTCTGTTTCTCCCTTCTACTTATCTTTGTTACCAAATCTGGTCTCTGAATGAAAAAAAAAAAAAGAAAAAGTAATAGATTTTTTGAGACTGGAAGTATTTTTTGGCAAATGCGCAGAGGAGATGGAAACAATTAAAGGGAAAATAGAATTCAGATCAGGACAAGAAGAAAAGCAAGTGAAATGTATGTCTGGCTTTGTCATTATATTTGCAAAACATTATGCATAAATTTAGATAGCAAAATCTGTAAGATTTCTCTGGGAGCTCTAATTGGTCATGTTTCCTTCACTGATGAAGCTAGGGAAATTGGTAGTGCAGTATTTTTGTGACCTCAAAAAGAACTTTTCTCCTTTAATTTCTTCATTTCCTACACTGGATAGGCTTATGACAGCTTATCAGCTGAATATATTGCACATTTAAGAGTAGGGCCTCTTTTTTAACAATATATTGAATAATGCCCGTGACTTTGGTGGACTAAAGTTTGACAATATCACCGCTTTCTACTTATAAGATCATTTGAAATCCTTTTCAGTCTGCTAATTGTAAATATGGTGGACTTGCTGCCATAAATTTTCTTCATATGCATAGCAAGTAGTTGATGTGCCACTTCTGTTTTCTTTGAGGTCATGGATCACTGAGAAATTAACTTAGTTGGAAAATTACCATTTATTCAACAAACTTAGTTGGTAAAAGTTATTTCAAGTTTCATGCTCTGATGTAAGTACTGTTTGTTTAAGATACTGTTTCTTCTTGGAATAAGCATAAAGAATTATATTTATAAAGTGGGTCAGTCAGTAACCACAGTTTTTTGACAGGTCATAATTTTACATAATTAATATCGGAAATAAAAGCTGCTACTACATATTCAATACATAATAATTGGTATTTTGAAACCACAAAATGATTCACATTTCCCATATCCAGTATCTTTATAGTCCAATCTTGTGAAGCAAAGTATGATGATATTTAAATATATAGTACTAGTATTTCAGTTACCCACTATTTTCAGGGACAACTTATTAGTGGATGTTTGGCAACAATGTGAAGTCAAACAATTTGATAGCCGAAATTGTTTTAATTAATTAACTAATTAATTAACTTTACCCCCTTCAGCCAGGCTGATTTAATTATGCAGACATGCCCATAAGTCACTATGGAAACGAGTTACAGTGTATGGGGTGAGGGGAGAGATAACACATAACAATAATTGGATGGTTTTTCCAAAGACATACATTCTTTTAGTGAAAAGATATTTCAGGGATGTGGCACTAGGAATATTGGGGATATTTTTGGTGCCTCGCCAACTTACTGTGAGCATCAGATCTTAACAACTTACAGCCGACTCCATTTCTGGAGACTAGCTCTTGACTGAATGTTGAACGGGCGTCAGCTTGTCAAATAAATTACATAATTCTCTCCCCAACCTCAGACACAGTCTGCCACCAATGACTGATTCACAAAGATTACAGCAAGCCAGACCATGTTGCCTCAAGGGACCAACTCAGTGGTGAAATTCATGTTCAGAGTCCCCTGTGGGATCAGCCACAGCTCCAGTCTCTGAGACACATCTCTATTCTGTTCCTTTTTTCCTTGAGAGCATTCCCTCAACCAACCATGTGCAACAAATTTATGTTTCAGGTCTTGCCGCTGGAGAACCCAATCTGAAACAATGGTTCAATCAATTATTACTGTGAATAAAAACAGAATTTGTTCAAAGTGTCCGGTTCTGAATGCATGTCTTTTTCTTAAGAATAGTGAATCTTAAAATAGTGAGTTTGGGTCTACATACAAAGTTGGTGTGCCTATTTTCCCTGGATTAAGTGTCACTAACCCAACATTATAATATACTAATTTTGTGTTTTGACATTATTTTCATCTTTCATTAAGCAAAGAATACTGAACACTTGGGCCAATTTAATGTTTGTTTCTAATGACATAATTATGGAAGCCCAAAACCATGAGATAACACATGTTTAAAAGCTGTGTGGCACACATTCTTTATTCCTAATAAGTATTGAAATCACATGCTTTATACACTTATGATAAGAGTATCAAAAATAGATTTTCCTCTGTTAGGAATCTTTACCTCTTATTAGTCAGAAATATTTATCTTGAAAGTCAGAAGTCTATAAACCATAATTTGTAGAGAGACTTATGAATATAAAGGAATTACATATACACCTTCCTTGACAGTCGTTCATACATCTTTTGTTTGAAATTTCCAGTGAGATGGAATGGCTCTCTCTATTAGTCTATTAAGAGTTTTATGGTTAAAAATAGAGGTTTAGAATCAGACTGACATCCAGTCCTGATTCTGTACCTTTTAACATAAGAGACCCTGACCAAGTTAATTAAATGTGCCCTCTTTTTTAAATCTTCTGGAGGGGGGAAATAATAGTACCTGTGTTAGACTAAAAAAATGTGCCTCCAAAATATCTATGTACTAATCTATAGAAGCCATAAATGTTACCTTATATGGCACATGGGACTTTCCTGATGTGATTACATTAATAAGGAAGTAAGATAAAATGAGTATCTAGGGAGGAAAGGATTACCCTGTGTTATTCCTGTGGGCCCTAAATGTAATCACGTCTGTTCTTATAAAAGGGAGACAGAGGGAGCTTTGACTACAGTAGAAGGAAACGTGGTGGCAGAAGCAGAGATTGGAGTGATGTGGTTTGAAGCACGAGGACGGGGTCACAAGTCAAGAATAATGGCAGCTGTGAGAAGCCAAAAACAAAACAAAAAAAGTAAGGAAATGGACTCACCGTCGTGGCCTCCAGTAGCAAACAGCCCTGCCAACATATTGATTTAGCACAGCGAAACTGATTTTGGGCTTCTAAAGATTTTGGGGTTATGAAGATAACTGTAAGGAAATAAAATTGTGTTGTTTTGAATCGTTAAAATGGCAACGGGAAACTAATATTGTGCCCAGCTAATTTTAAGTTAAATAACATAATGTATGTATAGCCCAAGAACTATACTTAGGATAGTAAGTACTCACTTAAATATTAGAGGGAAGAGTCTACACTTAATTCTGCATGACGGAATTTTGGATATTTGGGGCCTTGTGTGCTGCTTCTCAACACTTAGCTCATCTGCCACCGCTGAGGCAACCAGGCATTTGCACAAAAAATAATAACTCAAAGATGAAATAAAATGTGGAAGCACTGTTATTTCAAAAAATCAGAGATGCATTTATTTTTTATGTTATATATAAACATATGCATGATAAATAATATAAAGACAAAGCACAACACAAGATTGTATTAAAAAGTGCACAGTGGCTAGTGCCATTATACTAGACCTCATGTAAACTCTTTATGCTGATTGATCAAGTCTTACTTACAGCATGCTTTTATTCCTCCAGGGTCAAAGGTGTTGCATTTACCAAATAAATAAATATATATATTTACAAATAAATGAATAAAACATATATAAGCTTTCAAAGGAATGAATGCTCTTGATGTTGACTGCCAAACTGGATAAAAATCAGTGTATTTTTATTTTCACTTTTTACCTTTTCCCTTATTGAATGAAAGAAAAAAAGGAACAAAATACAATTATAGAAATATTTTTTTTTAAATACAGATAAAAAAAAACAGTGTCAAATCTGTCACTTTATTTTGTCTAGGATACACTTATGTCATTTTCGTAAAGAATGATCCAAACATAATGAACTCATTTATATAGTTCATTATCTATTTAGCAACATCACACCTAGAGATTCAGTGGATACCAAGATATGATGATATGAATGAGTTTAAAATCTCATAATTTGTAGTAACAAAATGGTTAGTAACCTACACTTTCTCAATGGAATTTGAAGTTCATAGTTTCAAAATATCTTAAATATAAGTAGAGAAAACATACGTGAGAGACAAAGGGAAAAAGCAGAAATCAATATTTGCTACCTAAATTAAACCTAATATTTATTCAATGATATTTGTGAGCTTTTAAATCCCTCAAAAATGAAAAATCACATTTTAAAGCAGGAAAATATTATTGCTTTCAATTTTTAATATACATACACATATAGATTCATGGAAAATAAATTAGAAAATGTCACTGTAAGCAAGCTACATATGAACACTCCATTTCTATTTAACAAATAAATGAGGATAATTTGCATTTTCTGTCAATCTAGCTCAGCGTGTGGCTGGCCCTGTCTCAGCAGTGGCAGTCATGTGAGGAGGACCATTTAGATGCAACGTTTACTTTGGCACAGGTTTGGTTCCACACTCATGTTTGCCTCCAGATGGACTATCTCCATGTGTATATAGGTCTGCCTCTTAATTCAACTACTGAAATTCAGGACAATCCCTGCAAGAGCAATTGGGCAATACGAGAGCCAGCAGGAGCAGGAATGTGCATCAGCAAGCCTTTTTCCTTCCACTTGCTGCCTAGTGCCTGGATACTTTGCAAAGACCCTGCCTTACTTTGCAACCAAGTCTGACAAATGCAGCTGCAGAACAATTATCTCTGCCCATGGCCATTGTATTAGCACTAGTCCTCTGGTTTGCTGAGATTCCTGGTAAGCCATCCAAGAATACGTGCCAATTGTTCTGAAGCATCAAGTAACCAACTGAGTTTCCAGTTGTGTAATGCCTCAATTCATTAAAGTGACTGCCTTTATTTTAGATTTTCTATGAAGTCCTTAAGGGGGAAATGAAAGTATCCTTGGATTTGTGGTGCTAGACTGGCCCCCTCAGTGTGTCAAGCCCTGAAAAGAAGATCAAAAAAATTAACATAATTGCTGTCCAGAGGGATAAAATAAACAAATAACAATGAAAAAAAATACTATAAGACAATTCATGGTTAGATGATAAGCAATTGCTACAGAAAATATTGCTCTGAGTTTAAGACTATAAGAGATTAGTTTGAATTAGGATCTGTGATAGACAGAATGGTGGCCATCCAAAAATGTCCAAGTCCTAATTCTAAACTTGTAAATACGTTATATTACCTGGAAAGGGAGACTCAGGGTTGCTAATCAAATAACCATAAAATAGATTATCCTGATTATCCAAGTGGATGCAATGTAATCATAACAGTCATGTAAAGTGCAATTGGGGAATCAGATTCAGAGAGAGATCTGAAGACACAACACTGCTGGCTTTGAAGATGCAGAGGAAGCCACAAGCCAAGGATGTAGGCAGACTCAAGGAGCTGGAAAAGGCAAGATGAGAAATTCTCCCCTAGACCTACCTTCCAGAAGGAACACAGCCCTGTGGACACCTCTTTCTCTCTCTCTCTCTCTCTCTCTCTCTCTCTCTCTCTCTCGATTTATTACAGTAGCAATAAGAAACTGATACAGGGTCCTAGAATAAGCAACAGTAAAGGAGTATGAATACCCCCATATGTTTGGTTACAATAAGAATTTTAGCTAATAACAGCTTTTGGGTAGGGATGTCCTGAGAAATAAGGTGTGAAATTGTACTTTGGATCCCTTTAAAGGTGAGGCTAAGAAATGTCTTTCAGGTGGTGGGGAGTAGGATGAACTATCAAGATACCGTACTTATACTATAATCATGGACATTTTTTTACTGCAGACTAATGTGCTTTCATATCCTATCCTTTTTTTTTTTCCCCCTTAGAGTAATCCATATGATTTTGCCTGGCCCCCTGAAATCCAACATTTATTTCAAGTTAGTTTTTATTTTGTTCTTGTCACTTCATGGAAAATACTTTGTTTCCCCAGTTAGAGGACATATAGAGAGAAATAGGCTTTAAAAAAACCATATGCATTAATAATTATTGTGTATATGGTTCCAAAGCATTAGGTTATTGTCACATACACATAATTGTTACTGCATACAGGTTTGCTTTCTTAAGTCTATTTATTAAAGAGATAAATATTCCAGGTGGGACAGAGGTTATTCCTATGGATTCCAAACTGGTCGCACTTCAAAATACATCCATCTACTACTGGAGCACTAATGAAACGCCAGAATTTTGTAAAGAGTTAGAATAAAACAGCAATTTTCTCATGAGAGTCATTTTTATTCAAATAGTTGATACATGTTGCAATTATATAGAAAAGTTAAATAATTGCATGAAACTGGACTCTGTGCAAACAAAAACTTTATCTTCCTTGTTTTGATAATTGTACTCCTTGTGTATAAAATAATGCCTGTTCTACAGTAGTTGTTCATTAATATTTTTGGATGAATTATGAATTTATATTAAATGCATATAATTTAGTAAGTTGGAAGTCAGGGGATATTTGTATTATAGATAAAACAAATTTTGAGCCTATCTCACCATCTCCTAAAGAGTACAGTGAAGTCCCTTTTGCCTTGAGAAGTTCAATTTAAAATATTTAAAATAATCTATTCATACTCAAGTGTTTTTTAAACATAATGTTCAAGAATCAGTCACTATGGTGTTCATGTTTGGACTCGGATGAACAATCTTATAGTTCAATAAAACAGTAAGAAAAAATTTTATGTTCAGATGCTTTTTTTCTGTGAAGAGTCTACATAGTTTTTCTCAGCTCATCGAAGAGGTTATTGACCAAGAAATATATTTAAGAAGTTGTGTTGCAGTTGGTTGGGGCAACTGACCCTATGGCCACTTTATAGGGAATTAAGACCTCTGACTATTATACACACATATTTGAAGAGAAAAATGTAAAGGAGAAGAAAGGAAGAAGAAAGGGAGGGAGCAAGGGAGGGACGGAGGGAAGGATGGAAGGAGGAAGAAAGGAAAGAAGGAAAAAAAGGAAGGAGGGATTGGTTGAGACTGACACTATAATACAATGGAAAAAAAATTTCTATATAATTCAATTACTTATTCCATTACAAAATCAGTTATTGATTTAACATTTTGTGACACTTTTTCTCTTCAAATACCTTCAGTGAAAAATACATGAAACTCTAACTCCAAGGATCTCTCTAATACGCTTTAAGCCTCAAAATATTGCAACTTACTGTTAATCAGTTTTTTTATTAAATATTTAAATAGTTATAGCTTAGCATGCAGTGTTTTGATGAGATAACCTGACCTAATCTAGGTGAGATATATGACAGAACATTCTGTTCTCACTTAAGTACGAAAGACTGATTTCATGGAGTAGGAAGCACAAAGGAGTTTAAATAATCAGGAGTTGGAAACGAAGACATACTAGGAAAAATCACATCAGCAATACAGACATATTGTGCATAACACAAAAAGCTAAAATTATACTCCAATAAAAAAGAGAAACTGAACTAGTATGCTATATTTGAAAAATAATGGAATTTGTATTTACTAGAATATGATGCATTATTATTCAAATACTATTTTAAAAAAGTAATAGGTAATTATGGCTTCTGCTTTTAATTTGATGTGTCTTTTTATTTTCTTCATATTAGATTTTTTTTTGTCATTTTACTATTAATATTGTATTCAGAAAGTCCTAGATTTTTATACTTCTCACTAGTTTGGGGAGTAAGTAGGCTATAAATCACTTCTATGCAAAACAATTTTTCTTAATTTAATTTTCTTCTTAAAACTCATTTGGTAATTAGGTTAGTGGAGTGTTGTGCCCTGGAATAAGTATATGACTATATTGCTTAGCTTAAATTGTTTTCACAATAAATTCATAGAACTAGAACACAGTTAAATTGGGTTTATTCAAACACCAGATGCTTAAATCTTGGAATATCAACTACCCTCAAGTGATTTCCTAAGTCATTTGAGCATGACCACATGAAATTCATCATCATTTCCCCAAAAAGAAGTGGCTCAAGCTGTGTGGTAGACCTTCTGTGACTTATTCATTCAGCCACATGGGGCTCTGAGATATGGATTCTCTATTCTGGTTATTCTTGGAAATATCACTCAGAACTTGCAACAGGACACTTGGTAGCCAGAGCCTCAGAGCTGCATGTAGCCATTGATCTCTAAGGCTCTAACCGAAATCAGAGAGCTAAAATACAATTCTATGTCTTCTTAAACATATAAACTTAAAATAGTTACTGAATCAAATTTCTATTTATGGCTCTATTGGGAGGGTCATGAGCTTAATTTTGTATGGTTTCAATAGATGTCTACATTAAAATGTTGAGGCTTTAATAGATTTTTTTTTAAGTTCATATAAAAGAAACACATGAATATGTTGATTTTCTAACTTGGAGAAAGTAGAAATTTAAGAAATTTAAGCTATTTAAGCTTATCACCCTTTGTTGAGATATTCTGGTACTGTACATGTAATAAAATATTATTAGAATTAACTTCAATATTTCCTAATCTGTGACAATTTAATCATGTAATAGCCTAGTATTAAACTTAGCTCCATGAATGGAAAGACGTTTTCAAAGCTATGATATATAACACAGTACAAGTACAAAAACTGACAAAGAAAATATTGAATCCCTTTAAAGAAAGAGACTAATATCAAGTTCTCTAAAATCATCCATTTTCATAAAGCTCACCTAAATATATAATTATGTATTGCATACTAATAATAGATTATGCCTATCTTTTCAGTAACACAAGTCTTAATGGACTCTAAGATGAAAATATTCTGCTTTTACTTTAGTCACTTAAAATAAACTTTTGTTTTAAAACAATTCAACAGTTATGACTAGCAATTTCCTAAAAGAGCTTACTCAATCAGTAGTAAACTGAAATCAGCCTTAAATAAAATACGTAATGATTTACAAAATTTAAGGTCATATTTAAGTCATCATCTACGATTATTGAATCTACTGACTTTAGGTGTCATTTCTTAATAAATATCTGCATGAAAGTTTTAATTAGGTATAATTTTACAAATATAATTTGTTGAGAAAAATATAATTTGGAGAAAAAAGAATTAACTACATATACTTTCCCACATAAGAATTATTATATTAAAAGAATAAGTGAATGAACTAATCAGAAACAGTTTGGGAGACAATGAGGAAAAACTGAGGGTTGCTAGATGGGCGGGAGGGGTGGGGGGTGGGGGGGACGGTGAGGGGATTGGAGGGCAGTCGGTGACCACAGGATGGCCACGGGGTTTGAAAATTAATCTGGGGAACGTAATTTGGTGGTTACCAGAGCGTAAGGGGGTTGGGGGGTGGGGGATGAGGGTGAGGGGGATCAAATGTATGGTGATGGAAGGGGAGCTGACTCTGGGTGGTGAACACACAGTGTGATTTGTGGATGATGTGATACAGAATTGCACACCTGAAATCTATGTAATTTTACTAACAATTGTCACCTCAATAAATTAAAAATAAATTAATAAAAAAAAAGAAAAAAAAAGAATTATTATATTAAATATATAATGTCATATTATAGTATTCTACTATTAAGGTGACTTTAGAGAATATACATTAATAGCTATTGTATGTTTATATGACTACTATCGATATTGAATAAGGAGATTATATAAATTCTTAATTGGAACTCATCAAGGAAAGTTTCAGGTTTACTTTCCCTGACATATCCTATATTATCTATAATATTTCATATTTTATGGTGAAATAAATTAACAAATATGTTTCCTTTCCTGTGTCCTGGCTGCTGTATAGATTTCAATCTCTCTAAAAATCACTAAAAATAAAATTGTCTTTAGTATGTTTTCCTTAGCTAATTATACTTAATTCTGATTCTAATTATTACACTTATACAATCTATGTAAAAAATAAAAATACAATTAAAGTTACAGTTTTCTTCAATGGGATCTGCTGAAATGTTCTGCAAGTGAATGTCTTCTATAAAACGCTTTCTGAGGCTACTTGAGAAAGTCTTCATAGTTCCTCTCTCCGGCTAACTGGGGGAAAAGATATCTGTGCTGATTGTTGCCTGAGTAACAATCTTTTCTATCATCTGTACCCCGCTTGTCTTTATTCAAAAATATTTCTATGTTGTTTTCATTTTCTGCCACAAACTATATCCCCATTGTTAATCATATATTTGGCAATAGCAAGTCTTGTTAAAGATATTTAAGTGGTTGTTTTTTTTTTTTTTCAGATGGTGACCTAGATATAATACTGTAGACTTTCTTAAGAATAGATTAACTATTTTCTATTTCTTCTGAAAGTAAAAGATGTGTACTATATTATAATTCCAGAAAAATTAAGCCATATTCTTTTAGGCAAATTATCACATTGCACCCACCAAAAAAACAAACAAAAAACACAACAAAAACCTATATTCATTTGGTTTTTAACTTTTCCAAATTAAATATTTTCAATGCATATGCTGTCAAATCAGGAAATATCATAATTATTCATATTCACTACAGAGAATACGATGAATGGGACAGATACTAATGGATTAAAGTGGAAGTAAAAAAAGAAACACTACTACAGAATTGAGGTTTTCTGAATAATTACAATTGAAATTCATTATGTAGAACATATATATATATATATATATACACACATATATATATATACATATATATACGTATATACACACACACACACATATATGAGGCAGAAATCAATCAGGTTTTCCGACACAATAAGTTTGTTTAAAGAAAATAGGGAGAATAAATTGGGGGATAAAGTTCAAGAATTGTTTTCCCTCATTACAAATGCCCATTAGTATGACCTAAAAAATATTTATCTTCCATACATGTAGCAAAACTAATCTCTCAAAGTTTGATGGAATTTTTAATCTCATTGCTTTTTAATTGGCAGTGAAGCACTGATAATGTAGAAGTGAACACTAGATTGTATCTAAATTACAATTCAACATATTTATTTTATAATATACTTGTGTTTGAGTTGTAATTCTCCTTCCAAATCTGATACGTATAAAGGGACAAAAACAAGATCATTATATATTATAGGATATGTTCTACTTCTTGTGATTTATCTACTATATTTCTTGCCATGATCGAGGAAAGCTTTTTTTTTTTTAATGTCAACTGCAAATGTTTGAAAGATGTTATATGTTAATAAGGAAGTACATTGAAAAATGCTGTTCCAGTCAGAATTCTTCTGATTGCAAGTGACAGAAATCCAAATAAACTAACTAAAGCAGAAAATGGCATTTATCCTGAGGTGACTCACATAATTAAGAGAAGATAAGCAGGAATCATCTAGTCATGTCAAGATTTTCTTCCCCAACCCATGTTTTTCTTCTTTTCTCTGCTTAGCTAAATCCTTTCCTACTGCAGTCAAACTTTCTCCATCCCTCTCTCTCCAAGGTCTAATATACCACATTCCAGGGAAGGACTCTGACTGGCCTGGATTGGGTCATGAATCTACCTGTAAATCACTTTTTCTGACCACAGACATGGGTGATATGGTTGACCTGGGCTACTGGCACAACCCTATCGCTATATTGTGACTGGAAGTCCTTCAGAAAAATGTGATTTGAGTTGGGGGGTAACAGGTTTGTTTTTTTTGTTTGTTTGTTTTTGTTTGTTTGTTTTTTTTTTTTTTTTGTGTGTGTGTGTTTTAATAGGGGTGTCTATTATAAAATTAAAAATAATTATAGAAAGAACAAAATTCAAGAGACCTTAATATTTCACATTTTATAAATTTTATTTTTAATAGGCAATAACTGATTAAGGTAGAAAATGAGATTTAGAAAAAGAAGGAAGCAAAGAAAGAAGATGCCTAACAGAATTGTTCTTATTTATGTATTCATGAGGTTGACGATTACTCTGTGAAGATATAAAATAAAATCTCTTCTCTATAGTCATTTTCTTGCCTATAACACATATGACTTCAAACATATTACCACTTCAACTTATCAGAAACAAGAAGGGTAATGGAATAAAATACCATAAATTCTCTTCCAAAATCATGACCTTTCTACATAGAAAGCTTCATAGCTTACCTCTCTGTCCCTATTTTTACTTAATGGTGAATCTTTTGAATATCACTGGCTCTGGAACATGACAGTCACTTTGTGAAAAGTGCTGCAGATTACAAGTGTTGATGAGATACACTTTGCATACTTGTGTAGCTTGGCTTCCCACATGGAATTCTATTTGAGACTTAGATTGGTTGAATCTTGTAACTCAAAATTATGCTTGGAAAGTAAAACATACAAAGAAAACATACAAAGAAACTCTTCATTTACTGATTTTGCATGACTCTAGTGATCTTTATTTAAAAGATTATAGTTCAAACAAAAGCATCTTGGTAATATCTATTCATACTCGCAATCAGTATGTTACTTTTCCTGTTTAAATAAGCAAAACTACATAGACAACTCTAAAATTAGATATCAAAATCAGACAACTGCTTTGGTTTGGCCCAGCATAGACTCTGATAAATCATCCCTTTAAACATAGTGCGACTTTATAAGACAAAAAGAAATTAAATCTATTAAGTTCCTGATCAGATATACATTATGTTTCCTTCCTATTTCAGAATCATTAGATTTCTCTTTAAGATATTGGCACAATATTTAATAAATGTTGGAGAGTTGCAGCATTCAGTCATCTAAAACCAGCTCATTTCGTCTTTTTGTACAATATATGAAGTCTAATATTCATTCAAAATGTGCTTAACCTCAGAATATCTCATATGGGAATAAAAGCAAAATAGTCCACCAATGTGTGAAAATTTTTCTTTATTTTTTTATAATACAAATATCCATGAGGGGTATTATTTGTAATAATACTACACTGCCACCTTGTGGAGTGACTAGATGAAATCCCATTAAATAAATATCACTGGTCAGTTGCCACCCATGGAGCTCAAGCAAGTCTCTCAAGGATTAAGGTAAGAGCTAAATAAGAGTCATATAGGTAATTTACAACTACATGAACGGATACATTGTGGTAACAGATTATATAGTTTATGAGTAGATTCCTTACAAAAAATTACCCAAATGTAAACAACTTCTTTATAGAGTGATTTATTTAAAAAATTATTATATGCTGTGAAGTACATTTTACTTGGAGAACAGAAAGTATCAAAATTCAAGTCCTGATCTACCGTTACTAGTTCTTTATGCTAATATGCTTTGACCTCAGTTTTCCAATTACTAAAATGATGAAGTTATACTTTAATTCTCTAAAAAAAAATCAATACTATTATTCATTGTATGTATAATTCCACTTTTATTAATTATGTCATATATACATTCTGTGAGTTATCCTTTGATTTTTTTTTCTTTACATACAAACCATTTGCCAGGCAATGTACTTAGAAATTAGTCACGAGAAAAAAATAATCCAATATGATATTATCTCTGTTTATCATGCCTACTGTCTAGTAAAAAGTCAGTCAAATTTAATTATAGTAAAAGATCACTAGTTAGGAAAAGCTTAATCCTCTCAGTTAAAAGTATGAATGATATATATTTGAAAGTCCAATTATATTATTTTCAATTATAAACCACAAAAGATAATTATGTAAAGTATTAATAGATTTATTTTAATAAATTTTGTGTTTGTTTTCATAAAAGGATAAATATCTAAGACATTTGAAGTAACCATATACAAAATATGCATTGTAAATAAAAGGAGAAAATGGGTTTTATAAAATTCAAATTTCCACAATCAAATTTTTACAATACAAATATATCTCTAGATTTGCTTAGA